>NC_134084.1:26447009-26756683 GCF_000715075.1 Nicotiana tabacum
TACAAGCTCACATGAAGAAAAAATGACTCAATCTTACCCGAGCAAAGCCCTAACCAATACAAGCTCACATGAAGAAAAAATGACTCAATCTGTGTCCGATAGCTCAACTAATTTGCCAAAACATCGCTCTTGGGTGATCATAACCCAAGAGCCCAACCCACACTAGTTGGGTCCCATATCTCCCGAAACAATCCTCCAAAACTTTCCAAATTCGAGTATGTTATTCTTCTAATATAGGAAAACAAAACCCCAAAAGGAATCGACAAATAAACGCCTCTAACTTATTTTTAATTTTTGAATTTAGGACATAACCTTAGGTCTTGATTTAAAGAATTAAATGGGTTTTCAATTAAAATAATGGATTAAAGCTTAAATCCAAGGTCGACCAGATCCCGGGCACCCCCCCCCCCAGTCTTGAAAGGTATGGATTCGAAGAAGTTCATACAAAGGTCGTTCCCTGAAGAAGCAGCCCTGAAACCCATTCCTAAGAAATTTAGAATGCCGGAGCTCCCAAAGTACAACGAGATATCAGACCCCAATGAACACGTTACCACCTACACTTGTGCAGTAATGGGCAACGACATAAAGAACGATGAGATCGAGTCCGTATTGCTGAAGAAGTTCAGGGAAACACTCTCAAAGGGGGCCATGATGTGGTATCACAACTTGGCTCCTAACTCCATAGATTCATTCTCCATGCTAGAAGTCTCTTTTGTAAAGGCGCACGCCGGTGCCACCAAAGTAGCAATGAGGAAGTCCGACGTTTTCAAAATTAAGCAAAAAGAGAACGAAATGTTGTGGGAATTTGTGTCCCACTTTCAAATGGAACAGATGGAGCTACCACCAGTCTCCGACGTTTGGGCAGTACAGGCTTTCACTCAAGGTCTAAATGAACGAAGCTCGGTGGCTTCAAAACAACTGAAACAGAATTTGATCGAGTACCCAGCTGTGACCTGGTCAGATGTCCACAATTGGTACCAATCAAAAATCAGGGCCGAGGATGACCAGTTGGGAGCACCCTCGGTATTAGTGTACCCAAGCAGGCTCATGGCAAAGGAACCAAAACCAAACAAAGACAGATATTAGCCATATATTGAGGATAGACGGAATTCCCCGAGGTACAACCCACCTCGCAACGATCAGAGAATAGATCGAGGACAGGATCCTCGAGGACTCATCAACAGAGCCAGATTCGATAGGAACGCAGGGCCAACGGGTGCACCTCACTTGTCAGAATACAACTTCAACGTCGATGTATCAAACATCGTGTTCGCCATCAGTAAAATCAAAGACGCCAAGTGGCCCAGGCCTATACAATCGGATCCTTCACAAAGGAATCACAACTTAGTGTGCGAATTTCACAACATGCACGACCATAGGACCGAGGATTGTCATCAGCTACGAGAAGAGGCAGCTTGACTACTTAACAAAGGGCATCTCGGGGAATTCCTTAGTGATCAAGCCAAAAATTAGTTCCGGGAAAGAGAGGCAACCAAGAAGAACGAGGAAAACGAGCCACAATATGTCATCCACATGATCATGGGGGGCGTTGATGCCCCGCAGGAACCCGTAATGAGAAGAATTAAAATATCCATCACCAGAGAAAAATGGACCCGAGGATATATTCCCCAGGACGCCCTCACATTCAGCGAAGAGGACACCAAGACCTTGTCTCAACCTCACAATGACGCACTGGTAATCTCTTTCCTTGTAAATGCTTTTCAAATAAAATGTGTACTCGTGGATCTAGGTAGCTCGGCCAATATTGTCAGGTCGAAGGTGATAGAGCAGCTCGAATTGCTCCACCAAATTGTGCTTGCCACTCGAGTCCTCAATGGATTCAACATGGCAAGTGAAATGATGAAAGGAGAAATCATCCTCCCGGTCACCGTGGCCGGCATGACCCAAGATGCCAAATTCCATGTCATCGAAGGAGACATGAGGTATACTGCCTTATCCGGACGGCCGTGGATACACTGCATAAGAGAGGTACCATCTATTCTTCACCAGATGATGAAATTCCCAACGAAGGATGGAATTAAAACCGTCTATGGGGAACAGCATGCGGCAAGAGAAATATTCGCAATACACGACGTGGCACCAGCGCTCGCACCTCCTCCTTCGAATGAGCCAAAGGGTAGTCGAGCCTCACCCTGGATCAAACTTGATTAAATGAAATAAAGGATCGTACCGCATCCACACATCGAGTGATTGTAACATATCAATCCTCATGATTGGAACATATCGATCCTTAAGGCATCGCCGGCATATCTCACTTTAAGGTACGACCATCTCCCTTTTTATTTCGTATTTCAGAGTAACCCTTATGCAGGCACCCGATTGGAGCGGTCAGAATGCTAACCCAACTCAAAGACCTTAAGGTTTTAAAGCATCTGTTGCACTCTTTTCCTCCAACCGAGTTTTTATCCCAAAAGAAGGGTTTTACCGGCAAGGTTTTTAACGAGGCAACATCTGCATGCTACCTAAGGGAAACTCAACAAATGCTTGAGACTTCTTTTGCAATCAACCTCGAACGCTGGAGGGCATTCCCCCCAAGAAGCCACCCACTAGGAAAGGTCATGAAACGCCAAATGGGGTCCCTATAGGAAAGTAATGTACCGGGGCAAACTGTTAGATGAACTGTGTCCATATAGCCGGGATCCCGTCGGCAAATACATGTACTCTTCAATCAAATAATCGAAAAAGATCTTTTGTCAAGACACCTTCGCAAGATAAGGCAACAATTCCTCCATCGGAAACGTCCCGAACACTCGGGGACTGGCGTCAATAATTCAACACTTAGATGACCTCCGGGTGGGGACTCCGAAATCATAAGCCTTCAGATAAGGCAACACGGAAATCGCTAAACATATTCAACATCAAAGGTACCTCGAATGCTCAAGGACTGACGTAGAAATCTCAAAAAAAATGTACGGCCTCAGGGTCTGGATCTTCGGAATCACAAGCCCTTGACAAGGCAATGCAAATTTTACAAAGAATGGCTCCCAAGTCAAGAAACTCTCGACGACTCGGGGACTGCCGTCAAAATGCCATCTCCATTGACTCACCAAATCACGAGGCCATAAGACCCCGAGTGGGTAGACTCAGACCCATAATACCTCAACGGCATGAAACAAAATATGTAAGACCTCAACAGCATAACAAAACTGTAAGGCCTCAAAGGCATAAAAAAATATGTAAGACCTCAACGGCATGAAAAAAAATCTGTAAGACCTCAACGGCATGACAAAACTATAAGGCCTCAACGACATGAAAATATTTGTAAGACCTCAACGGCATGACAAAATTTAAGACCTCGAGCAAGGCATGAATCACACTCGTATCGAGTATCAATAGCATAAACTGTAAGACCTCAAGCAAGGCATGAATCATACTTGTACCAAGTATCAACAAAACTATAAGACCTCAAAAGGCATGAAAATTTTATAAGACCTTACTAAAGGCACAAATGCAATCCCAATGTTTAGGATATAGTCACATTTGTAAGACTCCCAAAAGGGAATACCCTCGATGTAGACGCCTAAACTACTATACTCGAGATCAAAAATGGCTCCAGCCAAACACAAATGACTACGGTCATACGGTTGCACCAGCTAAATTAACACGACTCGGGAACGCCCGAACGTTGCTATAAAATCATAGGCTATTACTTCGAATATACTTCAAAAAAGAACCAGGTAAAACAGGCTACCCTCGACATGCAAAAGAGCTTCGACAATGTTAGCTCCAAATCACAAGGTTTCGAGCTACTCAGCCTATGAGCTAAACCTTTTGAGTTGCTCGAACATTGTCACAAACGACTTGAAATTGAGGTTCTTCCCGAACCAACGACGGGCCAGGCAAAATCATTTCAAAAGTCCTTAACAAGAGGAAAACAAAGCCTATATATGCCTAAGGGTAAAGAGTAAGAGCCATTATCGCCAGCCTAACAAGCCTCAGGGACACACACACTAAAAGGTCACATCGACCAAAAGCGTAAGAGCCACTATCGCCAACTTAAAATTTGAAAGCTTGAGGGTCAAAGTGAGCTCGAGTCATAACCTGATTCGGAGACCAGATCCAAAATAGTTAACTACACATGCCTAAGGGAAAAGCGTAAGAGCCATTGTCGCGAGCTTCATGAGCCTCAGGGCCACATACATAAAAAGTCGCTTTGACCCAAGGTGTAATAGCCATTATCGCCAGCCCACATAAACACAGAACTTGAGGGTCAGTTGTGCTCGAGTCGAAACGCGACACGGAGACTGAACCCAAAACAGTTAAAATACAAATGCCCAAGGGCAAGTTGCAAGAGCTATTGTCGTCCACCCCTACAAACACAAAAGCTTGAGGGTCGAATGAGCTCGAGTCGAAGCCCGACTCGGAGACTAAACCCAAAATAGTTGAGCAAAGCATAAGATCTCTAACGCCATCTTACACTAAAGGCCGCATCGACCGAATGCCTAATGAGCCTCGGAGCCCTATCACGAATCTAAGGATTCTCAACAACTCCGAAACCAATCCACCTGGTCAGAAGCGGGGCAGAAAAAGGTACATAAGAAATAAAAGTTTAAGGTTTTCTCGTATTTACTTACATGAAAAAGTGCAGTCTCCATCTATAAACGTGCTCTGAAAAATCATATACAAGATGGCAAAGTCTACGGCTTGCCCTTGAGGGCTACGGCCTACCAGCCTCATCTTCACTCTCCTCGGCGTCGTACAAAAATGACCAAGCATCACGCCCGTCCGCCCTCTCTCGCGCCAGCTCTTTTGAGTGAACAAAACCCCTAGCGCCGATCTTCTCGAGAACCCTTCTTCGGGATATGCAATGAGCATATTCTTTGATCCTCTCTTCACGATCGAGGACCCTCTTCAGTTCAGCTTGGGCATCGGTAACATCTTTGAAATAAATCGCCATCTCCTGATCAGCCTTAGTCCGGCTTAGTGTTACTTCAGCCCGAGCATCAATGATCTCAGCCATGACCCTCAAAAGTTCGGATTCGAGCTTCGTGATCACATCCGCTTGAACTGAAGCGCTGTCACGAGCTAAGCGGAGTTGGGTCTCGAAGGAAGGAACATTAGCCAAGGCACCCTCCTTATCTAAAGCTTGAGCCTGCACCTGAGTTCTTAGCTCGCCACAGTCATTCCTAACTCGGTCGGCTTCACCCCTAAGGTGCTCCAGAGCCTCCATCTTTTTCTGCAGCTGGGATAGAAGAAGAGTTAACTTGAGAAGTTAAAAGGCAAAATGCATACCCGCCTGGGACGAGAAATTACCTGTTTTATCAAGTAGCTCTCGTTATTCGAGATCCGGTATGCCTAATATCGCTAGTGTGTCAACTCAACTTCCCTCTCCTTGCAAGGGAGCCCAAGGGACCTACCCTCATCCAGAGCTTTCCGGAGCCTAGCTCCACAACGAAGCAGTCGGAACTCGAGCTTGTAGGGTGCCTACAAAAGAAAACTCAGTAAGAAGTGGAAGGTGATAGCAAGGAAGGAATAGCGCGATGCGCACCATGATATTTTGCTTCCCATCTATCCCGAGACAAAGCTCGCCACTCGCGCTCCTCGCAGGTCGAGCGGGCCGCCAAATCCTCGAACCAAGTCCAACAGGTCAAGAACGTTGCCCGACGCCCGTGAAACCACTATAGAAGAAGGGGAGAAGACACAACTACGAGACTAGCTCTTGCCATAGGCAGAACTGATAAAGCACAAGACGCACCACTTAAGAGTATAGCCCCATTCCTCAGTAAATGATACGGGCTCCTAGGGTATAATGTCAGCGGTTCGCACCCGGTTGAAGCGACTCGTCCATATCTGGTATGAGTTGTCCTCGACAACAACGAAGGTCGTAATCGGCCGACACCACAAAGTCAGTAGACCCCGATGATCCTAAAGACTGGGGGCGGAGCTCTCCTCTCCCTATCAGATAAACCACGATATAGCCGCTGTGGCGGTCACAAAGTTGCAGAATTAAAAAGTGAGAAAATGTATAGGCATGTTAATGCCGGAATGCCGAAAAGCTGGCACAGAAAGAAAATGACAACTACTTAAACCAGGGTGACCCCTGAAAAGGCAAAAACATCCAAATATTATATGTGGAAAAGACGGCGACAATTCGCCTACCTAAAAGCCGGTCGGGAACGCTAGCCGATAACACCCTTTCCAATCCCGAGGCGGTACCCGACCTCGAGGACCTCTGTCAAGATAAGGATACACTCCAGGGAGCCAATAACACCCTCTCCAGTCCCGAGGCGGTACCTGACCTCGAGGACCTCTGTCGAGATAAGGCTACGCTCTAGGGAGCCGATGACGCCTTTGCCAACACCAGGGTGGCACCCGACCTCGAGGATCTCTATCAAAGGGAATCAGGCTCCAAAGAAATGAGCATTTTTGAACTTCACCCGTATGGGCCTAGCTCCGGGTGCCGTCAGAGATCAGACAGACCCTCTTTCAAAATCTATCTACAGTACCATAAGGTTATTCACGCTAAAACGCGCTTTCGGGTGGTCCGTGTGCGAGAAAGTCTTCTCTCGGGGAATGCCCTCAAGAGATCAAAGGCAGCCCCCGCCCATGGGTCCCCGAGCAAAGTTTTTCTCAAAGGTTACTATGGAACTTAACTGGTAACTCATGATTCCGAGGCCCGAAACATTATTATCATTTTGCTCGAAGTCAAGGTCCCGACGACCCGAGTCTATCAACCTTATTCAGGTTCAATCCAAGGAATCGCAAAAGACCCCGCGCGAAGCCGTTTTCATCAACCGAAGTCCGGAAGGAATACTTGCATCCAAGTTCGGTATTAGCAACAACAAACAGGACTGTGCATTCGGAGTCTCCGCAAACATAAAGGAATACGGCAAATATCAAAGGCAGAAGTCAAGAAAATATCTTTATATTCATAAACAGTTGCTTACAACGGCCCTCGAGGGGTCCTTACATATGATTACAAAATCCCGCAAGGGGATCTTTACACAGGAACAAAGAAGCAGAAGGGTGTACATACAACAAAAACCTAAGAATCTAGCCTAATCCCAAAAGTGTGTCCTCAATGGAGACATTTTCGGTATCATCTCCTTAAGCATGCATCCTCAAAGACAATATATTCCAAGCCTAATACCCTCACGAGTCTCATCTCGGCCCCCCCCCCCGGAATAGCATCTTCAAAAGGGAAGATGTAGAAGGGGAAAGTGATAGAGAAGAGCAAAGTAATGAAGGAGAAGCGGAAAGGAGACAAGAAGTGGTTGGGTGAAAAATCTGGCTAGTATGAACTCCGCCAGTATTACTATTATAAAGCCACTTCTCGAGACGTTGCCCCGACATGGGAGGTGACAATTAGTAGATAGTGCCGCTATACCCCAAAGAATCCAAAGGGGATGTAATTCGCCAAGTCGAGGAAGGAGGGTGAGCAGCGGTGTATAATCCGAGTCCTCCCTTGAGCGGCGATGTATAATCCAAATACTTCCTCGGGTTGGAGGAAATTGGTCCTCTACTTCATTGCCCCGAGCCAGCGGAGACGACAACGACAACAACAACAACAACAACAATAACAATAACATTAAGGCAGCATAATCTCGTTCGACCAGGAAGGTCCGAGAGATAGGTCGTAGCACGCCTGGTATCACCATAAAATATTGAGGCCATGGGCCTCAAAGATGGTAAACAACAAAGAGTAAAAATAGCAAAAAAGGAGGAATGGATAGATATCGGAGGATTCTTGGATGAAAAACTGATCACAGAAGGCCCCATTTATAAAAAAGAGGGGTAAAGTAATCGACGACACCATTATTGCCCTAAAAAAATGTAACGACGGGTGTATTCAATGCGTTTATGGGAGCTAAATCAACAACGACATTATGGCCCCAAAGAACGAGAAATCACGGCGCGTCGGATGGCCCTGAAAAAGCGAAATGATGAAACATTTTGGTATTCATAGAGGCTTGTGCCATCAGCACGACGTCATTATGGGAGCCCATAGAGTGGGATGTCTAAATCGTTTCTCGTCTCTTCTCTCTAAGAAATGACAAAATTGGGGGGACCAATTTCTCGTTGATAAGGTACGTCAGGAGATCACCTTGGAGGCTCGAGACCATGGACCGGGTACCTCCCTCAAGGTCTATTGACACCCGGCCTGGGGATAAGGTTGGCCAAAACCTCGACGGGCATGGGAGGCTTCCGATGAATGCATCTGGGGCCGGTTAAGTCTACCAGGCTAGTCTAACGCTGGTCTACGTCTACATCATGAAGCTAGTTAGCTGTCTCATCCCGCTTCCTTTATCATTTAATGTATCTTGTACTATGTTTGGATTTCCCCTCTTATATAAGGGGGATCTTTAGCACTTTGTAAGGGGGGTTGCTCCAACTATTTTACACGAAATATACAAGAACTCTTTCCTTTCTCTCTAACATATTCTCTCGACACCACTATTATTGCTTATTACTGTCACACTTGTTCTTCATTTATTGCTCGATATTGGCCATAAAGAGCCTCCGTTAATTATATCATAAATGTTAGCTGTCACACCTCTTTTTTTACTACACCTTGGAAGGGGTATAAGGGAGTTTTTTCCAATTTAAGTGACAATCAAATTGGGATCAATTTTTTTATTAAAAATCAGATTCTCCACTTGGGATAATTTTATGGTGTCCCAAGTCACCGGTTCAAATCCCGAATCGAGGAAAAGATTGACTCTGTATTACAGTCCGCGAACACAGAAATCCGGGTAAGGAATTCTATTAACCCGGGAGAAGGTGTTAGGCATTCCCGGGTTCCGTGGTTCTAGCATGGTCGCTCAACTATTACAATTGGCCTATTATCTGATTTTAATACATGTTTTAGCCTATGGTGCAATTTTAACTTTATAACCGCTTTTATTGAATTATTTTAAGAAAAATTCAATGCCATCTAAAACACGTCTTGAACCACGTCACATAAGTGCACCCGTGGTCCACGACACATTTTATCTAAAGTTGTTGAGATTTGAATTTGGGTCACATAAATGCGCACCCGAGTTTAAGAAAGTAATTTTTTAAAATAATGCACTTAAAGCAACTACAGAGGTTCAATTTTAATAAAGGCCCGTGTTAACTTTGTAAACTAGTAATATATCCATAATTTCCCAAACACAATGTATGATTTTTCAAAAAAAAACAGACCATGCAATTTCCTTTGTGGTACATAAATGGAAAAAGTACCTTTTCTTTTGGATCTGCTTCAAAGTCACGAAGCAGAAGAATACATTCAACTGCCTGAGCCCAATCAAATTAAAGCAACCTGGTGCTACTTATTCAATTACCTAATTTACTACCCAAACAATATAAGAAATTATAAATTACTTCATGAACCATCAACTGAAAGTAATAACTATTCTAATCATCGACTTAGTCTCATGGAAGATGGCTTTCTTTGTTAGCTAGATAACTTATTTTTTAAAAGCAGATACTAATAACACTAATTGCGACGGATACAGAGGTCATAGAACAAACCTTTAGATTTCCAAATATCTAATTCTTTTGAGTGATTAGTTGAATTATCAAACAAGTATTCCCAACACATAATTGCATCAGAATATCCGTAACAATGGAAACTTACTACAGAAAAAGATCCAAAAACAAGTCCATTCATGCCAACCTCGAAATGGATTACCTGAAAGGGCAAAAGCGGAGCAGCGTCGCCTGCGCAATCACTCCAGCTTTGGCCAAACGTGACAACCAACCTCTTCTGCTTACATCTGATCGATGTACCTGTTTAACCAAAAATCTGAGTCTTTGGTCAACGCTAAAAAGAAATTCGGGTTACTGATAATCAGGAGACGAAAACAAAATACTTCTAAGAATGATGGTAAAGCAGTAAATAGTTTTGTATTTCAGTAAGATCCCAATAATATTTTGAATCCTTACAGATGGTGAGTTCTTCTCCTGTTATAGCTAATCCTAGGAGAAGAGGTAATGCCTTTGTCTTAATGAAGCAATTATGAGCAATAAATGGCATTAAAAGAAACGTTACACAATCATTTCTTTTTAAAACAAATATTCTAACGTATTTGATATTTAATGTTATATTTAAACTCTTTTACGTCATCAGATTCGTATCTTCAACTTCTTCCGATCTTCGGTCTTTAGATGACTTGGATAGGTACGAGACTCGTACCTATTTTAGTAACGGTCCGCACCAATGTTGCTTTCTTTTTCCCTTATCTGTTGTCACCCGTGCCTCTTGGCTATTTATTGTGTTTTGACCGTTTGACCAGTCCACGTGTCATGCCACGTCACCTACAATGTAAATTCAGTTTTTTCCCAATACAGATAGTCCCCCCACTTTCCATTTATTTATCAAGTAAATAATTGGGAAGTGAATTTTCATAAAAAGGGAATTTTTTCCGTAATTAATATTATGACAAATACTGACGCTTCAATTGTCCCTTCCATTTAATGCTTTACATACGTGTCATCTTCTGATTGATTCTGCAATTCTATCCCCTTTTTTCGAGACTTCTTCATTCACACTATTCACGAAATGATAGTTGCCTTTATTATAGGCTTTCCTTCATTGCACTTCTAAGTTTGACGGTTGTCATTATAAGCATTTTTAACCCTCTTTCGTTTACCTTCTTCTTCATAGATCTTCAACAAGCAATTTCTTACTTACTTGTATTTTCTCTCCCTTTTAGTACATCCTTATTCAACAATGTCATCTCCAAACCCTAACCCTAGAAAAGTTTCAATTCTTGATCACTTCCCCAATGCCCCTACAAGACATAGGAGAGGCAGAGGAGGTAGGCAGAGGAGCTTGGGCCTAGGGTCCGCTCGTGATGGTTTATCTGGTCCTGCTTCTTCTTCTCCTAATATCGGGAGTTCTATTCCGAAGACCCCTTCTTCTAAAGGCAAAGAAATCCTTGATTCTTCTCAAGAACCTTTAGTCGATGAAATTGTTCCTAGTGATTTGTCTTTTGGGAGTGATAGAACGTCTCTTCAAAGGCAAATTGCAAATTTAGAAAAAGCTGACACTTATCCTTCATTAGTAACCGAGCTTACAATTCCTACCATCAGAAGGGATTGTAACTGGAGCAATAGTCTACGAATGTCAATTCCTTCCCCAAATCAGAGAATTTCTTCCTTTAGAAATGGTTACTCTTTTGTTTATACTTACCCATTTACTTTGGGTTTTAATCCTCCGGTTGACCGAGTCATTATTAATTTTTGCCATTTCTTTAAAATCTGTTTGGCCCAAGTCGGCCCCCTAGTGTGGAGAACAGTGGCTTGTCTGAGATACTTATCTGCCAAAGCCAATGTCGACTTCACCCTTTCTCACCTTATTCATTTATACCATCCCAATTTAATGCGCCATGAAGTTTTTACCTTAACTGCAAGAAGCAAAAAGGTTTTGGTAAACCCTGAAGACGACAGGAATCGTGGATGGTACACCCGTTACGTTGTTGTACGTACGGTGGACTTGCTTGGTGAAACAAATATTCCCTTCCCTGAGAAGTGAAATTTTGCACGTAAGTTTCCTTTTATTTACCACACCTATTTTTGAGAATTCTGATTCTTTTTCTCACTTCGTCTCTTTTTGGTTTTTTGTAGCAACCATGGGAGATGTGGAACTTATTCCTAACTTCCATGGTTGGGTAGATTCAATTTTGAAGATTGCTCCTAAGGATCAAAGAACTTGGAAATCAATTTCTTCTTTACATGGCTGGAAGGTGAAAACACATGGTATGTCCCTTTTTACACGTTTGTTTTTTACATGCCAAGCACCTTTTTTTCAATGTTGATTATGTATCCTTCTTTTGATCAGGATTTGGTGTTAGAGGAATGACAGTTGAAGTAGCTATGGCCATTCGCATGTCTGCTAATGCTGCACTTGATTTGAACAAAGCTCGAGCTTCGCTTCCCAAAAGGAAAGCTATAGGAGAAAGTTCTGAGAATGAGGAAGAGGAAGATACCTCTTTAATTACCAGACCAAGAGTTAGGAGACGAGTCATTAATAATGATGAAATACCCCTGCTCAAACTTCATCCACCGAGCCTGTTTTGATTCATTCTGACGAGGACACTGTGCTAAAAGATACTAATGAATTAACTCAGCGTCTTTTTGATAGTGGTTTTGAGAGTGGCGAGATCGGCCCTGTTTTTTATGAAGCTCCTCTCTCCTCATTCATTCATATTTCCTCTATTCCTTTGCCGGTTTCAACTACACCTGTTTCCGTTCCTTTGGTGGCTTCTTCATCTTCTCCTTCCATCCCTTCTTTGACTCCTATGGCTCCCGCTGCTGTGTTTACCTTTTCTACTACTACTCCTTCCATGGCTCCTCCTCCCTTCGTTCAACATACAGAGGCAGGTTCTAGCAGTAGAACCATGGCTATGGGAAGTGTTACACTTGAGATTCCTGCCAACCATAGCCTTTTGAGAAAGACTGCTAGAGCTGATGTTTGGCTCGAGCCTCTAATCGGTGATATTGAGAAGAAGAAGATGGAGATCCACAGCTGCCTGACTCTGATGAATGACATAGTTCATTCTACTTTGAAGGTATTTTTCCTTTACCAACAAGTTTTTTGTTTTTAATCTACAAATCCTCATTTCTATGAGTTGTCTCTGTAGGCTAAGCTCACTGGTACTGAATTGATGGGAAGAATTTCCCTTTTGGAAAGAAAAACCCGTGAGTCTGAAAAATCCATCCATGAGGCCGAGGAAATAGCCAGGGGAGCCCAGCTTGAAGCAGCTAATTGGAAAGAACAGTTTGAGAATGCTCAGGGGACCATAGAGGAATTGCAAGAAAGTAGAAATCCCCTGGAGCAGCAAAAGCGTGGTTTGACTTCTGAACTAGCTACTGCCAAGGCTTCTTCGAGCCAATTTAAAAGAGATAAAGAGCTTTTGGAGTGCTCATTGTCAGAACAACTATCAAAGGCTAATGAAGAAGTCAGGGAGCTTAAGGCACTTTTAGCCAAGAAAGAAGAATATGCAGGAGAATTAGTGCAAAGCTTGACTCAAGCTCAAGCTGACTTACAGACCTCCTCTGACGAGATTCGAGCTTTGAAGAGTTCTCATGCCTCCCTTGAAGCTTCCCTTGATTCCCATTTAGCTGAACATCAAATATTGAAGAATGATCTTGCTATGTGGGAAAGGGAGTATGGACTTCTGTAGGAGAACTTCAACATAGAGGTGACTTGGGCTTTCCTGAAATCTCGTCGTGATGCTCTGATAAAAGCTGCTCAGGAAAGCTTCGATTTGCAATCTGAATTAGCCAAAGTCTTAGACACTATCGAGAAAAGTCAACAACCTATTGATACTCCTTCTCCTACACTTGAAGCTCCTGGAACGGAAGAGCTTTTAAATGAAGAAGTGGCTACTGCAACAATTGAGGTTGCAATTCCGGCTCCCGAGGGTGAAACTTCTATGACACATTCCATGGAAGCTGAAGGTCCTGTGATTCTTGCTCCCCTCGGTGATTTCAACATTCCAACCCCAATTAAAATTGCTCTTGAAAATGAAATTGCAACTTCTGATGTTCCAACCCCTTCAGTGACTAGCTGAAAATGAAATTGCTGTTTTTGTTTTTATTAATTGGTGGTGTTATCCCTTGGCAACTTTAAGGGATCTTTTGACGAAGTCCCCAGTTATCATAATGGGGCATTTGTAAAAACAAATATTTTGCTGACTAAGTTTGTACTTAGTCTTTTATATTAAGAAGTTTTTATTGGTACTTCCGTATATTTTATTCTTGCCCGTGTATCTAGGACTTATAGAATAGCTTAGCATTTTTATCCTTTTAAAATGCTTTATGATTCTTCTCATGGATTATCAACATAAGGCTTATAAAAGAGGGCCCTTTTATTTTATCGACACTTAATGAAGAAGACGTCTCAACTTCATAATGGTGTTATAATACGATGAAAGAAATAGGAATACACACGTTTTGTATGAAACAACTTTGGCAAGTTTTTATTCATGAACTTTAACAAGTGTTTGACTATTACATGTATTACAATACATCTACAACTTTCTCGTAACTGTTTTTTTTTGTAACAGATTTGTACATAACATAGAATAAACAAGGTTTTTCTTCATAACCTGTTTCAGTACATAGTCATGACCCTATCTTTATATATTAAGAAGGGTTTGAGAGGTGACTTTGTTTATGAGTTTGAGAGATGACTCTGTTGTTCTCATGAATGCTGAAGACTTCGTAACTTTTTCTCAACACTTGTCTCTTTGTGGCCGACTTTTGTTCGATATTCGTATCTGCACTTCTACACATATCTGTGTACAATATGTAGTCCCCCAAGTGTTTGAGCAGTGAAGTATGAAGCCTCGAGCACTTGTTTATTTCTTTTACTTTGGCCTTTTTCCTGAAACAGAAAGATATACGGGACTCGGAGGTACGATTATAGATGAAGACTGCCTAACTCGTGTGTATTTCCATCAGATTAATTGTAACCCTGGGCTGGGAATTTAAGAATACTTCATTTTGCCTTGCAGGTTGTGACTCATCATTTGGCACGAGTTAGGGTATTTTGCCTAGCATCTAAAATCGTTAGTAAAACATTAATAATCCAAGAGAGAAATTTTAACATGGTGATACCTGACCGTAGGTACTTTCTCAAAAGTAATATCTTTTTAAATGGACGGCATTCCAATGTGAGGGTAAAACTTTGCCGTCCATTGTCTCCAACTGGTATGCTCCTTTTCCCGCAATGTCACGGACTTTGTACGGTCCTTCCCATGTTGGACTTAGCTTTCCTGAGTTAGCAGCCTTTGCAGATTGGAACACCTTTTTAAGCACGAAGTCCCCAATTTTGAAAAATCTGAGGCGTGCTTTCCTATTGTAATATCGTTCAATTACTTGCTTTTGTGCTGCCATTCTTATTAATGCAACTTTTCTTCTTCCTTCAAGTAAATCAAGGTTGACCCGCATCTCTTCATCATTAGATTCCTTCGTTGCCTGATCGTACCGTGTGCTTGGCTCACCTATTTCAACTGGAATTAAGGCATCCGCACCATAAACCATTGAAAATGGTGTTTCTCCAGTGCCTGTTTTGATCGTTGTACGATAAGCCCATAATACTCCAGGTAACACCTCAGGCCAATTACCTTTTGAATCCTGTAACCTCTTCTTCAAATTGTTGATAATGACTTTGTTAGTAGATTCCGCTTGTCCATTACTTACTAGATGGTATGGCGTAGACGTTATCCTTTTGATCTGCCAACTTCGAAGAAATTCTGTGATTTGAGCTCCAATGAACTGTGGTCCATTGTCACACACGATCTCCTTTGGTGTTCCAAAGCGGCATATTATATTTCGTCATATGAAGTCTTTAACTTCCTTCTCTCGTACCTGTTTAAGTGCCCCTACTTCTACCCATTTAGTGAAATAATCTGTAAGTACAAGTAGAAACTTTACCTGACCTTTCGCTTGTGGAAGTGGACCTACGATATCCATTCCCCATTTCATAAAGGGCCACGGGGCTATAACAGGATGTAGTAACTCAGCTGGTCTGTGCATATTGTTGTCGTACCTTTGACATTTATCACATTTGGACACGAAACTGGTTGCTTCTTCTTCCATCTTAGGCCAATAATATCCTGTGCGAATTAATGTTCTTACCAGTGACCGTCCCCCTGCGTGATTCCCACAATGTCCTTCGTGCACTTCTCTCATCACATATTCTGTTTGAGAGGGTCCGAGACACCTTGCTAGTGGTCCACCGAACATCTTTCGATAAATATTTCCTTGATATAAACAATATCGAGCCGCTTTTTTGCGAAGCGCGTGAGCCTTTCCTTTGTCATTAGGCACGGTACCGTGCTGTAAAAAGGCAATAATTTCGTTTCTCCAATCCCATGTTAAATGATTAAAATTTACCTCGTTTTTATTAGATTCGAGAACGGAATGAAATAAATGTATGACTGAAGCATTTGTATCGTTTGCTACGTCTGCTGCAGATGCGAGATTTGCTAAAGCATCTGCCTCTACATTCTTATCTCTTGGGATCTGCATTACTTTCCAAGTTTGGAATTGCTTTATTAACTCCCGTACCTTTGCGAGGTATTCTTGCATTCGTGTCTCTCTGGCTGTATAAGTCCCCAGCATTTGATTGACTACGAGTTGAGAATCACTCTTGATTATAATCTGTGTTATGCCGAGTTCTCGTGCCAATTCTAAACCTGTAATTACAGCCTCATACTCTGTTTCATTGTTAGTTATAGAATGACGTTTTATAGCCTGTCTAATAGTCTCACCCGCAGGTGGTACGAGGACTATCCCTAGGCCTGCCCCTTTTACATTAGATGAACCATCAGTGAATAAAACCCAAGTCCCCGGGTTTGCACCATTAAAAACTAGTAATTCTTTTTCTGCTTCTAAATGCATCCCTGGCTAAAATCAGCCACGAAATCAGCCAGTACTTGAGATTTTATAGCGGTCCTGGGTTGATAAACAACTTCATATTCACTTAGTTCTATAGCCCATTTTGCTAATCTTCCTGAAAGTTCGTGTTTATGCAAAATATTTCGAAGCGGAAAAGCAGTAACTACATTAATGGGATGACATTGAAAATAAGGTCTTAATTTTTTAGATGCCATGATCAAAGCTAATGCTAATTTTTCTAGCTGTGGGTATCGTGTCTCAGCATCCAATAAGGACTTACTTACATAATAAATAGGAGATTGTTTACCTTGGTCCTCGCGGACTAAAACAGCACCCACCGCGACTTCAGATACAGCCAGATAGATGAGAAGTTCTTCCCCCACCTTTGGTTTTGCCAACAACGGTGGTTTTGACAAATAAGCTTTCAAATTTCTAAGGGCTTGTTGACAATCTTCATTCCATTCAAAATGATCTTGCTTTTTGAGTGTAGAGAAAAACTTAAAACACCTTTCTGAGGATTTGGAAATAAACCTCCCCAAAGCTGCAATTCTTCCCGTTAATCTTTGTACTTCCTTTTTATTAGTAAGGATATCAGGGATTTCTTCAATTGCTTTGATCTGAGAAGGATTCACTTCAATACCACAGTTAGAAACAAGAAAACCCAAAAACTTACCTGATGCAACTCCAAATGCACATTTTTCTGGGTTGAGTTTCATATTAAATTTTCGCAAAATTTCAAATGTAACAGATAGATGAGAAATATGATCATGAGATCGCTGGGTTTTGACGAGCATATCGTCTATATATACCTCCATTGTTTTCCCTAAATGTTCTTGGAACATTCTGGTGATCAACCTTTGATAGGTTGCCCCAGCATTTTTGAGACCAAAGGGCATTACTTTATAACAGTAAGTCCCCCTGTCTATGATGAAAAAAGTTTTTTCTTCATCATCAGGATCCATTTTAATTTGATTATATCCCGAGTATGCATCTAAAAAACTTAAAAGTTCATGACCTGCGGTTGCATCAATTAGTTGGTCTATATGCGGTAAAGGAAAGGAATCTTTTGGACAGGCTTTGTTTAGATCGGTATAATCCACACAAACTCGCCACTTACCATTTTTCTTGGGTACGACCACCGTGTTAGCTAGCCAATTAGGATACTTTACCTCACGGATCGATTCGATTTTTAATAAATTTTGGACCTCATCCTGAATCACCTGGTTCTTGAAAGCACCTTGCATTCTCTTCTTTTGCTTTATTGCTGTGAAAGAAGGGTCCTCATTGAGTTTGTGAGTCATCACATCCGGTGGTATCCCTGTCATATCAGCGTGGGACCAAGCAAAGCAGTATAAGTTAGCTTTTAAAAATTCGATTATCATACCTCGCATGTCTAAGCTTAAATTGGCTCCGACATAAACCTTCCGTTCAGGCCATTGCTCAAATAATATCACTGCCTCGAGCTCTTCAATTGTCATTTTGATGCTTTCATTTTCTTCAGGTTCCTGAATCGTGTCAGGCCTTGAGTCCAAATCTATCTTTTCTTGTTCAACTGAAGTTTGATCTTTTTTACCTTCAACTGTTTCCTGTAATTGCTATTTTTATTTATTTACGGTGCTCGTACTTGTTATAGCGTTGACACTTCTAGCCATCTGCTGATCCCCACAAATTTGGCAAATTCCCCATGGTGATGGGAATTTAATAACTTGATGTAGAGTTGATGGGACAGCATCCATATCGTGTATCCATGGTCTCCCCATGATCATATTGTAGGCCATTTCCATATCAACTACCTGAAATTTAGTTTCTTTAACAACACCCGTAGTAAAAGTTGTTAGAATTACCTCTCCTTTTGTTACCACACTGGAATTGTTGAAGTCTGACAAGGTGTGCGCCTTGGGTATCATTTTGTCTTCAGTTTGCATTTCACGTAATACCCTTAGTAGTATAATATTTACGGAACTCCCTGGATCAATCAAAACTCGTTTTACATTAGTATCATGTACAAGTAAAGATATTACCAGTGCGTCATTATGTGGAGTTGTCATTCCTTCGGTATCTGCGTCATCAAACGAAATAATTTCATTTTCTAAGACCTGCTGCACCCGTTTCCCGTGTGTAATTGTTACCTTAGAAACCTTGTTGGAGGCTGTGTAGGTTATGCCATGAATATCTTCTCCTCCACTTATCACATTCACTGTCCTCTTGGGTGAAGGAGGCTGTGGTGGCTCTTTCCTATTTTTCATATAAGCTTGTTTTTCTTTCTCGCTAAATAACTCAGTAAGGTACCCTTGCTTCAATAAATGATCCACTTCACTCTGCAAGAATCTACATTCTGAAGTTTTGTGCCCGTGATCATTGTGGAATTCGCACCAATGATCTGGATTGCGTCTATTTGGATTTGACCGCATCTCTTTTGGCCGCCGTACCTTATCTCCCATGCTTCTTAAAATAGCTACGAGCTCGGAGGTAGAGACATTAAAATTATATCCGCCGAATCGTACCTTTAAACTTCTATCATTATCTCATGATTCTTGTCTGTTCCAATCATTCCTGAACTTTGAAGAAGAACCAGAGTCCCTGTTCCTCGATTTTTGATCATATTGCTGGCTATCTTGTTTCGACCGTGGGTCTTTTCCTGCAGGTCCCATATACGGATCGTACCTATTTTTACCTGATCTTTTTTCGATTTCTGATCTTCGGGGACCACCCCTTTCTTCATGATGAAACTTAGGTACGGTATCTTCTTCAATTCGCAGCTTCGTATTATACCTGTTGTAAACATCATTCCACGTGGTTGCAGGAAATTCTCGAAGGCTTTCTTTGAGTCGTCTCGTGGCTTCAGAAATTTTGTCATTTAAATTACTTGCAAAGGCTATTGCAGCCCAGTTGTCAGGCACACGAGGTAGAGTCATTCTTTCACGCTGGAATCTATCAACAAAATTTCTAAGCAACTCCGAATCCCCTTGTTTGATTTTGAAAATATCTTCCATTCTTTTCTCAACCTTTTGTGCTCCCGAATTTGCTTTAATAAAAGAATCTGCAAGCTCAGCAAAAGAATTAATAGAATTTTCAAATAAAAGAGAATACCAGGTTAATGCACCCTTGGTGAGTGTTTCTCCAAATTTCTTGACCAGTACTGATTCAATTTCTTGTTTGGTCAAGTCGTTGCCTTTCACGCCTGTTGTAAATGCAGTCACGTGGTCACGTGGGTATGTAGTACCATCATATTTCGGGATGTCAGGAATTTTGAACTTTTTCGGAATTGGAAGGGGAGCAGCACTTGGCTTCCATGGTTGTTGTGAGTATTTGTCCATGTCTACTCCTTTTATTACAGGCGGAACTCCAGGGATTTGCTCAATACGCTCATTTTGTTCCTTAATCTGTTTCTGCAAGGTTAGTACTAAATTTAGCAAATATGAATTATTTGAATTATCTGGTCCCCCTTCCTGTGGTTCACTAGGGGTTGCTCCGTTTCCAGAATTATCAAGACCAGAACGGGGATTCTCCAATGTATTATTATTAGGAGTTGGTGTGGGTGGTGCAGCAGGCAATCGACTAACAAGTGCCTGAAGAGCTTTGCCGACCTGTGCATCAATTAGCTTTTGTAAAGCTTCAGTTGTAACTCCTTCAAAGTGTTCAGATTGTTCTTGTTGATCAGCACGGGATTCAGTAACAGGAGTGCCTTCACGAGATTGACGTGGTGAATCTGGAGGGGAGGGAACCACGTCACCTTGATTTTGATGGATTTGATTTCCATGGTTTCCCAATGTGTTATTACTGTTATTGTCGGTGTTGTTGTTTGACATGGTGACGACAATGGACAAGATATAGATTAAAAGAAAAGATTATCAAATTCCTGGTAACGGAACCAATTTGTTTAACCAAAAATCTGAGTCTTTGGTGAAAGCTAAAAAGAAATTCGTGTTACTGATAATCAGGAGACGAAAACAAAATACTTCTGAGAATGATGGTAAAGAAGTAAATAGTTTTGTATTTCAGTAAGATCTCAATAATATTTCGTATCCTTACAGATGGTGAGTTCTTCTCCTTTTATAGTTAATCCTAGGAGAAAAGGTAATGCCTTTGTCTTAATGAGGCAATTATGAGCAATAAATGACATTAAAAGAAACGTTACACAATCATTTCTTTTTAAAACAAATATTCTAATGTATTTGATATTTAATGCTATATTTAAACTCTTTTACGTCATCAGATTCGTATCTTCAACTTCTTCCGATCTTCGGTCTTTAGATGACTTATATAGGTACGAGACTCGTACCTATTTTAGTAACGGTCCGCACCAATGTTGCTTTCTTTTTCCCTTATTTGTTGTCACCCGTGCCTCTTGGCTATTTATTGTGTTTTGACCGTTTGACCAGTCCACGTGTCATGTCACGTCACCTACAATGTAAATTCAGTTTTTTCCCAATACAGTACCCTCAGTATAGCATGGAAATCAACTGTAGTACTGCTTCGAGCTCAAAATGTAATAAACCGCATACGGAAACTCGATTAGGCACAGAAAAACTCGCACCAAAACGACATCGATCAAACATTATTATTGAGCATCTCTAATGAGATTACAGCAACTAATCGGCAGCAATGAACTCAAACAGAGGGAAGAAATAAACTTAAGACCAAGCTGGACCGAAGAAATTTGAAGGAAACCTCTTTCAATATATTAACAAAACTTCAAGCCAAGATTTGTACAATAGCCATTACCATGGAGATAAGAAAAACTGAAATCAAATAACAACCTCGGAACTAGAATCGCAAACAGAACCTTGATTAGAAAAACTTTTAACTCGGACGGACTTTCAGCGCTGAAACTTCGACTGTGTTCTAATGGTGGTGAAAGCCGGCTGTTGAGTGTGAAGCTGGTTGCTGATGAATAATGGTTGAAGGGCGTTGGAGTTTTTTAGAAAAAATGGTTGTTGCTGCTGAAGCTCAAGGGTGAAGATGACTATGGTTTCATGGTCAAGGAGGACGTTTTTTCTGCTTTTCTTAATCTTTTTCCCCAGCCCTTTTTCGTTCCTCTTCTTTTCCGTTTTTTTTTTTGTTTTTCTCGTTCCCCGGATTTCTCCTTCCTGTTCCCCTCTTTGTTTTTGTTTTCATTCTCTTCCCTTTCGTCCCTTTCCCTAGCCCCTATTTCTATATATATATATATATATATATATATATATATTTTCGTGTGTGTGTATTATATAGAAAGTGAAGGGAAAGGTCCCCCTGCCCAAAATGTGAATGAGAGAGAGAAAAAGAATTTTTGTTATTTTTTGGATTCCAATGTGCATGTGAGTTGGTTAGGAATAGATAAGGTGGGATCTACATGATTTGATGAATTGATTCTTCTTTGCAAAATTACTCTTCCGCTGCTTCATTACTCTTTTTGTTTTGCAAACTTTTCACGTTTTCTTTCCTTTTTCTTTTCTTTTTTTCCTTTTTGTTTTGTTTTAATTCCTATTAATGATAAGATAACACTAGTTACAAAATACTATTTATCTAAAGTAGACAATATCAAAAAGAGAACTAAAATAATCCTATTATAGAAACTCAAATACTACTCGATATTTACTAAATACTTATAACTTAAAATTACACTAAACCACGTAAAAATATTTTTTGAAACTTTTCTTTTATCCTTCGTAAAAACAAAATAAAATAAAACTAGCTATAAAAAAAATATTAATAATCTAACATAAAGAACAAAAATATTTTTTGTTAGTGTTTCTTTTTTTTTTAGTCTTTGAAATAAAATAAACCGAAAAAGTTTTAAAAAAATAGCCAAAATAGCGATATTAGACCTAAACTAAATATCTACATGCTAAAATGTAAAAAATCTTGGGGAGGATCAAAAATCACATGTCTACAGCTGCCCCTCTTTGACTGGAAACGCGAAGAGTTTTCAGACCAAGAACGACTAGACAGGTTTTTTGACCCGACCCTTATTTGGAAAGAACAAAACTAAGAGGAAAGGGAATGTGACTGAGCCCTGGTATCTGAGCTGCCTACATATCCTTGGCTATAAAGGAATCACGCTACGTGTAGTTCAGAGGTAAGTGAGATAATGGAGTATACTGAGGTGGAGTGCCAGTCGAGGTGCCGTTCCACTGAGGTTCTAGTCTGCAGTCCTGTTATTACATCAAAAATGAAAAATGAAAAGATTAACTAAGCCTGTCAACTATGAGTTACAAGATTCCTATCTATAAGTCTTCTGAAGCTTGATTTTGAGTCTTGAGTGGTTCTTCATGCAGACTTTGGATTTGAACTTTGACGCTTGCTAGTTTCAGGTGCTAGTTCATCCTTCTTCAGCTTTCCGGATCAGGACCAAGCATGCAGTGCTTGTGACCTCGGCCATATCTTGAGCAGCCCACATCTTTCATCAACTTCTGCATTTGGATTAACTTCTTGTCTTTCTCTTTTCTTTTTTTTTTCTCTTTTTATTCTGGATTGTGACTAACTTCTGTTGATCATCTAGGACTGCTAACTCGCATTCTTGACGCGGGCTTTTTTTGTTGCTGACCTGAATTGCATTCTAAATTGAATTCCCTTATTTTCCAGGAGGATGTCTGATTGCTGAACTTGAACCGTCTTCTTTTGTTACTTGACACTGTTTTTCCTTGCACCTTGAACCATTTTCCCTTGAAACTTGAACTGTCTTCCTTCGAAATTGCTTTCCCTTGAAACTCGAGTTGTCTTCCTTCGAAACTACTTTCCCTTGAAACTTGAGTTGTCTTCCCTTGTTCTCCAGGTGGGCGCCTGGTCGTTGAAACTTTATGTGTTCCCTTGTTTTCCATGTGGGTGCCTGCAATCAAAGCCAACAAAACAAACGAAATTTTCTGCCACAGTTTGCACTAGGAAGATTTGTAAGTTGTTAGTAATATTGTAAATCACTCATATTATTGATGCAATGATGATTAAACTAAAGACTAGACTAGGATGTACATCTCCTAAATGTGATTGAGCTTGCGAAAAACAATAAACTAAGCTTGACTAAAGTAAAGACTGAACCTATTCTCCAGGCGGGACCCCTGATTTCAAGAAAACTAAAAATTGACCCTCTTTTTTTTCAAATCCAGACTTCCTTCTTTTATTTCTTTTTTTTTTAAAATTCAGACTTCCCTTTTTTTTAAATTATTATCCTAGGAGAAAATTCATCGGACTAGGTTTTCTGTCTTAGGAGAAGGATTCATCAGACTAAGATTTTGATCCTAGGAGAATGTTCATCAGACTAGGTCCCTTTTCTTTTTCTTTTTTTTTGGTATCTTAGGAGAAAGATTCATCCGACAAAAACATTTATCCTAGGAGAAAATTCATCAGACTAGATTTTCTTATCTTAGGAGAAAAATTCATTAGATTAAGATTTTGATCCTAGGAGAAAATTTATCAGACTAGGTCTTTTTTTTGTTGGTATCTTAGGAGAAAGATTCATCCGACTAAGACATTTATCCTAGGAGAAAATTCATAAGACTAGGTTTTCTTATCTTAGGAGAAAGATATATCAGACTAAGATTTTGATCCTAGGAGAAAGTTCATCAGACTAGGTCTTTTTTCTTCTTTTTTTTTGGTATCTTAGGAGAAAGATTCATCAGACTAAGATTTCTATCCTAGGAGAAAATTCATCAGACTAAGTTTTCTATCTTATGAGAAAGATTCATCAGACTAAGATTTTGATTGGGAAGAAAATCCATCATACTAGGACTTTTTATCCTAGGAGGAAAAATGTGAAGATCAATGGAAAGAGTTTATACACTATAGCAAGACAAATAAAGGCAAAGATTTGAGAAACTTTCCTTTGTCGACTCTTCTCGTCTTTTCTTTTTCTTCTCTTTTTTTCTTTTTTTTCTTTTTTCATTTTTTTCTCTTTTTGAATCACTTTTCTTGCACCGCTTTGTTCCGTTTCTTACAAAGAAAAATTTGTTAGTTTTGAAAATGGTGGTCGGTTTGTGGCCTTGAGTCTTGGGCAGCTTGGCTTCTGCTCAATCAGCTTGAGTCGGCTTCGACTTTTGCTCTACATCAACCCTAATTGTGTCACACCTAGTATCATTTGTACTTGCGGCTTAATCAGCCTTATCTCAACTAGAGATCTTTGCCTAGGTGACCTTTTCCGATATCTTGAATGACTTTCTGCTTTTTGAGCAATTTGTCTGTCAAAGAGAATCACCAGTTATCTTTCTTGTGCCAAGTAGGCTGACAAGAGTCTTTTGGGGGAGCTTTTGTATGAATCCTCAAGGCATGTTGACATTAACAACTGAGTTTACTGACCAAATTTACTTTGTACAACTGAAAAGTTGGTAGCAGATTTTGAAATCTTTTCTTGCTTGTTTTGAGAAGGACTGACTCAGGGTGAAGGACACAATGATGCAAAGAAACAAATATTAACAAGAAAAGCCCCTGTTAGAAGGACAGAAGGAAGAAATTTTTTTTCTTCTTTTTTTTCAATAACTAGCCTTAATGATCATGACATGCATTTTGGACTCAACGGCCTGATCTATCAAACTAATCTAATCTTCTCTTTTACCATTCTTATGATCTTTGAAGTCGGGCCTATCCGTGCCAATTCTTTGCATCAGCTTCATGACTCACTTTCGACTAGTGGTGCCCCGAGGAGTTTTCACCAACAAGCCTCTCTCATTTATTCATCTCTACTTACCGTCGCCTTACTGTGCCCGTGAGAGTTTTCATTAGTAAGACTCTCTCATTTTTCTTTTTCTTTTTCTTACTTTTTGTGAGTAACTTGACAGTGTTATATGTCGTGTGACAACCGTTGCTCATTGCATGCTTCTCTTGGCATTCTTTAAGGCATATTGGGAGGTCTTTATTTGGGAGGTTTTTGGATGGGGTTGGAAAGAAAGGTCGGCATGAAGGCTCAAAATAAACTCAAAATGAGGGGTTGTAGACTTACAACTCTTGGAATCGACTCTTTCAAAAATGAAATAAAATCTTTGCCCTAGTTTCAGATGATGGGGATTTTTGGATTTTTCTATTTTTTTTTATTTATATTTTTCTTCTAAATTCTTATTTGGTTGGACCGAACCGTGAGGCTGCCTACGTATCCTTATTTTTTAAGGAATCAGGTCGAACGTAGTTCAAACATCTGGCCTAAACTGGTTTTCATCTTTCTTTCTGTTTTTTTTCTCTTTTTTTCTTTTTTTTTTCCTTTTCCTTTTCTTCTTTTTTTTGTTTGCCCCAGCTTCTATTTTTTAGGGCATGGACCTCTAACAATTCTTTTTTTTTCACTTGAATTTTCTAAAAGCTTCCCCAGTTTGTACTCTTGGGACATGGAATTATTATTTTTTTGACTCTAAACTTGATTCCAAAAGAGGGTAGTCAAAGAAAAATAACACAGACTCAAAAGGAGTAGCAAATGATATAAAGTGATTGGGTAGCAGAAAAAGGGTCTCCCAACCTCAAGAACGTTAAACATGGTATCTTTTCGCGATCACAGCATTGACGAACATGTCTGTCTTCTTGGTGTGCCGTGATCACAAGATATTTTTTCATCCGTTAGTGACAAACTTTCCAACAAACATCAATTGATTAAACATCCTCAGGCCCGATCTTCACAATGATTTGAAGGTGAATTTTATTCGACCTTAGTTCCAAAGTATTTCAACTCTTTATTCATCCTCAAAAGTATTTTTTTTAGTTATCGAATTCCAGATTAAATCAGTTCCTTAGATCTGGCCAAAATTTCCGCATGCATGTCATGTCATTAGGACTAGCAAGAAAAGAACTAGGAACAGAATGACACAAAAGGACAAACTGTATTTTATTGAGTAAAGGATAAAAGGGTTTTACAACTAAACAAGCAATCTAAAATACTAGTTACAACCCTAAAATAACCCGAATAATGAAAATAGCAACAGAACAAACAGACAAGACTCACACAAACAGAATGGAGGGATAGAAGGGTTTGACTTAATAAAGCAAAAAAATCTGGATCACAACCCTGAAATAACCCAGATAATAGAAAAAACATCAAAACAAGCTACCAAGATTCCTTCCTAATGCGGAGGGAATGACTTTTCAATTGCTAGGCTTGACATTTAGCCACAAATTTGCTCATCAGAATCAGCAGAGCCTTCTCCAATTTCAACATCATTAACTTCAGTTAGCAAGTTCCCGAGAGGATTCTCATACTCCATGTCACCAGGCATTATCCCCACAAAGTGTGCATCATGATGTGCAGGTAAAGGATTCTACGCGATATTCTGAATGTCACTGCCTTGGATCACAATCAGGTTTTCCTGGATCATCCTTTCTATTTCTTTTTTCAAATCCCGACAACTTTCAACATTGTGCCCTGGGCATTGGAATGGTATTCATACCTTTTAGATGGGTCAAAGCTCCTTGCACGTGAGTCCACACGATTTGGAGGAATGGGTGCAATCATGTCATGATTCTTTAACTTTTCAAATAAGCTTGCATAGGACTCTCCTATTGGTGTAAAATTATCTTTCAACGTTTGTTCCCTTCTATACCCGTAGTAGGGATGTGGGTTATAGGGAACTTGAAAATTTTGTGGAGGCTGGTAGAGATTTTGTGATGCGTGTGCTCGCCTTCTGGGGTGTTTTGGTGGTTGGATAACATACTGAAGTAGAGCAACAGGGTATTGTAAGTTTTGAGGTGGATAGTAGTGCTCAGGGGAGTCATGGGAAACCTGATGAGGTTGCACATACCTTTGAGGTGCTCTCCTGTGACCTCTTCTCAACCCTGTTGTCATCATGATTTCTTCATCCTTCTCGTTTGTGTCACCAAAATTATCATATTCAACCTGGACAGCCTGAGTTGCGGCTTTAAGAACTGGTTAACTTATAATTTTGCCTGTCTTAAGACCATTCTCTACAATTTCTCCCATTTTGATTGCTTCCGAGAAGGATTTGCCAACTGCGGACATCATGTTTTGAAAGTAATCTGGCTCTTGCGCTTGAAGGAAGATAGTGATTAGCTCGTGGTCATCCATGGGTGGCTTAACTCGAGTTGCTTGCTCTCTCCATTTAATGGCATATTCCCTGAAACTTTCACTTGGTTTCTTCTTCAGATTTGAAAGGGAAATGTAGTCTGGGGAAATGTCGATGTTGTATTGGAATTGATTGACAAAGGCCCGTGCCATGTCATTCCAGACGTACCAGCAAGATGTGTCTTGATCCAAAAACCATTCGGATGCTACTCCCGCAAGGCTTTCCCCAAAATAAGCCATCAACAATTCTTCATTTTTTCTCACACTTCTCAGTTGATTGCAATACCTTTTCAGGTGGGCTATGGGATCTCCATGTATATCATACTTTTCAAATTTGGGAGTCTTGAAACCAGGCGGCAAGTGGACATCGGGGAACATACATAGATCTTTGAAGGCAACACTCGTTTGACCTGCCAACCCTTGCATGTTTTTCAACTGTTGTTCTAAGATTTTCACTCTTTGGGTCATTTCTTCCTGTACCATCTTTCGGGCAGGCTTCTCAATGTTTGCAGGAAGATCAAACGAGTACAAGTGGTACTCAGGAGAGTGGTACTGCTCTTGTTGTGTAGCCAATTGTGACTCATGACGAGGCTGTCCTTGACCACTGGCCCATGTTTGACACATTTCGGTCATTTGCTGTTTCAGTATTCTATTTTTCTCAAACACATTAGACTCCTGTTGAACCCTCTGACCCTGAGTCTCTTGAGTACTTGTAACAGCTTCGATGTCAGTTATCATTTTTCCTTGGATCTTATGTTTCCAGCTTACCACAAATCGACCACCTCAACTTTCTTCACAATTCAAAACAAGACATGTTAGAATGGACTCAGTCAATTCTTATTATTATCAACATTTTTTCATTTTTTCATTTTTTTTCATTTCTTTTTAATGGTGATCGAACCTTATGTGGATTACTTACGTATCATGTGAAAACATGAATCAAATCTTGCGTAGTTCGGGAAGATCATGAATAAAGTAAATAAACTAACTTTGTTTTTTGAATTTTTTATTTTATTTTTTCGAAAGAAAGACTTATAAAGAAGAAAGGGAATATTTTTGGATTTTGATTTTTTTCCAGCATTTTTGCAAAGAAAGACTTCTAAAAAAGAATGTGCCGCCGACTTGAGAGGTTTGGTAGACTCTAGCCTCCGACTTTTAGCGGAGCAGAGGGCGAGGATACCCAGGGTTTCTTGGATAAGTGCCAGCGGATGCTTCGTACAATAGGGATTCTTAAGTCTAGTGGTGTGGCATTTACCACCTTTCAGTTCTCGGGGCATGCCTTCACTTGGTGGGAGGCGTATGAGAGGCGTAGGCCTGTTGGTGCAGCGCCCTTTACTTGGTAGCAGTTCTCCGCTCTTTTCCTGGAGAAGTATGTGCCGCAATCCCGCAGAGAGGAGCTGTGTAGACAGTTTGAGTGGTTGCGACAAAGGGATATGACTATGTCACAGTATGAGTTGAGGTTTTCTGAGTTAGTTGTCATGCCATCTGGATGGTTCCGACAGATCGAGAGAGGATTAGGAGATTTGTTGATGGTCTTACTTACCACTTCCGTATTCTTATGACCAGAGAGAGGGTGACTGGTGCTACCTTCGAGAAGGTTGTTGATATCTCCCATGAGATTGAGACTGTTCGCCATCAGGAGCGAGAGGAAAGGGAGGCCAAAAGGCCTCGAGGATCTAGCAGCTATAGTAGTGCTCCTTCGAGGGGCCAGTTCTAGCACAGCAGAGGTCATTCATTCGGGCCTGCTCAATTAACTCGCCCAAGTTATCGGGGGGATCTTTGGGTCATGGTTATCATGGATCTCAGCAGGGCCAGTCCTCACTCAGTGCCATTCTAGCTCAGAGTACATATCGATCTCCATCGGTTCAGGGTTCTTCTATGCCGAGTGCATCAGCTAGTCACTCTGGTGCGAAGGGTTCCCTTTAGTCCCCTTCTCCAGCAACTGGGAGTTGTTATGAGTGTGGCGAGATAGGCCATATGTGGAGGTAGTGTCCTCGTTGTGTTGCTAGTTCGTCCTAGTAGAGGGGTCAGTCTTTGGCTTTAGCGCCAGTTTCTTCACCACCACCCTCTCAGCCAACTAGGGGTGGAGGTTAGTCAGCCAGGGGTTGCCCCAGAGGGGGAGGTCGATCAGGGGGCGGTCAGGCCTGTTTCTATGCACTCACAGGCGGACCCGATGCTATTGCTTCAGATGTTGTTATCATAGGTATTGTTTCAGTCTGCCACAGAGATGCCTATGTATTAATTGTTCCCGATTCCACCTCTTCTTATGTGTCATCATATTTTGCTCGTTATTTGGCTACGCCCCGTGAGTTTCTTGCTTTACATGTTCATGTATCTACCCCGGTAGGCGATACTGTTGTTGTAGACCGTGTGTATCGGTCATGTGTGGTGACTATTGGGGGTCTAGAGACCCGAGTGGATCTATTACTATTGAGCATGGTGGATTTTGATGTCATTTTAGGCATGGATTGGTTATCTCCGTGTCATGCTATTCTGCACTGTCATGTTAAGACAGTCACACTAGCTATACCGGTGTGCCACGGATCTAGTGGCTAGGTGTGACTGATTACGTTCCTAGTAGAGTGATCTCTTTCTTGAGAGCCTAGTGTATGGTTGGGAAGGGTTGTCTTTCATACCTAGCATTTGTGAGGGATGTTGGAGCTGAGACTCCCAGTATTGATTCTATTCCAGTTGTGAGGGATTTTTCCAATGTGTTTCCTGCAGACCTGACGGGCATGCCACCGGATAGGGATATTGATTTTGGTATTGATTTGGTGCCGAGCACTCAGCCCATTTCTATTCCACCGTACCGTATGACACTAGCGGAGTTGAAGGAATTGAAGGAGCAACTTCAGGAGATCCTAGATAAGGGGTTCATTCGGCCTAGTGTGTCACTTTGGGGTGCGTCGGTTCTGTTTGTGAAGAAGAAGGATGGCACAATGAGAATGTGTATTGATTATAGGCAATTGAACAAGGTAATAGTTAAGAACAAGTATCCTTTGCCTCGCATTGATGATTTATTTGACCAGCTTTAGGGAGCGAGGGTGTTCTCAGATTGATCTCCATTCAGGTTATCATCAGTTGAAGATCAGGGACTCGGATATTCTTAAGATGGCTTTCAAGACCCGATATGGTCATTATGAGTTCTTGGTGATGCATTTTGGGCTGACCAATGCCCCAACAACGTTTATTCATTTGATGAACAACGTGTTCCGGTATTATCTGTATTCATTCGTCATAGTCTTCATTGATGATGTTCTGGTGTATTCGTGTAGTCAGGAGGAGCACGCGGAGCATTTGAGAGTTGTATTGCAGAGATTGAGGGAGGAAAACCTTTATGCAAAATTCTCCAAGTGTGAGTTTTGGCTTGGTTCAGTGGCTTTCTTGGGGCACGTGGTGTCAGGGTATTCAGGTTGATCCGAAGAAGATAGAGGCGTTCAGAGTTGGCCCAAACCATCCTCAGCCACATAGATTCGCAGTTTTCTTTGTTTGCCAGGCTATTATCGCCGGTTTGTTCAGGGATTCTCATCTATCGCATCGCCCTTGACCAAGTTGACTCAGAAGGGTGCTACATTTGTATGGCCGGACGAGTGTAAGGAGAGCTTTCAAAAGCTCAAGACAGCTTTGACCACAGCTCCAGTGTTGGTTTTGCCATCAGCTTTAGCTTCATATACCGTGTATTGTGATGCTTCGAGAGTTAGGATTGGTTGTGTGTTGATGCAGGAGGGTAGAGTTATAGCTTATGTTTCTCGTTAGTAGAAACCCCATGAGAAGAACTACCCCGTTCATGATTTGGAGTTGGCTGCCATAGTTCACGCATTGAAGATTTGGAGGCATTACCTGTATGGCGTATCTTGTGAGGTGTTCACTGATCATCGCAGTCTTCAGCATTTGTTCAAGCAAAAGGATCTTAATTTGAGGCAGCGGAGATGGTTGGAGTTGCTTAAGGATTATGATATTACTATATTGTACCATCCAGGAAAAGCCAATGTGGTGGCCGATGCTTTGAGCCAAAAGGCAGTGAGTATGGGGAGTTTGGCATGTATTCCAGTTGGGGAGAGACCTCTTGCAGTTGATGTTCAGGCCTTGGCCAATCGGTTTGTGAGATTAGACATTTCGGAGAGTAGTCGGGTATTAGCGTGTGTGGTTTCTCGGTCTTCATTATATGATCGCATCAGAGAGCGCCAGTATAATGATCCGCATTTGCTTGTCTTTAAGAACAAAGTTCAGCATGATGATGCTAGAGATGTGACCATCGGTGATGATGGGGTGTTGAGGATTTAGGGCCGAATTTGCGTGCCCAATGTGGATGGGCTTCGGGAGTTGATTCTGGAGGAGGCCCATAGCTCGTGGTATTCCATTCATCCAGGTGCCGCGAAGATGTATCAGGATTTGAAGCAGCACTATTGGTGGAGAAGAATGAAAAAAGATATTTTGGGATTTGTAGCTCGGTGTCTCAATTATCAGCAGGTGAAATATGAGCATTAGAGACCGGGTGACTTGCTAAAACAGATGGATATTCCTGAGTGGAAGTGGGAGAGAATCACTATGGACTTTGTTGTTGGACTTCCATGGACTTTGAGGAAGTTCGATGCTATTTGGGTAATTGTGGATCGGCTGACCAAGTCTGCGCACTTCATTCCTATGTGTACTACCTATTCTTTAGAGCGGTTGACAGGGATTTATATCCGGAAGATTGTTCGTTTGCATGGCGTTCCCGTTTCCATCATTTCAGATAGAGGTACTCAGTTTACTTTGCAATTTTGGAGAGCCATGCAGAGAGAGTTGGGTACTCAAGTTGAGTTGAGCACAGCTTTTCATCCTCAAACGGACGGGCAGTCCGAGCGTACTATTTAGATATTGGAGGACATGTTGCGTGCTTGTGTTATTGATTTCGGAGGGTCATGGGATGAGTTCCTACCGCTTGCAGAGTTTGCTTATAACAACAGCTACCAGTCGAGTATTCAAATGGCTCCATATGAGGCTTTGTATAGGAGGCGGTGCAGATCTCCAGTTGGTTGGTTCGAGCCTGGTGAGGTCAAACTATTGGGGACTTATTTGGTACAGGATGCTTTGGAGAAGGTGAAGGTGATTCAGAAGAGGCTTCGTACAACATAGTCGAGGCAAAAGAGTTATGCTGATAGGAAGGTTCGAGATGTGTCCTACATGGTTGGCGAGAAGGTTCTGTTGAAGGTTTCACCCATGAAGGGTGTTATGAGATTTAGGAAGAATGGGAAATTGAGTTCTCGGTTCATTGGGCCTTTTGAGGTCCTTCGGAGGATTGGGGAGGTGGCTTATGAGCTTGCTTTGGCACCCAGCTTGTCGAGTATGCATCCGGTATTTCATGTTTCTATGCTTCGGAAGTATATCGGGAATCCATCTCATGTTTTGGACTTCTGCACGGATCAGTTGGATGATGATTTGACCTTTGATGTGGAGCCAATAGCTATTTTGGGTCGTCAGGTTCGGAAGTTGAGGTCAAAGGATATAGCTTCAGTGAAAGTGCAGTGGAGAGGTCGGGCTGTGGAGGAGGCTACCTGGGAGACCGAGCGGGAGATGTGGAGCAGATATCCTCACCTATTCGAGGCTTCAATTATGTTTCTTGACTCGTTCGAGAACGAACATTTTTTTAAGTTGGGGAGAATGTGACGACCCGTCCAGTCGTCTCATCAGTTACCGCTCCGATTCCCCTATTTCAGCTTTTTTATGCTTCGTTATCCGTGTTTTTGTGGTATCGGGTTGGGCGGATCGAGTCCGGAATAAGTTTGGTGAAGTTTGAGACACTTAGTCTCTTTTAAGAAGGCTTAAGTTAGAAAAGTCAACCGGATGTTGACTTATGTGTTAGAAGGCTCGGAAATGAGTTCTGATGGTTCGGTTAGCTTTGGGAGGTGATTTGTGACTTAGGAGTGTGATCAGAATGGGTTTTGGCGTTGTAGAGAAGATTTAGGCTTAAATTGGCGAAGTTGATATTTTGGCGGTTCCGGTTGATAGGCGAGATTTTGATATAGTGGTTGGAATGGAATTCCGAGAGTGGCAGTAGCTATACTGTGTCATTTGGGATGTATGTACAAAATTTTAGGTCATTCGGATGAGATTTGATAAACTTTTGATCCAAAGCATAATTTAAGAGTTCTTGGAGTTCTTAGGCTTGAATCATATGTTAAATTGGTGATTGATGTTGTTCTGAGCGTTTCGAAGTTTTGAACAAGTTTGAACGATGTCATGGGATGTGTTGGTATAATTGGTTTGAAGTTTCGAGAGTTCCGGGTAGGTTCCGAAAATTATAGCTGTAGCAGGTCCAGAATGGTTGCAGGCCTCGGAACCCAACCACGTTGTCCGCACAAAAAGAAGTGCAGCCGCGGTATGTATTGTGTGTACCGCACAAAATGAAGTGCGGCCGCGGTAGGTGTTGTGCGGACCGCACAAAATGCAGTGCGACTGCAGTGGGGAACATTTCACTGGTCCTACTTTGGAAGCTCATATCTTTTGATCTACAATGAATTTTGAGATGATTCAAAAAAATAGTTATAGCCCTTCGTGTCTAGTTTCCGGAAAGGTAAGCATATCGCAATTTGGACATCTGTAGCGAATGTTATGGCCAAATACTAAAGCATGTCACTGCAGAGAAAAGCCTCTACGGCCGCGGTCGTTTTTTGCGGACCGCGGTCGATTTTGTGCGGTCCGTGGAGGTGGAAATCTATGGATACTCTATAAATACGAGGTTTTGGGTTTTATTTGATATTTTGACCTAGAGAGCTCGGATTTTGGCAAATTTTCGAAGGTTTTTCAAGAAATTCATCGGGCTAAGTGATTCTAACTCAGATTTGGCTAGAGTACATGAATCTATCATTGAATTCATCATTTAATTCGTGATTTAGAATTTGGGAAGAAAATTTGTGGAATCTTCCAAAAATGTAAAATGATGATTTGAAGGACCAAATGGTACCGGAATTGGATAATTTTCATATGGTTAGACTCGTGAGAGTATAAGGATTCTAGTTTTGTGAATTTTGTCAAATTTCGAGATGTGGGCCCGGGGGTCGGGTTTGACCAATTTCTGGAATTTTGTGGTAATTCGATTATTTTCGCTTGGGCTTTGTTCCCTTAACATATTGTGACGTATTCGTTCTGATTTTGGATAGATTCGACACGCGTGGAGGCTGATTAGAGGGGCAAAGGCGTCGCGAGTTAGAGATTTAGCTGATTCGAGGTGAGTAATGATTTTAAATGATGCTTTGAGGGTTTGAAACCCCGGATTGCACATCGTAGTGCTATACTGAGGTGAGGCACATGTTTGATGGCGAGCGTGGGGTCGTGTACTATTGGGGATTGTGACTTGGTTCATCCCGACTGATGATTTTACCGCGTATTTGACTGAAACTTATATGTTATCATCATGATTTGGGTTGATTGCCATATTTGGACTTCGTGCCAACTATTTGAACCCTTCAGGGATTTTTATTACTATTTCCTCACTGTTTTGACTTATTAATTGAACTCGTCATGTTATTTTTCACTGTTTTACTACTCATCCATTTTTACTCTGTTTTGAGACTTAAATGATATTTTAAATGATGTTTTGGGCTGAGAAATACTGTTTTACTAATGCCCGAGGGGCTTATGAGTATTCTTTGACTGAGTAAGGTCGAGGGCCTAGTTGTGAAGAAACACTGATACTGATTTGAGGCCGAGGGCCTGAGAAATGTATGCGACGAGGTGGCTTGTTGATATTGTTTATGAGGTCGAGGGCCTGCGATATATATGCCATGAGGTGGCTTGACTGATATGAGGCCGAAGGCCTAGATTTGATGCCACGAGATGGCTTGATATTGTGCTTGGGCCGTGAGGGGCCCCTCCCGGAGTCTGCACACCCCTAGTGAGCACGGGTACCCATTGTGATGTGAGATTGAGCCCGAGGGGCTGATATTGTTCTGAGATTGAGTCCGAGTGGCTGGTACTGTTATGAGATGTTGCCCGAGGGGCGGATTTGTTGATAATGTGCCCGAGGGGTGAACTTCTATTTGTTTACTTACCTGTCAATTACTTGTTTTATTTGTTAAAAAGGGATTTACTTGACTCTTCACTGTTTTACTATTTTTAAGTGATTTTACTGCTTCAGTATAGAATGCCTTGTGTTTTACGTATTTTCTTACTTTCAGTCGTTATTTATATTTTTTACTCACTGAGTTGGAGTACTCACTTTACTCCCTGCACCCTGTGTGCAGATTCAGGCGTAGCTGGTACCGCTCCTGAGTGCTGATTCCTCCAGTTCTAGGCGGTTTTTCGGAGACTACGAGGTAGTTGTTGACGTCCGCAGCCCCGTGTCTCTACTTTTCTATCATTTCTGTTTCCTTTTAAACACTTGTAGTAGTTTATGACTTTAGTAGACTAGATGGTTTAGAGATGATTGTGACTTGTGACACCCCGGTTAGGGCTGTGTCGGGTTGGACTTTCCGCATTGTTATCGATATTTCAGCTATTTAGTATTTTTAAATCATGTTTAGACTATTTTTATGTTGATTAACTGCTTTAAAAGTTGAGTTGGGTTGAACTGGCTGGCCTTGTCTTCACGAGAGGTGTCATCACGACCGGGTTTTGGGTTATGGTCATGACAAAACAAGTCTGTAAATATGATACGGACCTGCTCGAACTCTCAAAATTCAAAAATCAACAACGAAATCAAGAATCACACCCAAAACCAAATTGAATCAAACTTTGAACTTCAAGTTTTCTAAATTTCTTCGAATGTGCCGAATCATACTTAGACTACTCGGAATGATACCAAATTTTGCGTGGAAGTCTTAAATGACATAGGGGAACTATTACCAGTCTTGAAGTTCCATTCGGAACTTGATATCACCAAAACTCTCTCCAAACAAAATTTGAAGAACTTCAAAATCCTTCAAGAACCAACTTTCACTATTAGGTGCCAAAACGCTCCTGGGTCATCCAAACATACGCCCAAGTCCGAAATCATCATATGAACCTATTGGATACGTCAAATTCCAATTCTGAGGTTGTTTACTTAAAATGTTGGCCGAAGTCAAACTTGGCCTTTTAAGCCAACCTTAAGGAACCAAGTTTTCCGATTTCAACCCGAACTCTTCTAAATCCCGAACAAACAATACCCGCAAGTCATAAATCAAGAAAAAAAGCGAGTACGGAAAGTCTTATTTAGGGGAACAGGGCTTTAGAAAGTAAAGCGACCAGTCGGGTCATTATATTCTCCACCTCTTAAACAAACATTCGTCCTCGAACGGTTTTAGATTCATACCTGAAGTGCTGAATAAGTGTGGATATCTACTCTGCATGTCCTCCTTGGACTCCCAGGTTTCCTCCTCGACTGTTTGAACCCTTCATTGAACCTTTACCACGAAAATCCTCTTGGATCTCAACTGGCGATCCTGTCTAGTAATAATGGCAACTGGCTTCTCCTCATAACCCAAGCTCTCATCTAGCTGAGTTGTGTTGAAGTCTAACACATGTGAAAACTTTGTGTGATACCTCTGGAGCATAGACACGTGAAAAACCGAATGAACCCCTGACAGGCTGGGAGGTAAAGCAATCTCATAAGCAACCTCCCCAACTTGCCTCAACACCTCAAATGTGCCTACAAACCGTAGGCTCAACTTGGCCTTCTTTCCGAATCTCATAATCCCCTTTATAGGCGAGACTTTCAAGAGAACCTTCTCGCCTACCATAAATAACACATCGCGCCTTCTGATCCACGTAACTCATCTCTCTAGATTGTGCTATGCGAAGTCGTTCCTGAATCCACTTTACCTTTTCCAAGGCATCCTTTACCAAATTAGTACCATATAACTTAGCCTCAGCGGGCTCAAACCACCCGATGGGAGAACGACATCGCCGACCATATAAAGCCTCAAAGGGAGCCATCTCGATGTTGGACTGATGTAAGACCCCGTAAAATTTCGGTGTGTAACTAAAGGTTTTGTGGTGCCGAGGCAAGCTCATGTGTTTGAAAATTATAGAAAATGAGAAACGGTGCGAAATTTTTTAGTTTGTACAATGCATTAGAGAGTTAGAGGTAAATTGTTGCAAAAAATAGCCTTTCTGCGGTCCATTTTGCGATCGCAAAATCACTCCACGGACTGCATATCCGTCGCGGAGTGAAGCAGAGAATTGGCAATCTTAAAACACTATTCTACAGCCACAAAATGATTTTGTTGTCGCAAAAGTGATTATGTTATCGCACAAATGGTCCCAGAATGATTTGCTATAGCAAAATGGTCGCAGAAAATTCTGCTACCAAATAATCAATTCTGCTGCCCACAAAATGATTCTGTTGTAATGGAATTGCACCACATAATTGACTTCGGGGGTCATTTTTGAAAAATTTCTTATATAATCCAATTTGGGTATAATGCCTTGGAGGTTCATTTAAGAAGAAAAAACCTGACTTTTTAGAGAGAGGTAAGAACATTTTAGAGAGAGAAGGAAGAAACCTAACATTATAATTATCCAATTTTGAAAAATCAAGGAAGCCAATCACTAGATTATTATCTACCCGAGTAAGTCCTACTCCTAAGCGTCCATGCAAAAGGTTATGAGTTTATGTATATTGTGGGGTTGGAAATAGGCCATGCATGTGACATTAGGTTGTAGTACGTGGGGTTAATGAATCATTTTGGGTAGTTTTTTGTTGAAATTGGTTGAGGGAGGAGAGGATTACCATTGTAGAGCCTTGTGGTCTATTTTGCATGCGAGGTGTTTGACAAAATTCCTAAGAGAGTTACACCTTGGTAATACTTCTAACTATTAATTGATTTTCGCTATCTTCCTATAGATTGTTATTGCTAGGAGTGCTGGGGCATTGTAGTAACTTAAGAAAAGCTCAAGCAAGGTGTATTGGTTAAACTTTCTCTCTCGGAATTGAATTCCATAATGTTTTTCATAAGTTCAAAGTATGGTTTGCTTATTAAAATGGTATGGCTTTGAACCTATTTTAGATGCAAACTAGTATACTAATTGGGTGAGGAAAACTCGATAGGCTTAATACTCCTAATTGCTCCTATGTGTACCTAATGTCTTGATTGATTATGTCTTGTTATTGATAATCTATAAAGATATTTGAAAATGAATTAAGTGAATATGGGGAAATTGAGTGTGGCCAACGTGCCAAGAACTTAAGTTACAATTGTGACTAGTGATGCCAATGAAATGAGTTTTGACCCCTTTATATGATAAATTTTATTAATGACCTATGATCACCCATGGAAAGTACAAGTAAATTATAGTATGAACTTCAAATGTACTTGCATTACCAAAATGAGGATTATGAGGCATTGTATGTTCCAATAGGTTTCAATCATAGTAGGTATGCTTCTAAAATAATAAATATAAATGACTCTGATGTTAAGTCCCCAAGAATCATGAACTTAGCTAAAGGACTTAAGAAGACAAGTGAGCGAATAATAAGATGAAAGTGAGATGTCCTATGCTAATTGATGATGAATCTCATGGAAAACGATTTTGGGCCATGTGCCATTGAAATCGACTAATTTGTTCACCATGCACGTGTTAATGTAATGTTAATTATGTCACTTGAGTTTATTTATGGTCTTGTGCATAATGAGGTGTTATGTGATCCTATGGACGGACTATGAAATGCATAGGTGTGTTGTATATGTGATCCTATGGACGGACTATGAAACACATAGGTGCATTGTATATGTGATCCTATGGACGGGCTATGAAACGCTTAAGTGAATAATATAACATGTTAACCCTATGAACGGGCTATAGAACGCATAGGTGTATAATATAATATGTGAACCCTATGAACGGGTTATGAAACGCATAGGTGTATAATATAATATATGAACCCTATGGACGGGCTATGAAACACATAAGTGTATAATATAATATGTGAACCCTATGGATAGTCTGTGAAACGCATATCTAGTATGAACAATAGATGCCACTTCCATTGCCCTTGTTTGCACATGTTGTTACATTTACATTTTATTTTGTATCTCACACATATTTCATATGGCACAATTGATCCTAAAAGATGTTCACAATGAAGTAAGTATAATAAAACTTGAAATGTGATTCTTTGGGACGTTTCATAGATTCTTGATATACTTCATTTGCCTCTTATTTAAGTTATTGTATTTCCATACGTGGACATTTGGATATTGTTGATTGTGACTTGTTGTTTCTATGATTTCTTTTCTTATATGGTTATTCTATTTTGAAAGAGGACTTTTAGCTATACATACTAGTGTTATTCGACGGCACTAACATCCCTTATTGCGGGGGGCGCTGTATCTTTAAATGTACAGGTTGTTCCACAGCAGGCAACATCGATTAGTAATAGCGGTATTCCCTTCCAAGCAAACTTGGTGAGCCCCACTTCATCCCGGGGTCATGTCATGTATCTTTTGTTCATTTTCTTATCATGTTTTGAGGTATATCCTGATCCTTATTGCCGGCATTTCCTTATTTCTCTTCAGTGTACTTAGAGGCTCCGTAGACAGATTGTGGGTGGTGTTTGATGTGGGGAACTTAACTAGAAAAGTTGGTATTTGACAAACATGTTTTTTATTAAATCATTAAACTTGTAATATTTTGGAAATTATGAATGAAGTTGCTAATAGAAATGAATTGGATGTCATTAATATAATATTTTCCAAATTTGATTAATGGAGTACATCTCCTTTTTATTCATGAATTAGTTTGAGTAGAAGGAAATCTAACATGCTTGCTTGGCCGGGTTCACTCGGTTGAGCCCGGTCACGCTCTTCGTTTTTGGGGCGTGACAAACTTTGTATCGGAGCCTAAGGTTTTAAATGTCCTAGGATGTCTCGGAGTCGTGTCTTGTAGGGTCTTTCTTATCGGTGTCTTGTCGACCACATCTATAAGTTGGAGACTACTTGGACATTTAGGAATAATACCCTTCTTTGATGTTCAGGATCGTTCGATAGAGCTGATTGTGAGTTTGTTCCTCCTCTAACTCATGCATTGCTCTAACTTTCAGTACATGGCACCTAGGAAGAAAGCAATAACTGGCTAAGGAGCCAATGCCACCCCAGGAGTGGCAGTTGATTCTTTACTTGAGGATGTGGGTGAGTACCTGAGGGGTGAGGACATTCCCCCTACTACTACACTGCTTGATTCCACTACACCAGTTCCTAAATCTACTGAGGGTACAACGACCTCTCTAACTGACATTCTGGTTCCACCTCCAGCCCCAACTTCTGGTCCTAGTGTTTCTGATGGGGACCTTAGGGGAGCCATACAGATGTTGGCTCAGTTAGTAGCTTTCTTGGCCCAGAGAGCTAATGTTGCCCCTACTTCTTCTAGCCAGCAAGGGGATTTTGCTAGTTCCAGGGTAAACAGGTTCCTCCAGTTAGATCCTCCAGTGTTCACGGGTGCTAATTCTCGAGGAGGACCCCCAGGATTTTATTGATGAGATGCACAAGACTCTCAGAGTTATGCATGCAACTATGACAGAGGGAGTGGAATTGGTCGTCTACCACCTAAGAGGGGTGGCCTATTCGTGGTTTGAGTTGTGGGAGGACTCCCGTGAGGAGGGGAGCCCTCCAGCGAGGTGGAGTGAGTTTGCTAACGCCTTCATGGATCATTTCCTGCCGGCTGAGACAAAGGCAGCCTGTGCAGCTGAGTTTGAGAATCTAAAGCAAGGTAGCAGGAGTGTGTGAGAGTACCACATGGAGTTTGCATGCTTGTCCAAGTATGTTATTCACATGTGGCCCACTATGGAGACTAGAGTGCGCCGGTTTGTGCAGGGCCTCGACCCCTTAGTTGTTAATAAGGCCGCAATAGATGCCTTGAATTCTGATATGAATTATGGGAAAATGGTGGTGTTCGCTCAAGCTACGGAGGATCGAAAGTTACAAAGAAAGACGGAGCAAGATATCAACAAAAAGGCCCGATCTGCGAGCAGTTTTATTGGATTTTACAATAGGGGTAATGGTGGAAAGACATTACATAGGAGAGTGCCATGAGGGCCACGTAGTCAGTTGTCCCATCTTTAGCCAGAGCACTACCATCAGGGCTCAATCAGCATGAGTGAGGCCATAACACGCCAAACCAAGGCATCGAAAGATCTAATCAGCAGGTCCAGTCGAGTGGGAACTATCTGCTGCAGTAGAGGCCCCCATGTCCTAATTGTAGGAGGCATCATTTGGGGGTATGCCAATGTGACACTGATGAATGTTTTGGGTGCGAAGTCAAGGGACATCAGCTAAAACACTGCCCCAACAAGCAAGGAACGACAAGTAAGTCCCTCAATCCCCCTTTTTCCCTTGTCCTATGATATGTGTGAATGAGTACGACCATAGAGCTTTGTGTCATGTATGTTTGACCATGGGATGATACTTTTTACATGTTTGGACCTCCAATCATGGTAAGTTTAACACATACAGGAAGGATGAGGTGAAATGGCTATAGGAATGTCTTTTGAGGAGTATAGGGCCAATAAAGGTCGTGGTTATTGTGTAATGGGTTATTATTCCACTGTGTAGCGTCTCGTGTGACAGGAGATGAAAATCTCTCATGGGATGGTCCAAATGTTGTGTAGAAAAGTTGATACGGGCCCGAACTTGTTCACTAATCTATGGAGAAAGTCAAGACCATCACGGAAGTGTTGTGTGTTATAAGAATGTTACCTTCTATGAGTTATATCCAAACTTGTATAGTTTATGCAAATGCTCCATTCTGATAGTACAATGTCTAGGATGTCATGGTTGGTGTTGTTTTCATGTTACGTTACATTGTTGATTTATGTATATGTTGTTAAGGGAGGTTTATGGGGCCCTCTAATAGGTGAATAGGCCCAAATACAAGGGAAACTCTGTCAAAATTTCTGGAAAATTTGGGGAGTTAGTCAAATTTGGAATTTCTAGGGTGTGAATGAAGAGTTGAATCATTGTAAAGGAACCCCACCCAGAAGAGGAGCAAGTTGTTGTTGTTAGTAGAAAAAAAAAGTAGTGTTGAGGCTATGAAAAAGATTGTGATGTTGGTATACCAACTGAACTGGTGGTAGTTAGTGATAAATCTTGTGAGGAAGAGAAAGAGGATGATAATGTATTAGACTCTTCTCAGTATGTGGTTTCCATTCTTCAGCTGTTGGTTTCAGTTTTACTGCTGCCATTGATGATTCCTAGTGCTTATTTTGGTTCAAGGGTTCAAGATAGATAAATATAGTTCTTAGTTCTCAGTAGAGTACTATATGTAGCTGAATAAATAGGTTATGGAAGAGAAAGAAAATCACTGGATAGGTATATTACTATGCATATTTGAGGGGCATGTGCAATTTGAAAGCTTGAGGTATGTGAGAAAGGAGATAAGTCATGTTGGGTGTTTGGGGCAAACTTTGCTTCTCATTCGAGGATGAATGATCCTAAGCGAGGGAGAATGTAAGGCCCCGGAAAATTTTGCTGTGTAATTTAAGATTTTGTGGTGCCGAGGTAGGCTCATGTGTTTGAAAATTATAGAAAACGAGCCACGGTGCAAAATTTTTGGGTTGTACAATGCATTAGAGAGTTAGAGGTAAATTATTGCAGAAAATGGCCTTTCTGCGGTCCATTTTGCAACTGCAAAATCACTCTGTGGACCGCATATCCATCATGGAGTGAAGCAGGGAATTAGCAATCTTAAAACACTATTATACAGCCGCAAAATAATTTTGTTATCGCAAAAGTGATTATGTTATCGCACAAATGGTTGCAGAATGATTTTGCTATAGCAAAATGGTCGCAGAAAAATTCTGCTACCAAATAATCAATTCTACTACCCACAAAACGATTCTTCTATAGTGGAATTGCACCACATAATTGACTTCGGAGGTTATTTTTGAAAATTTTCCTATCCGATCCAATTTGGGTATAATGCCTTGGGGGTTCATTTTAGAAGGAAAAATATGACTTTTTAGAGAGAGGTAAGAACATTTTAGAGAGAGAAGGAAGAAACCTGACATTATAATTATCCAATTTTGAAGAATCAAGGAAGCCAATCACTAGATTATCATCTACCCGGGTAAGTCCTACTCCTAAGCTTCCATGCAAGAGGTTATGATTTTATGTATATTGTGGATTGAAAATAGGCCATGCATGTGACATTAAGTTGTAGTATGTGGGGTTAATGAATCATTTTGGGTAGTTTTATGTTGAAATTGGTTGAGGGAGAAGGGGATTACCATTTTATAGCCTTGTGGTCTATTTTGCATGCTAGGTGTTTGATAAAATTCCTAAGAGAGTTACACCGTGGGAATCCTTCTAACTATTAATCGATTTTTGCTATCTTCCTATAGATTGTTATTGCTAGGAGCGCTAGGGCGTTTTAGTAACTTAAGAAAAGCACAAGTAAGGTATATTGGCTAAACTTTTTCTCTCGGAATTGATTCCATAATGTTTTCCGTAAGTTCAAAGTATGGTTTGCTTATTAAAATGGTATGGCTTTGAACCTATTTTAGATGAAAACTAGTATACCAATTGGGTGAGGAAAACTCAATATGCTTAATACTCCTAATTGCTCCTATGTGTACCTAATGTCTTGATTGAGTATGTCTTGTTATTGATAATCTATAAATATGTTTGAAAATAAATTAAGTGAATATGGGGAAATTGAGTGTGGCCAACGTGCAAAGAACTTAAGTTACAATTGTGACTAGTGATGCAATGAAATGAAAGACTATGAAATGAGTTTTGACCCCATTATATGATAAATGTTATTAATAACCTATGATCACCCATGGAAAGTACAAGTAAATAATAGTATGAACTTGAAATGTAGACGCGTTGCCAAAATGAAGATTATGAGACATTGTATGTTCCAATACGTTTCAATCATAGTAGGTATGCTTCTAAAATAATAAATGTATATGACTCCGATGTTAAGTCCCCAAGAATCAGGAACTTAGCTATAGGCCTTAAGATGACAAGTGAGCGAATAATGAAATGAAAGTGAGATGTCCTATGCTAATTGATGATGAATCTCATGGAAAACGAATTTGGGCCATGTGCCATTGAAATTGACTTATTGTTCACCATGCACGTGTTAATGTAATGTTAATTATGTCACTTGAGTTTATATATGGTCTCGTGCATAATGAGGTGTTATGTGATCCTATGAACGGACTATGAAACCCATAGTTGTATTGTATATGTAATCTTATGGACGGACTATGAAACACATAGGTGCATTGTATATGTGATCCTATGAACGGGATATGAAACGCGTAGGTGAATAATATTATATGTGAACCCTTTGGATGGGATATGAAACGCATAGGTGTATAATATAATATGTGAACCCTATGGACGGGCTATGAAATATAATATGTGAACCCTATGGATAGTCTGTGAAACGCATATCTAGTATGAACAATAGATGCCACTTTCATTGCCCTTGTTTGCACATGTTGTTACATTTACATTATATTTTGTGTCTCACACATAGTTCATATGGCACACTTGATCCCAAAAGATGTTCAGAATGAAGTAAGTATAATAAGACTTGAAATATGATTCTATGGGACGTTTCATAGTTTCTTGATGTACTTCATTTGCCTCTTATTTAAGTTACTTTATTTCCATACGTGGACATTTGGATATTGTTGATTGTGACTTGTTGTTTCTATGGCTTCTTTTCTTATATGGTTATTCTATTTTGAAAGAGGACTTTTAGCTATACATTCTAGTGCTATTCGACGGCACTAACGTCGTTTTTGTCGGGGGCATTGTATCTTTAAATGATACAGATGGTTCCACAGCAGGCGGCATCGATCAATAATATCGGTATTCCCTTCCAGGCAGACTTAGTGAGCCCCACTTCATCTCGGGATCATGTCATGTATCATTTGTTCATAGCCGGAGCCTTGTTGCCGGCATTTTCTTATTACTCTTCAGTGTACTTAGAGACTCCGTAGACAGATTGTGGGTGGTGTTTGATGTGGAGAATTTAACTAGAAAGGTTGGTATTTTGACAAACATGTTTTTCATTAAATCTATAAACTTGTAATATTTTGGAAATTATGAATGAAGTTTCTAATGGAAATGAATTGGAAGTCATTAATGAAATATTTTCCGAATTCGATTAATGGAGTACATCTCATTTTTATTCATGAATTAGTTTGGGTAGAAGGAAATCTAACAGGCTTGCTCGGCCGGGTTCACTTGTTGAGCGCTGGTCGCGCTCCTCGATTTTGGGGCGTGACAACTGATAACTGTTGTTATAAACCAACTCGGCTAAAGGCAAGAATTGATCCCACTGTCACCCAAAGTCAATCACACATGCTCTGAGCATGTCCTCCAATATCTGAACTATCCGCTATGACTACCCGTCGGTCTATGGGTGAAATGCAGTGGTGAGCTCTACACGGGTCCCCAACTCACTCTGTACGGCTCTCCAGAAATGTAAAGTGAACTGAGGGCCTCTATCTGATATGATGGAAATAGGCACACCGTGCAACCGAACTATCTCCCGAATATAAATTTATGCCAACCTATCTGAAGTATAAGTAGTGGCAACTAGAATGAAGTGTGCCGACTTGGTCAACTTTTCGACAATGATCCAAACTACATCAAACTTTCGCAAGGTCTGCGGCAACCCAACTATGATGTTCATAGTAATGTGCTCCCATTTCTACTTTGGTATAGCCATCTGCAGGAGTAGGCCACCTAGCCTATGGTGCTCATACTTAACCTTTTGGCAATTTAGGCACCTAGCTACATACTCAACAATATCTTTCTTTATTCGTCGCCACCAATAATGTTGCCTCAGGTCATGATACATCTCCGTAGCATCTGGATGAATAGAATACCGAGAACTATGTGCCTCCTATAGAATCTTCCCTCTAAACCCATTGACATTAGGAACACATAGACGACCTTGGAATCACAGAACACCATCCTCGCCGATAGAAACCTCCTTGGCACCACCCTGTAGTACCATCTCTTTGAGAACCGCCAAGTGTGGATTATCAAACTGTCGAGCCTTGATCTGCTCCCATAGTGAAGACTGGGCAACAACACATGCAAGAACTCGGCTGGGCTCTGAAATATCCAACCTCACAGGCCTATTAGCCAAGGACTGAATGTCCAAAGCTAGTGGCCTCTCTTCTGCTGAAATAAATGCCAAGCTACCCATACTCTCTGCCTTCCTGCTCAAAGCATCCGCGACTACATTTGCCTTGCCCGGATGATAAAGAATAGTGATGTCATAGTTCTTCAGTAACTCAAGCCATCTTTGCTGCCTCAAAATGAGATCCCTTTGCTTGAACAAATGTTGTAAGCTGCGATGACCGGTGTAAACCTCACATGGCACCCCATAAAAATAATGCCTCCAGATCTTAAGAGCATGAACAATCGCGACTAACTCTAGATCATGCACATGGTAATTCTTCTCATGGATCTTCAGCTGACACGAAGCAGACGCAATAACTCGCCCCTCCTACATCAATACACAACCCAAGCCAACGCATGAAGCGTCGCAATACACTGTATACATCCCTGAATCGGAAGGCAACACTAGAACCGGTGTTGTAGTCAAAGCCGTCTTGAGCTTCTGAAAGCTCACCTCACAGTCATCGGACCAACGGAACAAAGAACCCTTTTGGGTCAATCTAGTCAATGTGATGCAATAGATGAAAAACCCTACATATACCGGTGATAGTAACATGCTAACCCTAGGAAACTCCTAATCTTAGTCACCAAAGTGGGACGAGGCCAACTCTAAACTACCTCAATCTTCTTGGGATCCACCTTAATACTCTCTACTAATACAACATGCCCCAAGAATGCCACAGACTCTAGCCAAAACTCACACTTGGAGAACTTAGCATATAACGTCTGTTCTTGCAATATTTGAAGCACCACTCTCAAATGCTGCTCATTCTCCCCCAGGCTACGTGAGTAAATCAAGATGTCATTAATGAAGACAATAACGAAAGGAATCAATATAAGGCCTGAACACCCCGTTCATCAAATCCATAAATGTCGCTGGGGCATTAGTCAAGTCGAAGGACATCACTAGAAACTTCTAATGGACATATCTAGTACGGAAGCTAGTCTTAGGAACATCTGAGTCTTGAATCTTCAACTGATGGTACCCCGACCTCAAGTCGATCTTAGAAAATACCCTAGCACCCTGCAACTGGTCAAACAAATCATCAATACTCGGCAATGGGTACTTGTTCTTGATGGTAACTTTGTTCAACTGGCGATAATCAATGCACATCCGCATAGTCCCATCTTTCTTCTTCACAAATTGCACTGGTGCACCCCAAGGTGATACGCTTGGCCTGATGAACCCCTTTGCTAACAACTCCTCAAGATACCCCTTTAACATCTTCAACTTTTCGGAGCCATATGATACAATAGGATAAATATAGGCTGGGTACCTGGAATCGAATCAATATAGAAATCAATATCATGATTTGGTGGCATGCCTGGAAGGTCAAAAGGAAACACATCGCCAAATTCTAGGACTAATGGCACCGAATCAATCGTTGGAGACTCTACGGTAGTGTCCCGAACATAAGCTAGATAAGCCAAACAATCCTTTTCACCCATATGTTGAGTTTTCAGAAAAGAGATGAACCAACTAGCTGTACTAACAGAGGAACCCTTCCACTACTATCTCGGAAACTCTGGCATCGCTAAAGTAATAGTTTTGTCATGACAATCAAGGATGTCGTGATATGGGGATAACCAGTCAATGCCCATGATGACCTCAAAGTCGGTCATATCAAGTAACAGAAGGTTTGCTCTAGTCTTGTAACCATAGAATGTGACCACATAGGACTGACAGATCTGATCCATAACCACAGAATCGCCCACGGGAGTGGACATATAAATAGGAGTTCCCAAAGACCCACGAGAAATATCCAGGAAATGAGCAAACAGAGATTACACATATGAATAGGTAGATCATGGATCAAATAACAATAAAGCATCCCTACCGCAGATAAAAATAATACCTGTAATCACGGCATCTGAGGCCACTACATCTGGTCTGGCCGGAAAAGCATAGAATCAAGCTGGAGCGCCGGCGGGCTAGCCTCCACCTGGATGAACAATAGTTGGCTAACCTCTCCCTGCCTGGCCTCCACCTCTAAGACGGCCCCTGCCCGCTTGTCCCCACCTCTGGGTGGTCGGACGGCTGGTGCTGCAATCATAGGCTGATGAACCTGCTATACTGCCTTACCCCGAAGTCTGGGATAGGTTATTTTCATGTAACCCGGATCTCCACACTCGTAACAACCTCTCGGTACCATAGACTGCTACCCCGAAGTCTAACCCTGATGGCCTGAATACCCACTAGAAGAACCCTAAATGGCTGGTGGGCGGTATGAACTCTCTGGCATGGCACTAAAATAGGCACTGGAAGAACCCTGATGAACTGGTGGGAGATAAGAACTCTCTGGCATAATACTAAAATAGGGTTGCGCTGGAGCACCCCGAGGAGGTAGTGGTGCTGGATATGCGGGCCTTCTATGCTGACCCCTCCCAAATTGACCTCTGCCCCTAACGGGGGCAGCTATAAACTCTTCAAAGAATCGGGTACTCTTTTCCTGCTGCATCTACTCTCTACCCCTCTGGCGGTAGCCCTCAATACTCCGATCAATCTTTACCACTAGCCAATAATCAGTACCTATCTCAACCTCTCGGTCCATACTAGCCCAAATACTGGGGTACAACCCTGCAACAAATCATCGCACTCTATCTGCATCCGTAGGAAGTATCATAAGTGCATGGCGAGACAACTCAGAAAATCTCATCTCATAATCGGTCACTAACATCTAACCCTGCTCGAGTTACTCAAACTGACACCACAACTCTTCCCTCTAGGAGGGTGGAATATACCTATCCAAGAAAAGTTGCATAAACTGGTCCCAAGTCATAGGAGGAGAACCACTAGCCTGCCGAGAAGATAAGACTGCCACCATCTGCGGCCCTACCCTTTAACTGGAAATTAGTGAAATCCACCCCATGCAACTCTAATATCCCCATGCTGCGCAGTCTGTCTCTTCACCTATCAATGAAGTCCTGGGGATCCTCATATCGCTCACCTCCGAAGATAGGAGGGTGTAGCCTAGTCCATCTGTCCAAGAGCTTCTGCACCTTGCCGGCCGCAGCTGGTCTAGGCTCAAGTATAGCCGCTGCAACTGGCTAGGCTCTGCCTAGGGGTAGTGTACCCGGAGTTTGATATATTGTAGTTGCGTGCCTAAGAGCTTGAGCAGTAGGGGTCTGTGCTCCCCCTCCCACCTAAGATATGGCCGGGTCTTCTGGAAATAAACCAGCCTAGGTTATAGAATCCATGAACCGCAGCATACGTCCCAAGACCTCCTGAAATCCTGGTGCTGACATGATATCTACTGGGGTTGGCTCTATTGCGGGCACCTCGCCCTTCTCCTCAATAATGGAATCCTCTACTAGATCCGCTAGTAGTGTGACTGGGGAAAATCTAGGACGTCCTCATCCCCTACCTCGGGTCGGTGCCCTCCCCCGTCCCCTACCTCGGCTTCTAGAAATAAGGGGAGCACCTCCTCCAAGGTCTGGAATGTTTGCTATCTGCGTTCTCACCATCTGTGAGAGAATAAGAGAAAGGAACTTAGTATACCATCAACTGCATGATAGGAGATGAATAAAGAGTAGTTTCCTAACACCCTATAGTCTCTCGAAGATAAGTACAGACGTCTCCATGCCGATCCGCAAGACTCTATCAGGTCTGTCCATAACTTGTGAGATCTACGTGAACCTAGTGCTCTGATACCATGTTGTCAAGACCCAATTCCATTTTAGGCCGTGACGGCACCCAACACCGTTGTTAGGCAAGCCAATACTGATCAAACTAGTGGTTTCCTATTTAAATAAATTACTAAGTGGATAACATATCCTCACTTGTTAAAAAGATTTAGAGATTTACAAACGTAACATAATTAAACGGAAACAAATGAGTACAAATCAAAATCATGTAGACGAATCCAAAATTATAAATCTACTAGTGTGTGTGCCAAGACTTGGTGTCACAAGTATGTGGGCATTCTAGTAGAATATACAAAAGAATACTAATCTACTGTCTGAAAGGAAATAGACAGAAAAATATAACATAAAGAAGACTCCAGCTGTTGCAGAACGGCTCAGAAGGCAGCTCACCATAAAGTCTCGAAATGGGGATCAAATCTGCGCGCTGGACTGGTAACTAGATGCACATACCTCAAATCCTGTACAATTAAGTACAGAAGTGTAGCGTGATTAAATAAAAATATGTACCTAGAGTATCTAGTCTAACCTCGAAGAAGTAGTGACGAGAGGTCGACTCCGATACTTACTAAGGGCCAACAATATAATAATATGAAATTCTAATTAAGCATGATATATGGAGATAACAATAAAACTCAGAACAAGAAATAACTGAACAGTTCTTTCATCATATTTAAGAACCCAGAACACTTCCTTTATCTGAAGTAAATGATCTCTCAAATAATGAATTTATACAAGTTATAGAAAGGACTTCCAGTTCTATTATCACACACGAATTCCACCAAGGACGTTCAGTCCGATCCAACATAAATGTAAATTGTGCACAGCCGAGGGTCGAATGGCCCGAACCACAGATGCATCTAATTACCCGGCTCGCGAATCATACATGCGATGCGGTCAAATATAAATTTATCAATAAATCATAATCCTTTCTTGATTCATTTTAAAATAAAGACAATTCAACTTGAAGCTTTTAAATCCTAGGAATTCCTCAACTTAATTCCATTTGTTATAATTAACAAGTATAATCAAATAACGGTTTCCATAAAGCATGATGTAAACCTAAAACTATCCGGACATAAACAGAAATAGTAGCTACGTGTAGACTCTCATCACTTCGTGCGTACGTAGCCCCCACAAATAAACACATATTAGTTAAGTTCGCCTATGGGGAAATTTCTCTCTTACAAGGTTAGAAAAGAGACTTATCTCGTCTCAAGACTTACTTTCCAGTCCAAGATTATGCTCAAACCCTCAATTCGGTGCCGAACAATCCAAAACTATTCAAATAGTGTGAAAAACTAATCAATATAGGTTTAAAAGTTCATATCCCAACTATTAAAGTAATTTTCCAACTCTAAATGCAAGATTCCTAAAATTCATCCTCGGTCTCACGTGCCTGGATTCCGGAAATTTTCGAAGAAAGTTATTACCCATAACCTTAGGAACATAAATATATGATTTTCACTAAGTTTCATAACCATTTTCGTGGTAAAATCTTATGTTTACTAAAAACCTAGGTTTTCATCTAAACCCATGATTTTCACAAATTTACATGTTATAATCTACCCATAAACTATGTATTAAACTCATATTAGGTAGAAATTACTTACCTCACAAAGCTAGGTCGAAATCCCCTCCTTAAGAGCTCTCAAATCGCCAAAGAGTGTAATAAATAACTCCAAAAATGCCAAAGTCCCATGTTTAAAACTCACTGCCCAACTGCCTCCTTCATTGCGAATGCGGAAGGGGCCTCGCATTCGCGAAGGCAAATGGCCCAGGCCCCTTGGAGACACTATATCGCAAACGTGACCAAGGCATCGAACGCAGAGGCTGGCTTGGCCTACCCTTCACGAACGCGAGGGCTACTTCGCGAATGCGAAGAACAAATCAGCGGCCCAGCCCAACCCAGGCTCCTTTACGCGAATGTGAGTCACCTCACGCGAACGCGAAGGTCATTGGCCCTAGACCTTTGCGAACGCGGACAAGCTATCATGAACACGTAGCACAAATTTCCCCCAAACCCAATCCCTTCTACGCAAACGCGAGGGTCCCTCTGCGTTCGTGAAGAAGGAAACTACAACTGGGATTTTCTGATTTTCTATTTTGCTCCGAGGGGTCCGAAACTCACCCGAACAAAGACGCCAAAAAGTCTGTAAGCATGATACGGACCTTCTCGAACTCTCGAAATGCGAAAATCAACAACGAAACCAAGAATCACACCCCAAAACCAAATTGAATCAAACTTTGAACTGCAAGTTTTCCAAATTTCCCCGAATGTGCCGAATCATACTTAGACTACCCGGAATGATACCAAATTTTGCTTGCAAGTGTTAAATGACATTACAGAATTATTTTCGATCTCAGAATTTCATCCGGACCTCGATATCACCAAAACCCTCTCCAAACCAAATTTGAAGAACTTCAAAATCCTTCAAGAACCAACTTTCATTATTAGGCGCCAAAACGCTCCCGGGTCATCCAAAATCCGATCTGAATATACGCCCAAGTTCGAAATAATCATACGAATCTATTGGAGCTGTCAAATTCTGATTCCAAGGTTGTTTACTCAAAATATTGACTGAATCAAACTTGACCTTTTAAGCCAACCTTAAGGAACCAAGTGTTCTCATTTCAACCCGAACTCTTTCAAATCCCGAACTAACCATTTCCGTAAGTCATAAATCAGTAAAAGCAAGTACGGAAAGTCTTATTCAGGAAAACGGGACTCTAGAAAGTAAAACAATCGATGGGGTCGTTATAATAATGATTCTAACAATATTACTGATATCTCACTATTAAAACTTCATTTGAACCCGCCACTTAAAGACATCTTTCATATTACATGTGTATGTTATATTTATAATTTAATTATTAAAAGTTACCTTGATTTACTTAATATTGATATTACTCTAGTTAGAATGGCAGTTGGTGTTATTCAAGGGAATAATAGATAATCTAGAATTAAGAAATTTAAGGATAAGTGTAAGGCATATAACCTTAGCCCAAGATTCATGCAGAAGAAGTTGTTACTCGGTGAAATTATACATATGTACTCTTAAAATGTTGCTAGAAATATAGATCACCTAAAACTAAAGTTACTAAATTTATTATACCGATCTTAACCTATGTTAACAAGTAATACTTGAGAAGACATTGAAGATGTTGTTAAACTTTTTACATAAATTTTATGTGCCTACTGTTGAATTTTCTGGATCTTATTACGCTATTATTGCTAATATTTAGTACATATAGCTGAATTATTCTTTTTCTCTCTCGATTTAAAAGAAAGAAAGATACAAGAATGCCGCTGAAAAGATGGACGAATTCAAAAAATGTTTCCCTTGTTTAGCTAATTGCTTCTATTTTACATTCTTCTATTAAATGTTTGTTTGTCACAGACTAATCAATGTTTTGTATACATATATGTAGATTGAAGCAACTAAAACCCAGAAAGTTATGCTTGTATGCATAAGTTAAATGAACATTTGCAGCAATTATATAATTGTCACGCAAATTTAATTGGCAATGCTTCTTATATTGTAGGAAATATTAACCCAAATATTTCTTGTAGTTCTGCTTCTACATCTTCTACTATTGATGTAGATGAAGGCGTTGACAGTTTTGCTGTTTGGTCTATACTATCTTCCAAACAAACAACAACAGAATTTTTGATGAACTTAAATTCTACTCGTAAAAGTAGACGATGCTCCGTACAAAGGAATTTTTACTGTTGACATGGTGGCAATACAAAGAAATTTCCCATTCTTTCGGCAATGGCTCGGACGGGCTAAATATCAGAGAGCGCATTTAGTCAAGTAAGACAGCAGCTAGAAAACACCCGTCATTTTTTGGGAAGCAATACTTTAAAAGTTCTAGTATATTTCAGAGATTATATTAGATCGGAGCAATGAAATCAATGACTTAAAGATATAGATAAACCGGAGGACGGGTAACTTGGAGATTTATTAACAAATGATTGCCCATTTGACTTGAACATCTAGAAACTGGCTAAGAAGTTCATATTGGCATGAAAAAACTACAAAAGGCGACGTAGAACCTTTGAATTTTCTATCCAAATTTGAATGCAATCTTTTTTTTAGTCATTGTAAACTTTAAATTTGCAAGTTTAAAAATAAAAAAAGAACTTACAAATTATAAGTTAGAAAATCTTCATATTTAAGGTATTATTTCAATAAACTATAAGGCTCTTAAGTCTTTGAAGTATTTAACAAAATATTATTCTTAGTGTTTATGTTTTACGTTCACTTAATATAAATTGAAAAATATATTTACGTTTTTAATGTTGTACTCTTGAAATTTGGATATTTAATTAATTTATTTATAAGTTAGAAGTTTTATAACATTAAAATAATAATTACATTGTATTATTTTTATAAAATTTACAAAAATATATATATTATTTTACAAAAATCGATCCGACCCAATAGGTTCAAGCCCGACCACTTCCAGGCCAGATTTAACCCCAAAAGATCGCCTCGCTATACCCCGGTAAAGTGTATGTTTGAATTTCATTTTGATGAATAATTCTATTAGTTATTCTAGAAAAACTTACCTCCAGATTGTTTTTAGTTTTTGAAAGAGCATTTTCTTGGTTATATTTTATAAAGAGAGATAATACACTATTAGAGCAAACAAAATTCTATTTAAAAACAAAGATTTATATATCAAAAGTTGGATGTGTTTACCCTCAAAATCGGATAACAATTAAATTTGTAAGTGGTTTTAAGGATATGCGGATTAACTTGACACAAAGCGAAAAAATTAAGTTGCAATTGAAATAAACAATGACAAAATAAATTCAAACCGCACGAATTGAACAATTACAATCTTGGGAGGTTAGACACTCTCTAACTGGATGCACTTCGATCGGTATCAAGACACAATTGAATAAGAGATTAAAGAAAAATAATGTATTACTTTGGAATGCGTGTTACAATGTGTTAAACGAATTATCAGACCTCATTTATATAGTTGGGAAGTCCTACTTTAGGTACAATTCTATAAAAGGTAAAAATCTCTTGATTTGCTGATTGTCGGTTCCTTATTGATACGTGCCGAGATGCCTGTCGTAATATTCGACTGGTCACGGATATTTCGGTCTTCTGTTGGTTATGCTAACAATGTTTCTTCGGGCTCGTTCGGGGTCAGGGTCGATTCCGGGATCACGGACTTAATATTCTCGAAGACAGACATTCTGACCCTGTGTTCTGGTCTGGTGGGACTTTGGGTCGATCTTCAATCCCTCATGTTTCGCGCCTGATCTACCATGTCGTAGACGAGCCCAATTTCTACCGTATACAGATAGTCCCCTTGTTTTCAGAGAGTAGGCGATGAGAAATGACATGAACTTCCAATTCTCACTACGATACCCTGCGACAGAAATGAAAAAATAAACGAAACGTCACGTCAGCCAAGTCTTAATGGCATTAAATGCTTGTCAGTTGTCGGTCGGTCACTCCAGGATTTTGAACCGTCGTTTGAAAAATAATAAGTATCCCCTTCTTTATTCATTCAAACTTTACATCCAAACTTTCTACCCTTGTTCCTTAGAAATCTCTATACTTTCTGGAACTTATATCCTGGTTTCTTGAGATCTTTTGTGAGAACTTTTGCTCGTCTTCATCCCAAATCATCAAGTGTACTCCTTTAACTTCCTCTTTTTCCTCTTTTTTCCTCCATTTTAAAAGAAATAGCGAAGACGTCAAAAACCATTCCCCAAAAAAAACTACTTTTATATCGCGGCTGGCTGTCGAGGTAACCGTTCCACATACTGCTATCGAGAAACTAGTAGCGGAACCTCCTTGAACACGTCCCTGGTGGATGCTCGGTAACCGCCGATATCAAGGTTGAAAAACCTTCCTCTGCACCTATCATGACCCGAATTTCCCACCCTCGGGAGTCGTGATGGCGCCTACTAACGTGGGATAGGCAAGTCGATTGTTTGAACAATTTACCTTTTTACCCATTTTATAATCTTTAACAATTATGAAGCAATAACGTGTAGACAGCGGAATTTATAATAAGCGGAAGAAAAGCAATAAATTATTTGAATATGTATCCAAAATAACTATTTGAGCATCGACTACCCAGAACTTGTGTCACAGTTTCACAGACGGTCTAAGAATACTACATACAAAGTCTGAAAGATAAAAGATGCACTGTTTCTGGAATAAGCAAATAAAACAGGATAAAGGGATAGAGGGAGACGCCAGGGCCTGCGGACACCTGCAGGACTACCTTGGATCTCCGTGTAGACTGAAGGCAGCCACCCAAGCTACGACCCAATAGCAGCTGCTCTGGGATCTGCACACAGTGCAGAGTGTAGTATCAGCACAATCGACCCCATGTGCTGGTAAGTGCCTAGCCTAACCTCGGCGAAGTAGTGACGAGGCTAGGACCAGACTACCAAATAAACATATGCAGTTTAAACCAAAAACAGTGGAAAAGAAGAACAGTAATATACAGTCAAGTATGGGGGGAACATGCTGCGGGGAAACATCAACTAAGAATAGAAAGACAACGAGTAAATATAAGACTCACGGGCATGCTTGAAACCAACGTATAGATACTCGTCACCATGTCTATACGTCGTACTCAACAAATACTATATAGCAAATAGGACACGACTCCTAATCCATCAAGCTAAAGTTAGACCAAACACTTACCTCGATGCCACGATCACAATCCAAGTCTCAACTATCGGGCCCACATGGTCAAAACCCGAGGTTCGAACCAAAACCCGATTACCCATTTCCCCACGAGCCCAAATATATAATTTGTTTGAAATCAGACCTCAAAAGGTCCAAATCCCCAAAATTTGAAAAACCTAGGTTCTACCCAAAACACTCAATTTCCCCCATGAAAACTATTGATTTTGAGTTCAAATCATGTGAAAAGATGTTAAGGATTGAAGAAAACTAGTTAGAAATCACTTACAATTGATTTGGAGAAGAAGTTGCCTTTGAAAATTCGCCCTAGGGTGTTTTGGTTTTGAAAGAGTGTGAAAAATGGTTGAAATGCGTCTAAGTTATGAGTTTACAGGTCTCTGATGTCGCAATTGTGACCAGGGTTTGCAATTGCGAACCCTTCAGAATTCTGAGACTTTCTCATTTGCGAACAAAATGTCGCATTTGTGACCCAGTCTATTTTTCGGTCTTCTTCGCATTGGCGATAGACCTCTCGAAAATGCGAAGTCGCATTTGTGATACAGGAGTCGCAATTGCGACTAAGGCAGTTACTGGGGGCATCGCATTTGCGATGGAAAACTCGCATTTGTGATGGAATGCTGGCCTGGGCTAATTCGCATTTGCGACCCATCCCTCACATTTGTGAGCCAGGCTTCGCAAATTCGAAGCCTGTAGGCCTGCAATAAAACAGCTGAAACCTGCAATTTTTTCAAGTCCAATTCTACTCCGTGGCCTATCCAAAACTCACCCGAGCCCTCGGGGCTCCAAACCAAACATTCACACCACCCTAAAAATATCATACGGACTTGTTCGTGCATTCGAATCACTCAAATAACATCAACAACTATGAATTTAGCATCAAAATCATGAAATTTCTTAAGAACGTCAAATTTCCCAATTTTCTCAAATAAGGTCCGATTCATATCATTTCAAGTTCGTTTCTAACCAAATTTCACAAACTCGACTTAAACCACATATAAGACCTGTACCGTGCTCCGGAACCATAATACAGGCCCGATAGCATCAAATTTTAAACACATTTCATTTTTAAAAACTCATAAATATTCCAAAAAATAATTTTCTTGAAAAATTCATTTCTCGGGCTTGGAACCTCGGAATTCGATTCCGGGCATACGACTAAGTCCCAATTTTCCTACGAACCCTCTGGGACCATCAAATCACAGATCCAGGTTCGTTTACCCAAAATATTGATAGAAGTCAACTTAAATTCATTTTAAAGTCAAAATTCATCATTTTTCACAGATTTCCACATAATGGCTTTCCGGGTACGTGCCCAACTGCGCACGCAAATCGAGGTAATGTTAAAAGAGGTTTTTAAGGCCTCATAACACTGAATTTATTTCTAAAACAAGTGATGACCTTTTGGGTTATCCCATTCACCACCTCTAAAACAATTGTTCGTCCTCGATAGGACAGAAGAAGGAAGTACTTGAGTCGGGAAAAAGATAGGGATAACGGCTCCGCATATCGGACTCGGACTCCCAGGTCGATGCCTAAGCAGGTTAACCTCTCCACTGAACATGAACAGAAGGAAAACTCTTCGATCTCAACTGACGAACCTGCCGGTCTAAGATAGCTACCGGCTCCTCCTCGTAAGACAAATCCTTGTCTAACTGGACAGTGCTAAAATCTAACACGTAGGATGGATCACTGTGATACTTCCGAAGCATGGACACATGAAACACTGGATGCACGACTGATAAGCTCGGCGGCAATGCAAGTCAGTAAGCCACCTCTCCCACTCGATCAAGAATCTCAAATGGTCCAATGAACCTAAGGCTAAGCTTGCCCTTCTTCCCAAATCTCATCACGCCCTTCATAAGCGACACTTGAAGCAATACCCGATCACCGACCATGAACGCCAAATCACAAACCTTACGGTCGGCATAACTCTTTTTCCTGGACTGAGCTATACGAAGCCTATCCTTAATGATCCTAACCTTGTCCAAGGCATCCTGTACTAGATCTGTACCCAACAACCGACCCTCTCCCGGCTCAAACCATCCAACCAGCGACCGACACCGCCGACCATACAAAGCCTCATAAGGAGCCATTTGGATGCTCGACTGGTAGCTGTTGTTGTAGGCAAACTCTGCTAAAGGCAAAAACTGATCTCATGAGCCTCCAAAGTCAATGATACAAGCTCGGAGCATATCCTCCAAAATCTGAATAGTCCGCTCAGACTGCCCCTCCGTCTGAGGATGAAACATTGTGCTCAATTCAACTTGTGTGCCTAACTCTTGCTGAAATGCCCTCCAAAAATGCGAGGTAAACTGCGTACCTCGGTCAGAAATGATAGACATAGGCACACCATGAAGACGAACAATCTCCCGGATATAGATCTCAGCTAACCTCTTGGATGAATAGGAGACTGCCACAGGAATGAAATGCGCTGACTTGGTCAGCCTATCAATAATGACCCACACTGCGTCGAACATCCTCCGAGTCTGTGGGAGTCCAACGACCAAATCCATAGTGATACACTCTCACTTCCACTCGGGAAGCTCAATCCTTTGAAATAAACCGCCGGGCCTGTGATGCTCATATTTAACTTGCTGACAATTCAAACACCGAGCCATATATGCAACAATATCCTTCTTCATTCTTCTCCACCAATAATGCTGCCGCAGATCCTGATACATCTTCGTAACACCCGGATGAATAGAGTACCGGGAACTATGGGCCTACTCTAAAATCAACTCTCGTAGCCCATCCACATTAGACACACAAACTCGACCCTGCAATATCAAAACTCCATCATCCCCTAAGGTAACCTGCTTGGCACCTCCGTGCTGCACCGTGTCTCTAAGGACACATAAATGGGGATCATCATACTATCGATCTCGGATACGCTCCAATATTGAAGAACGAGCGACTGTGCAAGCTAACATATGGTTGGGCTCAGAAACATCCAACCTCACGAACTGATTGGCCAAAGCCTGAACATCCAAAGCAAGTGGTCTCTCACCGGCCGGAATAACCCATACTGGCTGACTTCCTATCAAAGCATCGGCCACCACATTGGCCTTTCCCGGATGATATAAGATGGTGATATCATAGTCCTTTAACAGCTCCAACCACCTTCTCTGACTCAAATTCAATTGCTTCTGCTTGAACAAGTATTGCAGACTCTTGTGATCCGTGAACACCTCACATGACACGCCATATAGATAACGCCTCCAAATCTTCAACGCGTGAACAATGATTGCTAACTCCAAATCATGAACCAGATAGTTCTTCTCATGAATCTTCAACTGCCGTGAAACATAAGCAATGACCTTGTCATTCTGCATCAACACCGCACCAAGCCCAATACGAGATGCATCATAATAAACTGTGTAAGGCCCTAAACCTGTGGGCAAAACCAACACAGGTGCCATAGTCAGAGCTGTCTTGAGCTTCTGAAAGCTCGCCTCACACTCATCTGACCATCTAAACTGGGCACCCTTTTGGGTCAACCTGGTCATTTGGGCTGCAATAGACGAAAACCCCTCCACAAACCAACAATAATAGCCTGCCAACCCCAAGAAACTCTGGATCTCTGTAGATGATGCTGGTCTAGGCCAGTTCTTGACTACCTCAATCTTCTTTGGGTCAACCTGAATACCCTCTGCTGATACAACATAACCCAGGAATGCAACTGAACTCAACCAGAACTCGCACTTCGAAAACTTGGCATACAACTGACTGTCCCTCAAAGTCTGAAGAACCACTCTAAGATGTTGCTCATGCTCCTCCCGGCTGCGGGAATAGATCAAAATATCATCAATGAAGACTATCACGAACGAATCCAAGTAAGGAATGAACACTCGGTTCATCAAATCCATAAAAGCTGCTAGGGCATTTGTCAACCCGAATGACATCATCAAGAACTCATAATGCACGTACCGAGTGCGAAAAGCTGTCTTAGGGACATTGGATGCCCTAATCCTCAACTGATGGTAGCCAGATCTCAAGTCAATCTTCGAAAATACCTTGACACCCTGAAGTTGATCAAACAAATCATCAATCCTCGACCATGGATATTTATTCTTGATTGTAACCTTGTTCAACTGCCGGTAATCAATACATATTCTCATCGATCCGTCCTTCTTCTTAACAAACAACATCGGCGCACCCCAAAGTGAAACATTAGGTCTAATGAAACCTTTTTCAAGCAAGTCTTGCAATTGCTCATTCAACTCTTTCAACTCAGGCGGGGCCATACGATACGACGGGATAGAAATGGGCTAAGTCCCGAAGCCAAATCAATGCAGAAGTCAATATCTCTATCGGGTGGCAGACCTGACAGGTCTGAAGGAAATACCTCGGGAAACTCACGAACAACAGGCACGTAATAAATAGAAGGAACCTCAGCACTAGAATCACGAACATAGGCCAAATAGGCCAAACACCCCTTCTCGACCATACGCCGAGCCTTCATATAAGAGATAACACTACGGGTAGAATGACCAGGAGTCCTTCTCCACTCTAAAAGAGGTAAACCGGGCAAGGCTAAGGTCACAGTCTTGGCATGGCAGTCTAAGATAGCATGGTAGGGTGATAACCAGTTCATCCCCAATATGACATTGAAATCAACCATGTCCAGAAAAAGCAAATCTACACAAGTCTCAAGACCCCCAATCACAACTATACATGAACGATAGACTCGATCTACCACAATAGAATCACCTACCGGTGTAGACACATAACATGGCACTCAAAAAATTACTAGGCATGACCAGATACAATGCAAAATAAGATGACACATAGGAGTATGTAGATCCTAGATCAAATAAAAATGAAGCATCTCTACTACAAACCAGAACAATACCTGTGATAACTGCATCGGGAGCCTCAGCCGTGGTCCTGACTGGAAGAGCATAACATCGGGGTTGGGCCCCACCACCCTGAACTACATCTCTGGGACGACATGCTATTGGCTGGCCTCCACCTCTAGCGGCCTGAGCTCCACCTCTAATACCTCTACCTCCACCTCTAGCACCTCTACCCCCACCTCTAGCTGGTTGGGCGGGCTGTGGAACACTCGGTGCCTGAACCATGGCACGGGAACCCTGAAGCTGAGAGTTGCTCGATGCTCGAGGGAAAAACCTAGCAATGTGACCCATATCACCACAAGTATAACAAGCCCTCGACTGCTGAGACTACTGACCCTGACGACCTGAATGACCACCCCAAAAACTCTGGAGCGGTGGTGCACTGATAGGAGCCGGTGGTGCACTGTAGGACTGCTAATTAGAATACTACATATGAGAAACACAGCCACCTGAAGTACTGTAAGAAACCTGAAGTGCTGGCTGAAAGGGCCTAGGAGGATGGCCTCTACCATATGAATCCCTGCCTCCAGACAAGGCATCGTTGAATCGGCCTGAATGACGAGGCCTCTTGTCAAACCCCTGACCACCTCCCTGCGATAGAACCATCTCAACTCTCCTGGCCACATTGGCCGCCTCCTGGAAGGAATTCTCTCTCCCCGTCTCCTTGGCCATCTGAAGTCGAATAGGCTGGATAAGTCCTTCAATGAACCTCCTCATCCTCTCTCTCTCTCTCTCAGTGGGAAGTATGATAAGAGCATGACGAGCCAAGTCGATGAATCTGGTCTCGTACTAAGTGACAGTCATAGAACCCTGTTGGAGACACCCAAACTACCTCCGATAGATCTCTCTTTGAGTAATGGGGAGAAATTTCTCAAGAAATAGCTGTGTAAATTGCTCTCAAGTCAAAGCTAGCGATCTGGTGGGTCTAGCCAAACAATAATCTCTCCACCAAGTCTTGGCAGATCCAGATAAGCGAAAAGTAGCAAAATTGACCTCATTGGTCTCCACAATCCCCATGTTCCTGAGCCTCATGAAAGCTGTCTAAATAATCCTGGGGATCCTCAGAAGATGCATCGTTGAAAGTAGTAGTGAAGAGTTTGGTGAACTTGTCCAACCTCCACAAAGCATCGGCAGACATAGCCGCTCTATCACCGATCTGAGCTACCACGCCCGGCTGAACTGCTCTAACTGGATGAACTGCTGGAGTCTAAAACTGGGGAGCCACCTGCTCCAAAGTGCGTGTAGCAGGAGTCTGAGCTCCTTCTCCAGCCTGAGAGACGGTTGGGGCTACAGGAAGCAAGCCTGCCCAGGTGACACTCTCCATAAGGCCCACTAGACGGACCAGAGCATCCTGGAGTACTAGGGTAGCAATGAACCCCTCTAGGACCTAAGTTGGGCCCACCGAAACTACCGAGGCTGGAACCTCATCATCAAAGTCAACCTGAGGCTCCGCCGCAGGTGCTGCTGCTCTGGGCTGAGCTCTGACCCTACCTCGGCCTCGACCTCGCCCTCTGCCCCTAGTGGGAGCTACTGCTGGGGACTCGGGCTTCTAGTCAGTGGATGACAAAGCGTGTGTTCTCGCCATCTGCAAAAGAATATAGTAGAAATTCAATTAGCATTGAGAAACCAAACCACACGACAGGAAAGAATAAATGTGAAGTTTTCCTAACTCTATAGCCTCTGGGGGATAAATACAGACGTCTCCGTACTGATCCCTCAGACTCTACTAAGCTTGTTTGTGAACTGTGAGACCCATGTAACCTAGTGCTCTGATACCAACTTGTCACGACCCGGATTTTCCGCCCTCGGGAGTCGTGATGGCGCCTACTAATGTAAGCTAGGCAAGCCGACTGTTTGAATAATTTATCTTTTTACCCATTTTATAATCTTTAACAATTATGAAGTAACAACGTGTAGACAGCGGAATTTACAATAAGCGGAAGAAAAGCAATAAATTATTTGAAAATGTATCCAAAACAACTGTTTGAGCATCGACTACCCAGAACTAGTGTCACGGTTTCACAGACGGTCTAAGAATACTACATATAAAGTCTGAAAGATAAAAGATGCACTATTTTTGAAATAAGTAAATGAAACAGGATAAAGGGATAGAGGGAGACACCAGGGCCTGCGGACCTGCAGGACTACCTTGGATCTCCGTGTGGACTGAAGGCAGCCACCCAAGCTACGATCCAAAAGATGCTGCTCCGGGATTTGCACGCAGTGCAGAGTGTAGTATCAGCATAACTAACCCCATGTGCTGGTAAGTACCTAGCCTAACCTCGGCTAAGTAGTGACGAGGCTAGGACCAGACTACCAAATAAACATGTGCAGTTTAAACCATATACAATGAAAAAGAAGAATTGTAATATACAGTCAAGTATGAGAAGGGGAAACATGATTCGGGGAAACATCAACTAAGAATAGAAAGACAACGAGTAAATAAGAGGAACACCATATCTCAGTTATCAACAAGAATCAATCATCAATAAGTGCACGACATCACCCTTCGTACTTTTATTCTCGTCCTCACCAAAGCAATCAAGTAATCAAAATGTGCACAGATCACCCTTCGTGCTTTTACTCTCGTCGTCACTATATAATCAATATAATCGGCACAAAATTTTACATCGTGTGGCACGGCATCACCCTTCGTGCTTTACACTCTTCCTCACAAAACATACACGGCATCACCCTTCGTGCTTTAACACTCTCTCACCAAAACAATACACGGCATCACCCTTCATGCTTTAACACTCTTTCTCACCCAAACAACAATCACAAACAATAGAGCAAGGAAATAACTGAAATTACAATAAGAATCCCGACAAGGGAACAATAGTTCAACAGTCAAGTCCCAGCATGGGAGCAACATCAAAAGAAACATCAACACCCCGGCAAGGGAAATTGCATTAACAACAGCAATATCCCGGCAAGGGAGGCAACATAATGATTCTCTTCTCTTTCTCACTTTTACTTCGCGACTCACTTCACAACTCGAGCCAATGCTCTAAAAGGTTCAATTATCACTTATACCTTCACATTTCTTTATACAACTTGAGCCAACGCTCCTCAATGTTCAAATATTACAATTACTTCCACGCACTTTGACCAACAATAGAAATTATCACCAAGGCATGAATAATATAACAAAGTCATAATAATCACAATATAAGACTCACGGGCAAGCTTGAAACCAACGTATAGATACTCGTCACCATGCCTATATGTCGTACTCAACAAATACCACATAGCAAATAGGACTCGACTCCTAATCCCTCAAGCTAAAGTTAGACCAAACACTTACCTCGATGCCACGAACACAATTCAAGTCTCAACTATCATTTTACCCCTTGATTACACCACCAATTCGCCCGTATCTAGTCACAAGTTACTTAATTACATCAATAAATACTAAATGAATCAATTCTAATGCATGAAAATAAGTTTTACAAAGTTTTACCCAAAAAGTCAAACATCGCCCCGGGCTCACATGGTCAAAGCCAGAGGTTCGAATCAAAACTCGATTACTCATTCCCCCACAAACCCAAATATATAATTTGTTTTGAAATCGAACCTCAAATCGAGGTCCAAATCCCAAAATTTGAAAAACCAAGGTTCTACCCAAAACACCCAATTTCCCCCATTAAAACTATTGATTTTGAGTTTAAATCATATGAAAAGATGTTAAGGATTGAAGAAAACAAGTTAGAAATCACTTACAATTGATTTGGAGAAGAAATTGCCTTTGAAAAATCGCCCTAGGGTGTTTTGGTTTTGAAAGAGTGTGAAAAATGGTTAAAATGCGTCTAAGGTATGAGTTTACAGGTCTTTGATGCCGCAATTGCGAACCCTTCAGAATTTTGAGACCTTCACATTTGCGAACAAAATGTCGTATTTGCGACCCAGTCTATTTTCCGGTCTTCTTCGCATTTGCGAAAGACCTCTCGCAAATGCGAAGTCGCATTTGCGATACAGGAGTCGCATTTGCGACTAAGGCAGTAACTGGGGGGGGATCGCATTTGCGATGGAAAACTCGCATTTGCGAGGGAATGATGGCCTGGGCTAGTTCGCATTTACGACCCAGCCCTCGCATTTGCGAGCCAGGCTTTGCAAATGCGAAGCCTGCAGGCCTGCAATAGAACAGTTGAAACCTGCAATTTTTCCAAGTCCAATTCTACTCCGTGGCCTATCCAAAACTCACCCGAGCCCTCGGGGCTCCAAACTAAACATGCCCACCACCTTAAAAACATCATACGGACTTGCTCGTGCATTCAAATCACTCAAATAACATCAACAACTATGAATTTAGCATCAAAATCATGAAATTTCTTAAGAACATCAAATTTCCCAATTTTCTCAAATAAGGTTCGATTCATATCATTTCAAGTCCGTTTCTTACGAAATTTCACAGACTCAACTTAAACCACATATAAGACTTGTACCTGGCTCCGGAACCATAATATGAGCCCGATACCATCAAATTTTAAACACATTTCATTTCCAAAAAATCATAAATATTCCATAAAATAATTTTCTTGAAAAATTCATTTCTCGGGCTTGGGACCTCGGAATTCGATCCGGGCATACGTTCAAGTCCTATATTTTCCTACGGACCCTCCAGGACCGTCAAATCATGGGTCCGGATCTGTTTACCTAAAATTTTGACCGAAGTCAACTTAAATTCATTTTCAAGTCAAAATTCGTCATTTTTCACAGATTTTCACATAATGGCTTTTCTGGATACGCGTCCGAACTGTGCACAAAAATTGAGGTGATATTTAAAGAGGTTTTTAAGGTCGCAGAATGCAGAATTTATTTCTAAAATAAGTGATGACCTTTTGGGTCATCATAGTACTAGGCCGGTGTGAGAAGGTCTCGAGATACGTATGCTCGATAACTAAAGAAGCTATCCCCATGATAAAAAAAGGATTGCAATTGGGTTGACAAGCACATGGTGGTTCCCGGACCTGATGAATATATCACCACCCACGTCGAGGGATACTTAAGTGTTACATTTATCCTTTTACATTGGGCCCATTGGATCCAGTCATTATCGACTTATGCAAAAGATATGACGTATGCCTCGATCAAATTCACCCTTCATTCTAGAGGATTGTGATCCTTCTTCGATTCTTCGTAAGCAATATCGATGGATGTTCGTTCACCGTTAACCACCTCATGAGCCTATATAGTCCTCGAATCTTTTGGGGGGTGATCAAACTTGCACAACGAGCTAGTAAAGCCCCATTCCTAAGTATCGATAAATATCGAGAGCGAGGTTGGCTAGGCCGTTTTGTTCGAGTGAGGACCTCAAACTAGATCCCAGTTGAGCGCATGTCGTTCCCCAAGAAGTGAAATATAAAATGTAAATAAAATTTTGTTTTTAAATTTTATTTTACTCTTCTTTTTTTTCCCTTCTTATCGGTGCTTGATGGTGGTGCAGCTGTCGCTCGGGTCCCAAATGCAGTCCCTCAACTCAAGGAGTGGGTCAAGGGCATCATGTTACAAAGGCCATATTCCGAGCGCATATGTCGTAAACTTTTGAAGGGCCGATGGGATGTCTGTTCTCATGGTGAGATTCCTTTCCCAAGTTAGTAATACTTGGGTTTCTTTTGTGTCGCTAAGTTTTTACTTGTTTCATTTCCTTTTGCAGGTTTGTCTAAGAACATCACACTGAGGCCTCCATCCAGTGACAAGGACTGGCCCCACCAAGTCCCCTGCTCCAAGATAGGATGATGAGAAGAAAAGGAAAAGGGCTCCAAATTCTCTGAACTCAGAAAAGAAGAAACCAAGGAGAAGGCTGGTGCGCAGATCCAAAGAAAGCACCAACGCCCGAGCGCTATCATCAGACTCACTCCACCGGCTGAGGGACGAGTTTGAAGAAGAAGAATAGTTCAATCTGGTGGCCCGCGAGGCATTGAAGCTCGAGGGGAAAGGGGCCTCCGAACCAGAGAGAGGCGAGACTGAATTCTCTTAATTTAGGGAGGACGATAAGGAAGCGGTGGTTGAGGCTTTCGAACCAGATAAAGGCGAGGCCGATTTGTCTCAAGTTAGGGAGACCGATGAGGAGGCCGTGGTCGGGCTGCCCAGGTAGTGGGCAATGCCCTGAGGGATGCACTTGGTATGATAGACATCTCCGAGTCGCATTTGTTCACTGAGTCCATGTACAACGAGGCGCAGATGGTGAAAGAACGTCTCAATGAGGGGGCCCAAAGAGCGGAAGACACCCGCCACGGCTTTTTTGATGGCGTGGATATAAGTGGGCCTTCCTCAAGTCCGAAACTAATCAACTGGTTCCCAGCTCCGAATGTGGATCCTGCCCGGAAGCGATCCATCCTTATCTCCATTCCCGGAGGATGCTCGGGTCCTCTCTGCCCCCTGTAAGGGTGGCCAGTTACCTTCGGTGCCTAGTGACCGAGGAATACCAAGCCAAGATGAACGAGGTGGACGCGCCCTGCTTGTTCAACGAAGCACAACAAGCATTAAACCAGATAACTTCAGATACCTCTTGATGACTTCTAATTTGTACTTAGATTGATTTACGTGAAATTACAAGAAAATACATATGACTTCACACCATAACAAAAAATTCCCATATTTTTAAGTTTTACCCCACCTAGCCTACGTTGTACATATTTTGAAAGCACTTGCAAATTCAAAATTTGTGTTCTTACAACCATTGCTTCTAAAAGCTATGGAGTTAATTCTTTGTTCTCACAACCATTGTTTTCACTCTTTATTCTTCTCACCTCTTCTACATATGCTTCAAGGTGCCGTGCATTTTCTGTTTCTCCTCTTGTGTCACCTGTTTGCAGTGTAAGAAAATTAAAGAGTGGAAGTCTACCATTAAAGACCATTTAAAGCTTTGCTTTTGAAAATGGATTTTTTTGAATTTGTTAGTTGTTTGGATTGGGTATTGTTCCAATTGTTTGAAAATATCAAAAGGAGTTCAAAATTTAAATTTGAAGTGATTTGGAGTAAATTTGAGCAAGATTTGAGTTAAATTCCAGAAAAGACGCAAGGAAGAAGACGAAGTCAGTTTTTGTATAATTATGTATAATCATGTATAATAGTGTATATGAGTGTAGAAATACACCTTATACACTTTTATGCACCTTTATACAAGCGTCCGTAGACGAACTTCTTTCACGATTTTCAGTTGCAATTCTTGTTCAAAACCAGTCCAAATATCCATTAAATGACTTAAAATTTTATATACAACCTCCTTATACTATTTCTAACAAGTCTAAATAACACCCATTCTAAATTTTTCACAAAATCAAATTCGAAATTTAAACCCACATATTTAAGCTTGTTAAAAATTTAATTTTCACCACCCAAATGAATTTGGTTTGTTGAATTAATATTTGAGTCACAGTTACTGATTTGAAAATTAATTTAAAAGCTTGAGGAATCCTTTTTAAAAATTAAATAGTAATTTTGAGAACCTATTGGAGTTGGATGTTGAATCTTAGCCTATTAGTTTTGGTCTAGTTGGTTGTAAATTGAAATATGAGTTATAAAATTGAAAAGTATGGAACCCAATTGTTCTAATGTGAAATTTTTCCATCAATTTATAGCTAATCATAACTTTTTTCTTTGTGTTTGTAGGCCTCGGTGCTTCATGACGAGACTTTACTCTGATATCGGGATAAGCTAAACCATTATGAGGCCAAGATTCGAGTGCTCACTGAAAAGAGGGATGCTTACAAGCTTCTCAGCGAGCAACGTGAAGGGGAGGTTAAGAACCTCCGAGCTGAGTTAGAGGTGGCTCGGAAGGAGCACACCGACCGGGTGAAAAAAGTAAAAGTCTTTGAGGTTAGTGACGATGAGCTAGACTTAGTGACTAACGCTTCAAACATGTAGGTCCAATAGAAGCTCAATCGGATCGACCAGCTTCGAGCATAGATGAATGTGATGAAGGTTGAGGCCGAAGAATGGAAAAGCAAAATAGACCGCTTGGCCTCTACAAAGGAAACTGCCTAGGCACTATTGGCTTCGACTGAGGTCCAGCTTTGGGCGGCAAAGAAAAAGGTCGCGGTGCAGGCCAAAAAGATTGAGGAGCTCCAATCTCAGCTAAGTTTGGTCGTACTTGATTGAGAAACTCTGGTCAAGGATCTTGAAACGGCCAAGTCGGTGGCCGTTGGTGGTTAAAGCTGACGCCGACAAGATGGTGCCCAATATAAGGCCGATGCTGAGGCGGCCCATGATCGAGCGAAGGATATCATCGAGCACGCAAAGCGGGAATCTCGAAGGGAGGCCCATGAGGAAATTCATGCTCGGGGTTTCGACTTGTCAGCTGAAATTGAGAGTGCCAAGGGGCTCGAAGCCGAGGCCAAGAAGTTGGCTTATCCCTAGGATGATGAAGACTCTGAGGGTTTGAGCGGATCCGAGGGTGTAGAAGACCCCTAAGGTCCTGGTGATGAAGCAGCCCCCAGCGAAGACTAGGCCACTTAGGCGCTTCATAGATGTTTTTTGTTTTTCTGCTTTTTATACTACCTTTCCTTTTTTGTTGAGGCTGTTTGGCCTTTGTAAAAATTTGTATCAAGGCCATTTGGCCCTTGTAAATTTTTTTTTGATATGTATATAGGTCTTTTTCCCTTCAACAATTTCTAAGTTTTTCCTTTGCTTTATTATTTTTATTCGCAAAGATTGAAATGCCTTAGAATGAAATAGTTAGGTTATGTTTGGAGGTTCGAACAAGCCTCACCTTCAACATTATTTTGTTTAAGGAATTTTGGGGTTCAGTATGACCGGAAATTTTTCCCCAAAGTACTTATAATTTTTAAATTATAGTTTGCCGAGGGTAGCCTTTAGAACCAGCTAAGAAATTTTAAGGCCTTGTTATTTTTTTGTTAAGGGTATCGGACGTCTCCGAGCCATTTTAATACGGTCGTAGCCTTTTTAGTTCGGGTGTTGCCTAGTGGGCTTGTTATCCCAAGTTATTCAGGCTTGCCTAAGAAAACCATCCCCGAATAGGGATGACCGTACCCTTTAAAGTTCGGGCGCTGCCTAATAGGTCTTGTTCCCCCGAGCTTTGATAGCCCGGGCCGTCTGAGTTTGTCTTTAGATGGCAATCCCCTAGTGGGAGTGGTCGTTTTGAACTCAAATTAAGTCGGCCCTTGGGCTCAATACCTTTAGGGGATCGGATATATGAAATTCCTTAAGATTGAAAAAAAATTATGGGACAAGATATTTATCCACAAGGTAGAGACTTCTTTTTATTCTTGTGCATTACACACGTGTACAAGCTTTGTGCCAGGTCTCGAGCAGTCAATACGGGCATGGTTCATTTGACCGCTTGGCCCTTATAGTAAATCTTATTGATCGAGCTGAGACCGTTCAACCATAAAGTCTCTTTCCTTGATAAAGTCGTTATCTGAGGGTAATTCCCCCCAGTGTCTGAGGTTGATCATAGAGAAGCCTCAGATACTGTTGATGTGATCTTTGACACCAATTCATGATCGGCCTTCGATTCTAAGTTAGCACGATCTATTGTTGTCACGTTAAAAACCTTATCGGAAAACCCATTTGGGACAAAACCGGTTCAAGGGAAAAAGAGTGCAACGTGTGCTTTCAAGCCTAAAAATTGTACCGTTCCTTGTTGGTTACCTGCAAGTGTTAGTTCAAAAATAAGTAAAAAGAATGAATAGGGTCGTACCTTAGCAGTAGTATCGCATTAAGTGAGTTATGTTCCAGTTATTCGGTAGCCATTCATCGTTCGTTGCTCTAAGTTTGTACGATCCTTTTTTGGTGATCTCAATAATTTGATATAGCCCTTCCCAGTTCGGCCCTAGCTTCCTCTCATTCAGATTCCGGGTGCTTAGTGTGACCCTTCTTAATACTAAGTCCCCGATATTAAAAATTCGAAGGTTGGCCCTTCGATTATAATATCTCTCAATTCACTGTTTTTGGGCAGCCAACCAGACAAGGACAGTTTCACGCCTTTCATCTAATAGATCCAGGCTCGTACTCATGTCCTCATCATTCAATTCCTTAGTTGCATATCGAAACCTAAGACTTAGTTTTCCGACTTCGACCGGTATTAGAGCTTCGGTGCTGTAAACTAACAAAAATGAGGTGGCCCCGGTACTGGACTTCAAGGTCAAACGGTACGCATATAAGACTTCGGGCAGGATGTCCTTCCATTTTCCTTTGGCATCAATTAACCTCTTTTTGAGGTTTTGGAGTATGGTCTTGTTGGTTGATTCTTCTTGTTTGTTCCCACTAGGGTGGTATGGTGTTGATAGGATCCTTTTGATCTTATGGTCTTCAAGAAACTTGCTTACTTTGCTACCAATGAATTATTCCCATTGTCGCACACGATCTCGGCCGGCATTACAAACCGGCATATGATGTGGTCCCAAATGAAATCGATGACTTCCTTCTTCCTGACCTTCTTGTATGCTTGGGCTTCCACCCACTTAGAAAAATAGTCAGTCATAAACAATATAAATTGAGCCTTACCAGGTGCCCATATAAGAGGTCCAACAATGTCCATTCCCTACTTCATGAATGGCCATGGTGACAAAATCGAATGAAGCAACTCCCCGGGTTGATGAATCGTCGAAGCATGTCTTTGGCATTCATCACATTTTCGTACGAACACTTTTGCATCCTTTTCTATATCGATCCAGTAGTAGCCGACTCTGATTATTTTTCGAACCAATGATTTGGCGCCTGAATGATTTCCACAGGTGCCTTCATATATTTCCCTCAGAATGTATTCGGTATCTTCGGGTACTAGACATATCGCGAGCGGGCCATCTAATGTTCTTTTGAACAGGGTTCCGTCTTCGAATAAAATAAATCGGGCTACTTTTATACGAAGGCCTCTCTATTCTTTTGGATCCAATAGCAGCTTCCCGGTCTTCAGATATTCTATATATTTGTTTCTCCAGTACCAAGTTAGGCTCGTTGAGTTTATCTCGGTATGGCCTTCTTCCACTATCGATCTCATGAGTTGTACAACTGCTCTTGAGTTGAACTCATCATCCTCGACTGACGATCCTAAGTTAACAAGGGCATCAGCCTCACTGTTTTGATCCCGAGATACGTATTGCAAATTCCACTCTTTGAACTGATGTAATGTCACCTGCAACTTATCCAGGTACCTTTGCATTCGTTCTTCTCTGGCCTCGAACATCCCATTAACTTGGTTCACCATGAGGAGGGAGTCGCACTTAGCTTCAATCACCTCAGCCCCCAAGCTTTTGGCTAGTTCGAGAAATGCAATCATGGCCTCATATTCGGCCTCGTTGTTAGTCGATTTCATAGTCTGAGTAGATTATCTAACTACATTGCCTATAGGTGGCTTCAATACGATGCCAAGTCCGGACCCTTTTGCATTCGAGGCGCCGTTCGTAAAGAGGGTCCAGATTCCTAAAGACGTCCTCGAGTTCAACAACAACTCTCTTTTGACTCCGGGTATTAGGGTCGACGTAAAGTCGGCCACGAAGTCCGCCAAAATTTGAGATTTAATGGTGGTCCGTGGTTGATATTCAATATCGTCGCTAATCTCCACAACCCATTTAGCCATTCATCCTAAGAACTCGGGTTTATGCATTATATTTCGCAATGGGTAAGTAGTCACAACACATATAGAATAACATTGAAAATATGGTTTCAGCTTCTTGGAGGCGCTTAGCAAAGCCAGCGCTAATTTTTCTAGGTGAGGGTATCTAGTTTCAGCCTCACCTAAAGTCCAGATAACATAGTAAATTGGAAATTGCATACCTTGTTCTTCCTGGATCAGGACTCCACTTACCATTATCTCTGATACTGCCAATTACAGGTATAGTTGTTCGTCTGCCTTCAGCGTGTGAAGCAGCGGTGGACTCGATAGATACCGCTTGAGTTCCTCCAATGCCTGTTGGCACTCCGGGGTCCATGAAAAGTTCTTATTCTTCTTCAGTACTGAGAAGAATCGGTGGCTCTTATCGGAGGACCTCGAGATGAATCGCTCCGAGGCGGCTATGCATCCGTTTAACCTTTGCATGGCCTTCACGTTATCCATAACTGTGATATCTTCTATGGCTTTGATTTTGTTGGGGTTGATCTTGATTCCCTGGTTGGATACCATGAATCCAAGGAATTTACCTGATCTGACTCCAAACGCACATTTCTCAGGGTTCAGCTTCATATTGTACTTCCTCAATATGCTGAAAGTTTCCTGCAAATGTTTTAAATGGTCCTCTACTCGCAGGGACTTAACCAACATGTCGTCAATGTAAACCTCCATTGATTTTCCTATTTGTTCCTCGAGCATCCGATTTACTAGGTCCATCTGTATTTGTTTGTACATGGAGTAGGCATCAAGAAAATTGAGGTTCTTGGGGCCGGCCGTGACATCGATCATGCGATCGATGTTGGGAAAAGGGAAGGAGTCCTTGGGACATGCCTTATTCAACTCCTTATAGTCCACGCACATTCTTAATTTATTCACTTTTTAGGGACTACCACTACGTTTGCTAACCAATCCGTATATTTAACTTCCCGAATGGACCCTATTTTGAGGAGTTTAGATACATCGGACTGAGGTCTCCTCTTCTGCTTGGCCAGGTGGAACCTCGGGTCCAGGCTTAGCTTGTGAGTGGTTATCTCTGGCGAGATCCCTGTCATATCAAGGTAGGACCAAGCGAAACAATCTATATTAGCTATAAGAAATTGAATGAATTTTTTCTTGAGCTCGGGACTTAACCCCGTGCCTAGGTATACCTTCCGATCTAGCAGATGCTCCATCAATATGACCTTTTCCAGCTCCTCAACCATTGATTTAGTGGCGTCGAAATCATCATAGCCTATAAAAGACCTGGGAACCCCGTAATCATTGTCCTTATTAGTCTCCTACTTCTCCGGTCGGGTCGAGGCTGGTGTCGGTAATTGCTATTTAGCTTCCTGATTTGTGACTGAACTTGGCCCTTTTATCAGCGCAAGTGCAGATATCAGAATCGCCTCTTTGACTGTAGACATTTCCTTCGGGGTTGGCTGCTCTTTGTAGATTGTTTTAAACTTCTTGGTGTTGGGAATTTTAACACTTGGTGCAGAGTCAATGGTACTGCCCTCATGTTGTGGATCCATAGCCTCCCAAACAGAACGTTGTACCTCATGTCTCCTTCGATTACATAAAACTTGGCTTCCTGGATGTTCCGGAGGCATTCACTGGTAATATTATCTCCCCCTTAGTGGTTTCATATGCCATGTTGGATCCGTTTAGGACTCAAACTATAGGCACGTTTTGATCTTGTAGACCAAGCTACTCTACGACCCTCAATCAGATTATGTTGGCCGAGCTACCTGGATCAGTTAACACACGCTTAACTCGAGATTTATTTATGATTACAGATATTACTAGTGTATCATTATGGGGGCTGCACGATCCCTTCTGCGTCCTCGTCATTGAAAGATTCCTTCTGGTATATAATTTCGAGTCAGTTTTTCCCTTGTGATAGATACTTTGGTGCGTTTCAACATTAGCCCTTGAGGGACATCGACCCCATCGATGATCATGTTAATGGCGTGTTGAGGTTCTTCTGGTTTGGTCTATTTATTTGAATCTCTATTCCTAAAATGATTCTTTGCTTGGTAGCTCAGGAATTCTCGAAGGTGCCCGTTGTTAAAGAACCGGGCTACCTCCTCTCTCAACTATCGGCAATCCTCTGTTCGTTGGTCATGAGTGCCATGAAATTTGCTCACCTAGTTAGGATCCCTTTGGGTTGGATCGGATTGTAGAGGTCGAGGCCATTTGGGGTCCTTGATGCATTCGATAGTTGATACAATGGCAACAACATTGACGTTAAAGTTGTAATCCGGTAACCTCAGTGCTTCCTTAGGCCCGATAGGCCTAATGAAACCGTTCTTGCTCATGAGTCCCTAGTTGCTCTGACCTCGATCACTTCTCCTTTCATTTCACGTAAAATTTTGCTCGGACCGACTACTTCTTCTGTCTCTATTGTACGGTTGATAACGATCCTTGTTTGACCTTGGTTCACGGTCAATATCTCTATTAACCCTATCAATGGTTTTGACGGGATAAATGGACCCCGAAGAGCCCCAAGTTGATCATCTTCAACTTTGATTTTTTATTGATAATACTTATGCACGTCGGCCCAAATAACAGCCGAATATTCTATCAGATTTTGTTTCAACTACTGTGAAGCCACTAAGCTTCGATCATTGAGTCCCTAGGTGAAAGCTTGAATAGACCAATCATCAGCGATCGGTGGCAGATCCATCTGTTCCATTTAAAATCGGGACATGAACTCTCTGTGCATCTCATTATACTTCTGTTTTACTTTGAAAAGGTTCGACTTCCTCGTCTCGAACTTGATGTCCCCTGCGTGTGCTTTCACGAAAGAATCTGCAAGCATAGCAAATGAGTCAATAGAATTAGGAGGTAAGTTGTGATACCATATTATAGCTCCCTTTGACAAGGTTTCTCCTAACTTCTTCAACAAGACATACTCGATCTCATCATCTTCCAAGTCATTTCCTTTGATGGCACATGTGTAAGAGGTAATGTGCGTTTGGGTCAGTCGTTCCGTTGTATTTAAGAATACTCGGGCATGCGGAACTTCTTAGGGATGCGGAACTTCGTAGAGATTGTTCCGTTGTATATAGGAGGTAACATGATCGGGCATGCAAAACTTCTTAGGGATCGGCTTTGGAGCCGCGCTCGGAGGAAAAGATTTTTGCACGAACTTCTTGGGATCTAGGCCTTTCAATATCGATGGTGCTCCTAGGATCTTATCGGTCCTGGAATTATAGGTTTCCACCTTCTTGTCATTTACTTCGATTTTCTTCTCCCCTGATTCTATCTGTTTCGTTAGTTCTTCGAGCATCTTCATAATTTCGGGGTTGGTCCCTGGCTCCTTTTCATTCGGCTTCTCTAGGGTCGGTTCATCTCTGTGGACGACTTCCTAGGATGGTTCGGGTTCAATCCTGATCATCGCGCGACTCTGATTGTGTAGTTGAGCTATCGCTGCCTGCTGAGTTTCTAATATTTCGAAGATTACCCGGAAGTCGATTCCACCATCTTCTCCGCCACGCGTGGTTTGTGCAACCGATCGAATATCTCTGCGGACGCTATTTTCAGGATCGGTGGGCAAATTTGTGTTGATGGCCACATGCGAGTTGACGTCAATCGGGTCTGCGGCCGGGACACCGTCGAGGTCGGCTGGGGGTACCTCGTTTTCAGGTGCTACATTGTTGTTTTTGCTATGGTGGCTGGATTCATTGTCAACATGTAGGGGTGCTGATTAAGAGTTTGACATTTTGAGTTTAACCTGAAATTAGAGACACTTCAAAAGAACAAGTGTAAAGTAGTGTGTGTTATGGAGATTTGTATCAAATAACCACTATTATCCTTAGCCCCACGATGGGCGCCAAACTGTTTACCCTCAAAATCGGATAACAATTAAATTTGTAACTGGTTTTAATGATATGCGGATTAACTTGACACAAAATGATAAATTAAGTTGCAATTGAAATAAACAATGATAAAGTAAATTCAAATTGCACGAATTGAACAGTTACAATCTTGGGAGGTTAGACACTCTCGAACTGGATGCACTTCGATCAGTATCAAGACACAATTGAATAAGAGCTTAAAGAGAAAAATAATGTATTGCTTTGGAATGCGTGTTACAATGTGTTAAACGAATTATTAGACCCCCTTTATATAGCCGGGGAGTCCTACTTTAGGTACAATTCTATAAAAGGTAAAAATCTCTTGATTTGCTGATTGCCAGTTCCTTATTGATATGTACCGAGATTCCCGCCGTAATATTCAACTGGTCACGGATATTTCGGTCTTCTGTTGGTTATGCTAACAATATTTCTTCGAGCTCGTTCGGGGTCAGGTCGATTCCGGGATCACAGACTTAATATTCTCAAAGATAAACATTCTGACCTCGGGTTCTGGTCCAGTAGGACTTGGGGTCGATCTTCAGTCCCTCAGGTTCCGAGCCTGATCTACCATGTCGTAGACAAGTATGATTTCGACCGTAAACAGGATGAGAAGTGCAGTTACTTGGTTTTATTGTATAAACCGAGACAAGTACGAGGTGCATTATTTGTACTAGAAATAGAATAGCTATTTTACCATATATTGGGAATATTCTATTATCATAAAAAGGAAAAGAAAACGAAGCTATGTAAGAGAAATCAAATGAGACCAACAATTGCCATAGAGCATTCAATCCCTTTGTTAGGGAAAGTTTTAGCCCTTTTAGGATTTACTAATATAAGTATTAGACATCGGGTGGGAGCCAAACAAATTGAGCACTCAATGACCAAGATCAGCAATTGCCGATTCTGACCTGTCTGTTTTTGGTTAGTAACCGAACCCGCCGCGGCTTACACGCTCGGGCTGAAATTGACACTTCAAAATTTAGGGGCATTTTCATATATGGTCATTTTTGGAGCTTCTATTGAAGTAATACCCGCACTATATAAAATTTTGTAAAGTGTACTCACTCGGATCTAAAGTAGTTTAATCTCTTGCAACTTCAGAAATCAAATTTGAAATTTTTCTATTTTCAAATGCAACTTCAAAAATTCGTATCTTAAGTTTTGAAATATAAACTTATTCTTCGAATTTTAACAATCCAATACACGCTTCAATGCCTAAATCTACTCAAAATGAGTTCAAATTTGAAACATAACTTTCAAAATCATAAAAAAATAAATTTCAATTATCAAATTGTCAACAATAATAAATTTAACAAATTCATTTTACAATTAAGAAGAAGACGAAACTTCAAGTACAGCGAAGAAGAAAATCACAGTAAAAAAGAAAAGGAGAAAAGTATATATATCTTGAATTATTCAAAAATTGAATATCAATTAAACTTTATTTAAAAAATAGATAAAAATCCAATGGGGCGCCACATGAAAATTTTACCTAATTTTGCACATATGGTTGCTATTGGGATTCGTCATAGGCAGCAAATTAAAACACGAGTCCGTTAAATTTCCTGCCTTTTTTGGGTTCCTCAAACCCTGGGGCACCGCTTTACTTTGACCTTTCCTCCTTCCCTCGTTCTCCTTTTTCTTCTTCTTTCTTTTCTACTACTACTAGCGACCCGAAACATAAACATACTCAGCACATACAAAAATAAATAAATCGAGAATGTTATTTGCAAGGGGTTGGTCTCAGATTTCGAGACGCAGTATCAATAGATGTCGATGGCTACGTTCCCAGCAACAACAATTTCACCATTCCAATCACTTTCCCTCTCCCATCGATGCTTCTCATAAGGTGAAATTAATCTTGTGTTTTTCCTTTTATTTTTTGTTTCTTAGCTCTGTTCTGTTAGTTATTCTTACTTTTTGTTAGCTGTAATTGGGAATGGATATTGTTTTTACTTTAGGGCCTTGATCTTTTTTTTTTTTACTGCCCAGAAAATTGATAGTTGCGCTGAAGTTTATTTTGAGATTATGTGATTTTGTTTTAAAAAATTTCCAATCAATCAACCATACCTCAATCCCGTTTGTCAGGATTGGCTATATGTGTTTTTTTATAACCGTGGTGGCTGGGCTAGCTTGTGTGCACCTTGACTAATTACACGGGCTACTTGCTACCTGCTACCTCAACTGTGTGTTGGTTTTTGGTCTACTCAGGTCTATTTCTTTCCAATATGGTGCAATTTAGACTTTAGTAGGATCGTAGGAAATGCAAAGCTAATAGGACAAGAAAACAACTAGGTACTTGATAGGAAAACTACCATTTTTTTTATTCCTCTTCAATGATCTTGAATTTCTGCGAGGAGCTTTGTTCGAGAGGAAGCACTGACTCTTATCTAGTTGGACAGTCTTAGTTCAGTTTGAGAAGTCAAGGAGGCACGAAGAGCTAACAAAGAATCTTTATATTTGACTGTTTGAACTCAAGTGGGAGATTGAATTGAAAAGGCCCCTTACTATAGATAGGGTGTTACTGCTGTTTTTTGAAATACACATTGGTTCCAATCAAATTTTGAGCTACACATTGTGTGTGTGGGGTGGGGGTGGGGGTTGACACTAGTGCGATAGTCCATGTACAACGTTGCACTCAAATGATATGCTCAAGCACATTATTTTGTAGTCAAGGACTCCTATGGTTACATAACGAGCATGTTCCAACATACTTTGAATTATGAGAAATCATTATAAATTGACTACTTTATGTCGGTTGTCAACCTGCCACAACCATCCTACTTTATACGTGTTTGAGACCGTGAACATGAGTTCTCATGTGTGGAGTTAACTTGAAAAAGGAAACAAGAAAAAATGAAAGGAAGGATGGACAAAATTAGTTATATAAGGTTCAATTAGGACATAACTTGCACCTTTCTGTAGTTAATTTTCCTTTAAATGTTCTCTTCCTAGGCAACGAGGAGAGTGACCAAGATGTTACTCATTGTATTGAAGCGAGTGGATGAAATGGAGGCTCGTTTCTGGGGTCTTGTGTGATAAAAATGTGCCACCAAGACTTAAGAGCAAGTTCTACGGAGTGGTGGTTAGACAGACTATGTTGTATGAGGCTGAATATTGGCCCGTCAAGAAGTCCCATGTGCAGAAGATGAAAGTAGCTAAAATGAGTATGTTGAGATGGATGTGTGAGCATACCGGGAAAGATAAGATTAAGAACTAAGTTATTAGGGAAAAGGTGGAAGTGGCCTCTGTAGGGGACAAATTGGGGGAATCGTGGTTGAGATGGTTCATGCATTGAAGAGGAGAGACATAGATGCCCGATTAGGAGGCGTGAGAGGTTGACTATGGTAGGTCTGAGGAAGAGTAGGGGTAGACCATAGAAGTACTGGGGAGAGGTGATTAGGCAAGACATATCATTGCTTTAGCTTACCGGGGACATGACTCTCGATAGAAAGGTGTGGAGGTCCAATTAGGGTTGAAGGTTGACAGGTAGTCGTGAGTTTCTCCTAGGTTTACCAGTCGTACTAGTACTTATCTTATATTTTCTATCCTGGTTCTTTATTATTACATGTTGTTTCATTCGCTTCCGTTACCCTATTACCTTGTTGTTGCTATTGTTTGTTGCTTTATTTCCGCTATTCCTTGAGCCGAGGGTCCATCAAAAACTTCTCTACCTTCACAAGGTGGGGGTAAGATCTGCGTGCACATTACTCTCCTCATACCCCGCTTGTGGGATTACACAGAGTATGTTGTTGTTGTTGTTAGTTTACAACCATGTGTAGAAAGATATAGGAGGCAAGACCTAGTGCTTGCCGGACTTGATATCTCTCTTTCATCCCCTTCCCTTTTTTTCATTTTCTCTATTTTTGGTGTATTTTCAGTTCATCTCTTAGCTTAAGAAAGATAGTCAATATTAATGTGGTCTTCTTTCTGATTCTTCCAGTCATTTTTTCTTGTAAGCTCTGTTTCAAAGGTTGCATAGTTTAATTGCTCAATTTGCTGCTGTTATTGCTAATTTGTGACTTTTTATGCTTTATTATGATTGTTTTTGGTGATTATTAGGTTTTGGGTTGCAGAGTAATTCATTCATGGGTTTCTAATGCTCTTAGTGGTATTGGTCAACAAATTCATCATCAAAGCACTGCTGTAGCAGAGGTTTGTATAGTATTTTATTTCTTAAATCTACAGTTATCATGTTATACCCAGTGTTTTTGCTAACATCGTATTTCAATGTCATTCCTCTTAGTTAGCTTCCTCACTGATGGATCTTATAGTTTATGCATCTGTAATATGTTGTGATCGAATATTTCAAGAAGGAAAGTTGATGAAATGGTCTATACAATTGTAAAATCATTAGCAGTTACTTCTCCATATTTAAGTCAGGGTATGTGGACCTGAAGGGCCTTTTCTTTATTCCTTTCCAGCTGTCTTACCTTATTTCTGGATAGCAAAACTGATTCAAAATTGTACCTAAAACGTTGCAGTAGTGGATGAATTTTCTTGAGTCGTGAATGACTCTTGTTTGTATAGTTATGTTCAGCAGCCATTTAAGGACTTGTCTGAGTAGTTCGAGGTTCTGATGCAAATCATCAACTCTTATATTTTTCTATCTTGTTCGTTCCTCAATCCCCATCCTTTATGTAATTGCCAAAGGATGATGTTTTTCCCACTGTTTCCTATTGTCTTTCTCTCAGGAGCAAGTGGACCCATTTTCCCTTGTTGCTGATGAATTATCCCTTCTGACAAACAGGCTGAGATCAATGGTAGTTGCCGAGGTATATAACTTTTTCCGTGGTTTGGCGATTGCTAAATCCATGATGCTAGATGACAACCTGTTCCATTTGTATACAGGTCCCAAAGCTGGCTTCAGCTGCTGAGTATTTCTTTAAAATGGGAGTAGAAGGGAAGAGGTTTCGACCCACAGTATGATTTGTTACTCCCAAGCTCAATTTTCATGTGTACTATACATTCAGCCTTAGTTCGGTGCACAAGCTTTTACGCATTCCAAAGAAAGAAACTTTCGTAGTCATCGAGTAATTGTTAAAAAAACAAAATCCACATTTCCTGTAATAAAGGCTGCATAGCTTTGGAAAAAGTCATGATTCTCTAAATTACTGAGTATCTTCCCTTTAAAATACTGATGAAAGCTAAGTGACTGTTCCTTAGTGAAAAAGATATAGACATTTGGTTTTGAAATAGCAGAGATGTAGATTTTGCACATTTCTTTCTGAAAGCTTAAAACATTTTTCTCCCGAAAAATAAGGAAGAACAAGAATTTCCCTTAGTTGCATTTACAGTAGGCTCTAACATGACGCTCCAGCAGAAACTACCAGACTGAGAATCCAACATTCACTTGTCTTTTGCTTAAATTGTAGTAATTATTGGACACGTCACTTTTTGGACACAACTTTGGATGGTTAAGTTCTGTAACGTTAAAATTATAGTATAAAATGGCATCAACCATATAGTTAGAGCCTTAGAGGTTAAGATGACAAAGTGGTTTGAAGCCTTGCATTTAGAGTACAAGATGGCATCAGATAGAAAATTAGAGGTTAAGATGACAAAGTAGTTTGAAGCCTTACGTTTTGGAAACTAGGATGTTTGAGGATAAGTTTCTGGTCGAAGGGAGATGATAATGCAGGTTTGAGATTTACGACGAGATCAACCATATCTGCTGCTTTCTTCAGGAGAGATGACATAAAGCTTAAGCTGCAAAATAAAAGAATGTGAATAGAACAGGGATAGACATGAAAAACTAAAGAAATCGCAACAGTTGGCAAGCTAAAACTAAACTGAATTTTATTATGTATTAACTACTTCGGCCTTCTTTTCTCTTTTTTTATTTGTTTGCATTTTAGTTGAATACTTGAGGAAATAATTCTCTATTTATTAGATATGCAATTTTTTGATATATTTATTATCTAATGAGCAATGGTGTTCATTTTAAGGGGTGCGAATTGAAGCCTTTGCATTAATTGAAGTCCTTGTATTTCCAATTTAAGTGCATTTGTGGTGGCAATACAGATAGCACCCTCTTGAAGTAATATACTTTGATGGTGCTTCTTGTGTGTGTTAAGTGGTTATTGTGCCGTTGATTGGCCAGATCCATTGTAATGTAGATTTTTTCAAGTTTGTTTCATGTCAACGTAGCATTCATTTTTTTCATACATCCTCAAAAGCAAATACACGTTGCACTTTGTTGTAGGTTCTGCTGTTGATGGCAACGGCACTGAACGCACCGGTACTTAGACCCCAGGTGGATGTTGATTCTTTGTCCAGGGATTTGCGTACCAGGCAGCAGTGTATAGCTGAAATCACCGAGATGATCCATGTAACTATTCCATCTCTTTTTCCTGTTAGGATGGAAAGACCATCAGTTGGGTTGTTAGATGACAAGATTTTAACACTCAAGTTCTTGATGAATTATTATGTTCTGGACTTTGGTACAAGTGTCAGATACAACACAGATACTAAATATGTACACGTACAATTTAATATGAGTTTAATGGGTATTTTGAAGGTTGCATACAAAAGTACCCCGACCGATGCATGAAAGGTAAAATGAAGAATTCAGATAATATAGATGAACTACGCATTTAGAGGATAGGTGTAGATGTTAAATTCATGAAAAAGAACTCATATATAAACCTGATTAGTAAGGAAGCAACACGGAAACGTGGGGTATAACTGATATATCTCACCTGATTTGTAAGGAAGCAACGGGAGGATGGAGCTAAAAGAGAACTTCCACATAGTATGATAAGTACTAATTTACCCATAACAATGCATCAAAGAATTGCAGTTGCTTGGAAAATTTGGGAGTTCTGTTCTGAATTTGAAGGACAGCTGGGGGATGTTAATTTCTTAAAGGGTGGCAGATCATGTCTTTCTTGGGGAAGGGTAGAGATGCAGAGTTATTTGTGCTGGTCCAGTTAGTTGTATAAGGCTGACTGCTGTAGGTTTTTATTTTTTAACAACAAAGCAGTTGCAGTTGCCAGCTGTTGCCTGCTTGTTTGATTTTCTTCCGTATTTATGTGGAGCAAGACAAACAGTTTTCTCCTCTTCTTTTTCGGGTCCTTTTTCCTTAGATGCTCAATGGGCCAACAACTTGGCATGGTTGACGCAGATCATATGAATGGGCCTACATTCAGAAAAACCCGCATGGCCACTTAGTTGATGTTTCATTCTCTCCTCTAGTTCAGATTAGTTTATTAAGTGTCAAAATGCCATTTCATTACAACTTTCGTCATTCAAGTTTCTTTTCTTTTCACTCTATCTTAGGTTGCCAGCCTACTCCATGATGATGTACTAGATGATGCTGACACACGACGTGGGATAGGTTCTTTAAACTTTGTGATGGGAAATAAGGTACGTGGTACTTTCTTTTCCGAAATATGCTGTTCCCTGTTAGAGTTTTCCATATAATCCAAGCAAGCAGATGTTGCAGTAGTGAGATGGCCGTTGTTCATATCAATACCTAGATGAAGCAAGTATAAATTTGTTATCTTTCTGTTCCATCTTAAAGGACGCTATTTAAGCGAAGGAGTTTAAAATGTTATTTGACTTGTATATTATTTTAATAGCAGAAGAAGAAAATATAGATTGATGATGAAAAGTTAGTTCAATAGAAAAATATCATATGAAAGTTTAAAATATAGTTAAATAAGTCGAATTCTTGAAACTTGTCAAAATTGTATAGGAAAATACTATGAATGGAATAATGTCAAACATTTTGAACGTGCCAAATTGAAAAAATATGTTGTATTAATTGAATCAGAGGGAATATCTTAGATCACTGAGTAGAACATTGGATATGACATGCTTACTGCAGGCAGCATAATATTTTTCTTCTAATTATGAGATTATTGAAATCAGTCTTTTTTAAATTATAGTAGGCCAAGTGATAAAGGAGGGTCAGGACTCATGCTTTCCTCTTGGGTGGAAGAGCAATTTTCATCCGTGGGTTATATTTAACCAAAGTAACTGTTATAATATCTCCTCTCTTATTTGATGCAGTTAGCTGTACTAGCTGGAGACTTTCTGCTTTCCCGAGCGTGTGTGGCACTTGCCTCTTTGAAGAATACAGAGGTATACCTTGTTTCCTCTTGGCTCTAGTAAAACATTAAATATTTTTGCAGAATTGACAAGAGTGGAACCATAGTGTTCATAATACTCTTGTTATTAAGGCTTGTTAGTTGTTATGTTCTATTCCTATTTATCAGAAGTTTTTCTTTTTCTGCGGGATATATATCATTCTACATTCTTTTGTGTCTATAATTTTCTCGATGGACAAAAATAAGATTTTATCGTGTCTAGTATTAGGGTTTTGACACTCCTTTAACTATTGACTGCTTGTAGTTTTATGTATTTTAATCTCTTATAGTTGGTGTTTTTTTGTCACTTGATGTAAATTGTATCACAAACTCGTAAAACTCTGGGTTTTGCTTTTGTTTTATTTCCAGTCCAGCAACTCTATATAGGTTTTTCTTTTCCTCTCGGTTTCATTCACGCCTCTTATTTTGCGTCTCCTCCCCAAATAAAAAAAAGAGAGACGAAAAATAGCAACAACAGCAAACAGGGAAGGGATTCTAGCTAGAACACTGATTTTAGTTTAAGACTTCTGCTATTTTCAGTTATACCTCTTGCTATCCTCTCTTCAGCTCTGATACTCAGATCTTGTGACTTGTAGGTTGTATCCCTTCTGGCAACTGTTGTGGAACATCTTGTTACTGGAGAGATAATGCAAATGACGACTTCTTCAGATGAGCGTTGTAGGTATGCTGGTTCCAGTGCTGATTAGTTTTTGATGTACCCTGATTGAAATTAACTCAACTGAAATATGTCGATATCTCGAGATATTAGAAAGTTTCGTGAGTTTAAGCTAGAAATTATGTCTTCCCCAATTTAGTTATATTAATTATTAGATCAGGCTTATAAAATAGTAGAGTCTGATTTATTCAATTAATACCTCTAACAACAACAAAAAAAACCCAGTGTAATCCCACAACATGGGGTCTGGGAAGGGTAGAGTGTACGCAGACCTTACCACTACCCTGTGAGGGTAGAAAGGCTGTTTCCTATAGACCCTCAATCAAGGAAAAAAATGAAAAGGAAGCGGAAACAAGAAGATGCAAAAAATGCTCTAAGTTGATTCTTTCAGCGAGTAGCTAACTGCAGTTTTAGTAAGTATTGCTTCTGGCATTTTACTTTCTGCTGTAGTGACAAAAAGAGAGAAGGGAGAAAGGAAGAGGAAGAAATAGTTATGCGGAGAGCGGGGAGAGAGAGAGAGTATAGGGGAGGGGGGTAATTGAAGGGAGGAGGGGAAAAAGAGAGAGATTCTAATACTCAAAACAATAATACTACAAGCAAAAGGATGCTTGCAGATGGAGAAAATAAGGCTGAGCTTGTATGTCTCTCAAGGACATCACATTGAATTTAAATTTTGGGTATTAGGCATCATTTCTCTAATAAATGGGGTATTTCGTGTCAGTTGATGCATACTAAACATGCACTTTTGCCTAGCTTTCTCACCTTATGGTAGCTGGTCAGAGTATATACTAACTTCAGTAATATCATCTCTGTTTTAGGACACCAGGTGTTTTACTAATTTCCCCCCCCCCCCCAATAGTTGCAAAAACATTCAGTATGAGATGGAGGGTTGTGGGATCTTGAAATGTCTAATTTTGGTGAAAAGGATTTCAAAGGGGCGTAAGCTTGTACCTCATGTCATATGAAACATCCATGTTAGTTGGTGCAGTTTTAATATTAGGAAATATAGGGGATACGTAGAAGATTTAGCACCTCTGCTGTTTACGTAGAGTAAACGTATCTTCATGACTTGTGAAGTGCGTCATGTATGCATTGTGCTAAAGGTTGCTTACAATCTGGTTTACTATCTACATCCACTTGTTTGTTAGATTTGTTTTGACCAACCTTTCTCTGAAATTAATGTTCTCCGTCATCTTTTGCAGCATGGAGTATTACATGCAGAAAACATATTACAAGACTGCGTCATTAATTTCAAACAGTTGCAAAGCAATAGCGCTACTTGCTGGGCATACTGCTGAAGTCTCCATGTTGGCTTTTGACTATGGGAAAAATTTGGTCTGTGTAATCTTCTACATTCTATTTGACTTAATATATCACTTAATGGTGTAATGGGATCAGCAGGACGAAATAAAAATAGTTCTATGTTCCAACCTTTTCTCCATTGTTGCTATCGTGGTGGAAATAGCATGTAAATACTCATAAGTGACTCTATGCATCTTCGATAATCTGACCACTGGTAGAAATTTCAGTTTGGCGGGATATGCAATTTTCTTGTGATTGTGCAAATAAAGACCTGTTTAAGTAGTTTACCTTTTTTTTTTTCCCGGTGATAAGGTTCCGTAGTTCTGAGTTCTTGTTTTCTATGTCTATTCATGCAGGGCTTGGCATTTCAATTAATAGACGATGTTCTTGATTTCACAGGCACATCTGCCACCCTCGGCAAGGGTTCATTGTCTGATATTCGTCATGTAACCTCTCTGTTCTTGCCAATTGTTTCTCATATCTTTTGAACTCATTTTAGTTGAACCTAAAAGAGTGGCTATGCAGTTTATGAAGTAGAGAGCTTTTTCTTATGGGCAGATTTACTCATCAAAAGGAAAAAAAAAATTACAGCATGGTCAGATATATGTTTATAGGTTACGAATTAGCAAGCAATTGTTACTCCAATACTTCAAAATCTTATTATCATTATTGTCGTTGTTATTACTAATAATACTACTATTACCGCCACTATCACTACTACTACTAATACCACTACCACTACTTCACCACCGCTACCACCATCAACACGGCTGCTCCACTGCTGTTATTATTTGATAGTGTAAGTAGGATTCAACTACTTCAAGTGGAAAGTTGCGAGCTCGCATCTTTCTCTAGAATATTTGAAATTTTGGGGAATTGTTCCCAGTACCCCATTAGTGTATAAGTGAGGTATGTTCTTCCTGTCTACTCTCATGATGCTTCCTTTCTCTCCTTAACTTTTGTTCCAGTAATGATGTGCGTGAAGGTTTTTTTTCATATTTCATATTTCCAATTAAATTTTCGATCTGTGTGCCATTCTTAGTTTCATGTAGACTAAGGCTTCCAGATATTATACGATCAAAAGTAGGTTTACACTCTGTCGATAATTCTTTGCATGATGTGCTCATTCACGATTCAACATCATGTCTTAAGAAGGTATTCTCAACCATTTTCCCTTAGTCTTGAGTTTCTCTGTAACTTTTGTGTTTGTAGGGGATTGTAACTGCCCCAATATTGTACGCCATGGAGGAATTTCCTCAACTGCGAACGGTGGTGGACCGAGGATTTGATGATCCCGTCAATGTGGAGATTGTAAGCATTTTTCTGCTCATCTTTTCCTAGCACTTTCTATGACCACTGTATTCATTTTTTCCTAGCATGTCCATAATAACCTCTGTATTCATATTAACCTTGTGGTTGAATGTTCTTGTACATCTTAATTTGGCACGCTTTAGTGCAAATGGTGATAAAAGATATGTGTATCCTAATTATATACTCCCTCTATTCCAGTTTATATGAACCTATTTCCTTTTTTGTCCGTTCTAAAAAAAATGACCCCTTTCTAAATTTGGTAACAATTTAGCTAAACTTACAATTCTACCCTTAATGAGATGCTTTTATAACCACACAAATATTCTGGGCCCCTTTTCAATTTGTTTAGGACCACAAATTCTAAAAGTTTTCATTTTTTCTTAAATTCGGTGCCCAGTCAAACAGGTTCACATATTGGAACGGAGGGAGTACTATAGAGGTCTTTTCCTCCAAATATGTCACTATTTTCTATTAAGTCTATAGTTTTAGTTCTGTATTGAATTGCTCCTTTTCATTTGTTTTCTATTCTAAATTAAGTATTCCCATCAAGTCATCAACAAGATGCAGTGGTTGAGTGGAACTGGTTATTGCAAGTTTGTCCTTTCGAAATTCAATGTGGAATAGTTTGTGTTACAACCTTCTGTTCGAAAGTCTATTCCAGCTCTGGGGTTTTGTTTCTTGTTAGCAACCGCCCATTGTTGTAAACTGATTTTTGGTTCTTGATTTTTTGAAAATGTTGGAAAGAATATCCACTGTTAGGTTAGTGCTCGGATCTTCTGGATTCTCGGTTGACTTTTTATTACTATTTTTCTATATGAAGATCATGTTATAAATGTGTTGTTGCCAGCATCTGTTTACGTTCCTTGTCCTGATCAGTGTTGGCGTCAAATTCTGGTAGTCGTGAATAATCAACCAAAATATACCATGAAATTGCAGGCTCTGGACTACCTTGGTAAGAGCCGAGGGATACAGAGAACAAGAGAACTTGCAAGAAAACATGCTAACCTTGCCTCAGCAGCTGTTGACGCTCTTCCTGAGAGCGATGACGAGGATGTTCAGAGATCAAGACGGGCACTTGTGGAACTTACTCAAAGAGTCATCACAAGAACAAAATAGTGGGAAAAGGGGAATCTATCCAGGTGCAGCCACACATTTGATTAGTGTATGAAAATTTTGTTTGAGACTCAACACGTACTCCTGTATTTCTAGGGACAACAGACCCTATTTTTAGATCATGATTTTCTTCTAGATAGATAATTTATGATATTTTTTCATCCAATAATTATTTGGTAAAACCCTTGGTTTTTCTTTTTCCTGTACTGGGAACAATTCTGTAGAGTAAATGTGATCACATCGATGTTGTAAAAGGTTATCCAGTTGAAAGTAAATGGATGTATCCTTTGATACATAATGGTTGAAATGGCTATTGACTAGATGTTGCATTCGGTTCGGTCTTTTATTACTAGGATTTGGATTTTTGATTTTCTGTATTGAGAAACTGTAATCCAATCCGATACCAAATATGTTTGCGTTTGTTGCCATTCAAAAATAGTTGTTCATTCAGTATCTAGATGTACTTGTCTGTTCGTGATTTCGTCAAAGACAGCGTTAGGCTTGTTAAGAGGTGTCACAAGCCCGATCGCAAAGAGTTCACCAAAGTTGTCACTCGTACTACAATCGATTTCTTGGTGATGGCATTTGTAGGGATTTTTTGTCAAGTTGATATTCGTTCCTATTTAACAACATCATCATCGTTGGTGCTTCTTAACCGGGCATGTGAAGGAGAAACTAAATGGAGATATACAAGGAAGCAACATATAAGTTGTATACTACTATATGAATAGTTGTATGGAATTTGTATTGAAACTATAAATACTCTCTTTTACATAAAGTTGTATATATGTATTAAAATTATATTATAGTTGTATGAAAATTGTATTTCACTTATATTCTATTGTAGTAGTATCATTTTTGTACGAAATTTGTATTTAAAGTTGTATTATAATTGCACAAAATTTGTATTTAAGTTGTATACTATTATAGTATTATTTCTTATATCAATATCGCATGAAAGTTGTAAACAAGTTGATTAGTTGTATGAATTTGATTTTTGTTAAGAAATAAGAGCAAAATAGAACAATATAGTAATGGAGAGAAGATATATAAGAGGAGAATGTATAAGTTATCTTATTCAAGTGTGTTTCTTGTGTATCCTTCATAAGATAAAGTATACCCTATTTATAGGATATAGGATACATGAAAGATTACAAGAATACACCTAAAGGTTACAAATATTAAGTGATGAATTAACTAAATACATGAATTCAAATGGTTATTGGAATAGGGATGTATGGAGTGTTCAATGGACATCCACTTTAATATATTCATAACATTCCCCCTTGGATGTCCATCTAAAATGTAATGTACCTCGTTAAAACCTTACTAGGAAAAACCCAGTGGGAAAACACCTAGTGAAGGAAAACGAGTACACACATCTTGTAATACGCATTGAGTGCTGCCTCATTAAAAACCTGACCAGGAAAACCCAATTGGGACAAAACATTGGTTAAGAAAAAAAGAGTACAACGCGTATTATACTCCCCCTGATGAAAACTTTATTTGATACCTCGAAGACGATGCATTCAAATCTTATGCCTCAGCTTCTCAAATGTTGATGGGGGCAATGCCTTAATGAATAAATCTGCCAGATTATCACTTGAACGGATTTATTGAACATCTATCTCACCATTTCGTTAAAGATCATGCGTGAAAAAGAATTTTGGTGAAATGTATTTTGTTCTGTCTCCTTTGATATATCCTCCTTTTAGTTGAGCTATGCAAGCAACATTATCTTCGTACAATATTGTTAGAATCTTCGTCTTTAAGGAAAGACCACACAGTTGTTGATGTGTTGAGTCACTGATCTCAATCATACACATTCTCGACTAGCTTCATGAATAGTTATTATCTCTGCATGATTGGAAGATGTAGCAGCTAAAGAATAGTCCCTCGGAGGTATCTAAACATATGCTTAACACCATTCCAGTGTCTTGTTGTTGTAAAGGAGCTAAATCTTGCTAATAAACTTACTGCAAAAGTTATATCTGGTCGAGTATTATTTGCAAGATACATTAGTACCTCAATTGTACTAAGATATGGAGTTTCATCACCAAGAAGCTCTCCATCATTTTCATGAGGTCGGAGTGGATCTTTATTTATATGAAGTGATCTCACAACCATCGGGGTACTCAATGGATGTGCGTTATCCATATAGAAACGCTTTAGGATATTTTCGGTATAAGTTGATTGATGGGCAAAAATTCCATCTTTCATTTGTGCAATTTGTAGACCAAGACAAAACATTGTCTTTCCAAGATCTTTCATTTCAAACTCTTTCTTCAAACAGTTTACTGCTTTTGGAAGCTCTCCGGGAGTTCCAATTATATTTAGATCATCAACATACATAGCAATTATAACAAACTCAGATCCAGACCTTTTTATAAAGACACAAGGACAAACTAGATCATTCTTATACCCTTCTTTCCGCAAGTATCACTCAAGCGATTATACCACATTCGCCCTAATTGTTTCAATCCATATAAGAATTTTTGAAGCTTTATCGCACAAGTTTCCCGTAAACCTTTATAAGCTTCGGGTACTTAAAAACCTTTAGGATTTTTCATGTAAATTTCATTATCTAATGTGCCATACAAATAGGTTGTGACAACATCCATCAGATGCATATCAAGTTTTTCATGGACTGCCAAATTTATAAGATACCTGAAGGTGATTACATCCACCATAGGATATTATTTTTTCATATAATCAATGTTAGGCCTTTGCAAAAATCCTTGTGTGATAATCAACTCATAAAGGAGTCAAAAATAAACAAGAACCAAAACAACACAAAAAGGCTTACAGTGCGGACCGCACAATTATTGTGAGGCCGCATACGAGGAGATTCAGAGAGTTGGATTTTTGGAAGGCTGAAGGCATGCAGACCACACCATAATTATGCAGCCGTAGAAGGACAAATGCGTCCACACTCAAAATTATGCGGTCCGCAGAAGATAAAGATCAGAGAGATGAGAATTCTAGAGTCAAGCTGGAATGCGGACTGCACTATTTTTGTGCGGCCGTACAATCAAAAGCGCGACTGCACTCATTTTTTATGCGGACCGCAAAAGTCCCAAAGTGCCAAGCCTAAGTTCTAGGAATGCGGGCCACACTATAATTGTGCGGCCGCAGAAGCTCATTGTGCGGATCGCACACACAATTATGCGGACGCACAACCTTCGTAGGGACATTTTTGTCAGATATTTCTAGCTTAGTATAAATAGAACTTTTTATTATTTTTAGGTTAATTTTAGTTTTGGGAGAGCAACTGAGCCGTTTTCTTTACTATTTTGAGCAATTTTATACTAGATTAACTTCTAAACATTAGATTTTCTTTCTTTAATCAATTATTATGCATTCTATCTTAATTTCTTCTTGTATTTCTTTATTTTTCATGAGTAGCTAAATTTCTAGCTAGGGTTGTGGCCCAACCATAGTGTGGATACTTGATGGGTATTTGATTTAGGGCTTGTTTGTGATTGGGTTAGTGATATTTAGCCTTGTTCATGCTTGAATTCAAGAATTAATGGTTGCAAACATTGATTCATGCCTATTTGACTTAGTCTCTACTTGAGACAGAGAGATTAAGTCTAGGAAAACTTGGCTAACAAGAAATTGGGGTGAACTCAAGAAGTTGATAGCCCCAATTAATGGGTCAAATCTAGAGATAGTAAGACCCGACTTGAGCATATATCACTTGTTTTGTGCAATCCCATTTGGACTTGAGAAAACCAAATTGGGCAAAATCACTCAAACTACCAAGAGGTATAGAGTGGGTAATTGCGTGTGATTGCTATATTACAACCCCGACTAATCAAACTTGCCCTAGAGTTTACAACCTGTTAGGTAACCACCTAGGTGGAAGTCACGACTCTAGATCTTTTATTATTTGAAAAACAACCAAAACCAAAAATATTGTCTCCTAGTTTCATATTTGCAATCAATAGCTTAAAGTAGAAGTAAAAATAACAAACAAGAATATGGAAGTGTAATTTGAGGCACATCATACAATTACACTAAATATATACCTAATCCCAATTCTAACTTCCTGAGGATTCGACCTCGACTCGTGTTGGGTTTTATTATTGCTGCGACCGCCTCACTACCTATATTTGTGGTGTGAGTTTGGGCGACATCAATTTTTGGCACTGTTGCCGGGGAGTTAAATGGATTTAGCTATATATCTAGGTTTTTGTGTGCTTGGTCTTCTTTTCCTTACGAGTCTCTAGTTTTGTTTTGATTTTAGGTACATGAATGGCTCTCAACAACGAGCCCATTGGAAATGTGCCATTGGGGGAGGAAGTGGATGATGACCAAATGGACAAGGTTTCTCTTAAACCTCAAGCAAATAGACGAGGTCGCCCTCCTCAAGATAATGTTCCCGTCCCTCCCCCACCTCCACCAAGAGCAGCAACCCACCGACAGTTACCGAATGAGGGTTATACAAGTGCTATAGTCCCATCCAGCATTAGGGCAAGCTATTTACAAATCACCAACGTGATGCTTACACTACTTGAGCAACATGGATTCTTCACCGGGGCTCCGAGTCAAAATGCCTACAAGCATCTCAAAGGGTTCATTGATAATTATTGGGGGAGCAAGCAAACAAATATCTCTGAGGACGCGCTGAGGTTGAGGCTATTTCCCTTTTCTCTACGGGGAAAGGTATTGGACTGGTTAGAGAGATTTCCCAATCATTCCATCCACACTTGGGATGAGTTGGCGGAGAAATTCATTTCTAAATTCTTCTCTCCAGGACATATGGCGACACTTCGGGATGAGATTCTTGCATTCAAGCAAGAATGCAATGAGCCATTGCACGAGATTTGGGAAAGATATCGTACCATGGTTAAAGAGTTCCCGAATAATGATATGACCGAGGCCATGATCCAACAAACCTTCTACAAGGGGTCAACACAACAAATCAATGTGTGGTAAATCAACTCGCCGGAGGGAACTTCATGAACACGCCTTATGCCGAAGCTTGTGAAATTCTTGATGAGATGACGGATACCTCATTGGCATGGCAAAGTAGAGCCAATTTTCCGCAAGGTGACCCTAATGTCATTCACCTACACAAGGAGCTATATGATCATGGGCAAGCTATTGCCGAGTTGACAACCACAATGAACCAATTGGCCAAAGCTCAGCTTCAACAAGTTCAAGGGTCGAAATGCAAATCCGTCTGGAATAATTCATGCAAGATGATAGTGGTTATGATCAAGATGATTCGTTCAATGAGAAAGAAGAAGAAGTTAAATATGTTAACAATTATCAAGGCCAAAGAAACAATGCTCAAGGACAAAATCAACAACAATGGAGGTCGCAAGGAAATCAAGGCAATTGGAACAACCAAGGCCACTAAGGCAATTAGAGTGGTGGTAACAATAATCAAAGCAATTGGATTAATCAAGGTAACCAAGGCAATTGGGGAGGTAATCATCAGGGCAATTGGGGCAGCAAAAATCAAAGTAATTGGGGAGGCAATAATCAAGGAAGGTGGAACAATAACAACAACCGGGGACCGGGTTTTCAAAGGCCTCCAATGTTCCAACAACCGAGCAATCCACCCCATATCCTTGTCAAGGCCTGAGCTCTTCTAATAATTAAATGGGTAGAATCGAGAATATGTTTAAACAAATGATGGAGAATAATGCCGACTTCGATGCTCAATTAGCCTCTCACAACACTTCTATTTGAAATTTGGAGGTTCAATTAGGCCAAATCTCACAAACTTTGAACTCTCGTACTAAGGAGGCACTACCTAGTGATACGATGGTGAACTCGAAGGGTGGGAATAATACGGGGCATGCTATGGCCGTGACTACTAGAAGTGGAAAAGATGCAGATGCAACCACTTCAAATCAAAGAAGGATTGTGGATGAAGATGTTGTGGTACAAGATGATGAAATCCCAGGCAACGTGGTTCAAGCTAATGAAGATTTGAGAATTGATATTGATGAAATTGTGGAGGATATGCAAGAAGAAGTGAACCTGTCTAGGGAACACGTGATTGACATGTAGAAAACGGTAGTGCCAAAGGCTAAGGCACCAATGCCAAGGCCTCCTCCTCCATACCCTCAAAGTCTTGAAAAGCAAAACAGTGAAAACCAATTCAAAAATTTTATTGATATGATGAAGAGTTTGTCGATTAATATACCATTGGTTGAGGCATTGGAACAAATGCCGGGATATGCAAAATTTATAAAGGATTTTGTAACCAAGAAGAGATCGATGAATTGTGAGACAATCAAGATGACACATCAAGTGAGTATGATTGTGCACTCAGCGGATCCTAAGTTGTAAGATATGGGCGCTTTCACAATCCCTTGCACTAATGGGAGTGCCGACTTTGCCAAAGCATTATGTGATCTTGGGGAAAGTATCAACTTGATGCCCTATTCGGTGTTCAAAACATTGGGAATTGGGCAACCAAGACCCATATCTATGAGGTTGCAAATGACGGATCGAACAATGAAGAGGCCTTTGGGTATTATTGATGATGTGTTGGTTTGAGTTGATAAGTTCATCCTCCCAGCGGACTTTGTGATTCTTGATTGTGAAGTGGATTATGAGGTGCCTATCATTTTGGGTAGACCTTTCCTTTCTAGGGGGAAAAGTCTTGTTGATGTGGAGGCCGATGAGCTCACCTTATGGGTAGGTGACAAAAAGGTGGTCTTTCATGTGTGCAAATATATGAGGAAACCAAATAGTAATGAAGTGTGTTCGTTCGTGGATTTGGTCACCGATGTGATTGTTGATGATGCTAGTGCCACCATGAATGTTGAGGATAATTTGGAAGCTGTTTTGCTCAATCTTGATGATGTTGAGGAGAAAGAAGGCTATGTGAAGTGTGTGAATGCATTGCAAGGCATGGGGTCATACACATATGAGCCCCGCAATCTATCTTTAGATCTTGAAAACCGAAAGACTCCTCCGACAAAGCCCTCGATCGAGGGGCCTCCCACTTTGGAGTTAAAGCCATTGCCTCCACATCTCAAGTATGAATTCCTTGGCCCTTCTTCTACTTTATCCTTTCTCCTTGCTTAACTAACATGCAGGTAGAGTCCACATTGGAGGTGCTACAAATGAGGCAAAGAGCAATCAGATGGACTTTGGCGGATATCCGGGGCATAAGTCCTGCCTTTTGCGTGCACAAGATTATTTTGGAGGAGGGTGCCAAACCCTCCGTCGAACATAAAAGGAGGATAAATAAAGCAATTCAAGAGGTGGTGAAGAAGGAGATCATCAAGTGGTTGGATGCCGGGGTTGTTTACCCCATTTCTGATAGCTCGTTGACCTCTCCGGTCTAATGTGTCCCAAAGAAAGGTGGCATGACTGTGGTAACAAATGACAAGAATGAATTGATCCTAACAATAACCATCACCGGGTGGAGAGTGAGCATGGACTATATGAAGCTCAACAAAGTCACTCGGAAAGATCATTTCCCGCTTTCGTTTCTTGACCAAATGCTTGATAGGTTGGCCGGACGTGCTTTTATTGCTTTCTTGATGGATACTCTGGCTAAAATCATATACTTATTACTCCTGAGGACCAAGAGAAGACCACTTTTTCTTGTCCCTATGGTACTTTTGCATTCTCGAGGATGTCATTTGGGTTGTGTAATGCACCAGTGACTTTTCAAAGGTGCATGATGAATATTTTCACCGACATGGTGGAGGATATTCTTGAGGTCTTTATGGATGATTTTTCTGTGGTTGGAAATTCACTTGAAGATTGTTTGAACAATTTGGATAAAGTATTGGCTAGATGTGTGGAGACAAATTTGGTATTGAACTGGGAGAAGTGTCACTTTATGGTCGATGAAGATATTGTCCTTGGACACAAAATTTCAAAGCATGGTATTGAGGTCGACAAGGCCAAGATTGAGGTAATCACTAAAATCCACCTACATCCGTGAAGGGAGTGAGGAGCTTTTTAGGTCATGCGAGTTTCTATCGTCGATTCATCAAAGACTTTTCCAAGGTGGTGAACCCATTGTGCAAACTTTTGGAGAAGGATGCCAAGTTACATTTCAATGAAGATTGTATGAAAGCATTCGAATTTCTTAAGTTCAAGTTGATTACTACTCCTATTATCACCGCATGGGATTGGAGCTTGCCTTTTGAACTCATGTGTTACGCTAGTGGTGTTGCGGCTGGAGCGGTGTTGGGAAAAGAATCAACAAAATATTCCATCTGGTCTACTATGCTAGCAAGACCATGAATGATGCCCAAGTCAACTACATAGTGACCGAAAAAGAGCTACTTGCTATTGTTTTTTCTTTGGAAAAGTTCCAGCCATATTTGATGGGTACTAAGGTGATTGTTTACACCGACCATGCGACGCTTAGGTATTTGATGAGAAAGAAAGATTTTAAGGCACGACTGATGCGGTGGGTGCTTCTATTACAAGAATTTGATCTAGAGATTCAAGACCGCAAGGGTAGTGAAAATCAAGTGGCGGACCACTTGTCCCGATTGGAGGAGGAGGGAAGGCCACATGACGGCCTTGAGATCAATAATTTCATCCCTAACGAGCAATTGTTAGCCATTTCAATGATCGGGATGTCGTGGTTTTCCAATTTAGCCAATTATCTTGTGAGCGGCATTGTACCGAATGAGTTCTCTTCAAACCAAAGGAAGAAGCTCAAACGGGATTGCTTGGACTATTATTGGGATGAGCTGTATCTTTTCTGAATATGTACCGATGGTGTGATCCAGCGATTTGAGCTGGAAGAAGAACAAATGGGAATTCTTGAGGCTTGCCACTCTTCACCGTATAGTGGTCACCATGGTGGAGCTAGAACGACTACAAAAGTGTTGAGTTGTGGATTCTATTGGCCTACTCTCAATAAGGACGCTAGTGATCTTGTCAAGCATTGTGATGAATGCAAAAGGCCGGTGGGATTTCTAAGAAGAATTATATGCCCCTCACCACTATATTGGAGATTGATATCTTTGATGTTTGGGGTATTGATTTCATGGGTCCGTTCGTTAGCTCTTATGGGAACACTTACATTTTGGTAGCTGTGGACTATGTGTCAAATTGGGTTGAAGCCGCGACTTTACCCAACAACGAAGCTTGAAGTGTGTTGGCATTTTTGAAGAAGAACATTTTTACAAGGTTTGGTACTCCAAGGGCCATTATTAGTGATGGGGGTTCACATTTTTGCAACCGGGCTTTTGATACCTTACTCACCAAGTATGGTGTCACTCATAAAGTTTTGACCCCCTACTATCCTCAAGCAAGCGGACAAGTTGAAGTCTCCAACCGGGAGATCAAGAGTATTTTGTCAAAGACTATGAATGCCAACTGGAAAGATTGGTCAAGAAAACTTGATGATGCTCCTTGGGCTTATAGGACGACCTACAAGACGCCGATTGGGATGTATCCATATTTATTGGTGTTTGGGAAGGTGTGTCATATTCCGGTAGAACTTGAGTATAAGTCCATGTGGGCTTTGAAAAAGTTGAACCTTGAGTGGGATGTCGCCGCAAACCTAAGAGTGACACATTTGAATGAGCTTAATGAATTCTGGTACCATGCCTACACAAGTTCGTCTCTCTACAAGGAGAAGATAAAGTACCTCAATGACAAGTACATCCACAACAAGGATTTTAAAGAAGGTGATCTTGTGCCATTTTTCAATTCCCGGATATGAATGTTCCCGGGTAAGTTGAAGTCAAAATGGAGTGGCCTCTTTGAAGTGGTAAATATAACCCCCTTTGGCGCTCTAGATTTGAAAAACAAGAATGGTGAGGTGTTTAGAGTCAATGGGCACTGGGTTAAAAATTATCTCGGCAAGGTTGATGATGGCCACATTCTGGCGGTTCTTCATTTCAAGTGATTGGGAATCTGCGTCGTGTCGCGATGTTAAATTAGGCACTTCTTGGGAGGCAACCAATATGTCTTTTTCTTTTTCTTGTTTTTTCTTCTTTAGATTAGATATGCTTTGTTTTGTTCTAACTAGTTTTAGAGTGTATGTAGGATTGGGTGTGCATTGTAGGGGCTGCGTAAGAAAATTTGGCTAAGTGTCACAAAAGTACAGACTGCACCAGAATTATGCGGACCGCACTGACACTCAGTGGTTGCACAATTCTGTCTGCAGTCACACAACTAGAAGATCAAAAATGCATGCTCTCTGAAGTTTGGCTTGTCAAAAATCCTTAACAAATTGCTGCCGCACACAAAATAGTGCGGTCGCACTCACTTTTGTGCGGTCCGCAGAACGTCTTCAGAGGATTAGGTAATGAGTGTGGACCGCACTCAAAATTGTGCGGCCACACTCAAGTAGGTTTGGGCCCAACAGATCAACCTATAAATATTGATTTTCTCGACTTTTTACACTTTACATTCTCTGAACCTTCAAGCCTTAAGCAAGCACAGTGCATCCCTCACTAATTCTCAAACTTCAAGCATTTCATCTCTCAGATTCTCACCTGCATCCTTCATTACTGGTATGTTCATTACATCTTTAGATTTTCATCTTCTCTTAGTTTTGTTCTTTTGCCTAGGGTTCATTTCATGCCTAAAAATGTCAACAATTAGTCATTTTTGCTTAGAATCATGTGGGTAGCATCTTAAATGTTAATTGGGGCATGGGTAAGTAGCTAATCATGCTTAATTTCTAGAGCCATGCCTAATTTTTGAAAAACATGTCTGAATCGTAAGGCAGTGCCCGTAAAATTTAAATTGTGCGGCCACACTCATTTTTGTGCGGTACGCACTTTGATCTTTGCGGCTGCACACACTTTTGTACAGTCCACAGCTCTCTGAGTTAGGGCATGTGTGTGCATGAATTGTGCGGCCACACTCAAAATTGTGCGATCCATAGTGGACTTGTGCGGCCGCACTCATTTTTCTGTTGTCTGCACTGATAAATGATTAGAGACTCCAGTATTCTGAACTTGGAGTTGTGCAGCCGCACTCAAAATTGTGTAGTCCACACTTTTGGTTGTGTGGCCGCACTCACTTTTGTGCGGTCCGCACTTGGCAGTCTGCGGCCGTACTGCCTCTTCTGAGACTACTTTACTGCAACTTTCAAATATGCATTTGTACACACTATGAGCTTCAATTCTAACTGATTTCTATTACTTATGTGTTACTGACAATGGTTAGATCAAGGGGAAGAGGTGATACATCTAAAGGGAGGGCAGAACCCTCCCGAGGCCGAGGTCGAGGCAAAAGCAACTTACCCCTAGCAATCCAAAGAGCCATAAGTAAGAAGACAACCGCCAATAGAGCTCCTGAACCCTCCGAGACCAGTGAGTATCTCCCATATGGGGAAGCTTCTGAGGGCAACTCCGTGCAAGCATATCCAGAAGCCCAATCACTACAAATTATGGGTAGATTCCACTAGGTAGATTAATCATCATCTTCTATCAGTTTTTCTGAAGGTTCAGAAGAGGGTGGTCAAGACTCTGAGCCCTCTTCCTCACATGCTCAAGCTGCTCCAATTAATTTGGACGATGATAATGATATCCCAGAAGTCAGAACTTTGAAGGTAAACATGTTTGAGCGAGCGATAGTAGGATGTTTACCCACCACACCAAGAAGTCCTCCTGCTGCATCCCTTGTTTGAGACTTTGAGTTGCCACCAACTAGTTAGTAATGAGACCTGCGATTGATCCCAAAACTGATAAACATGACATACTGCATTACTAGGATTGAAAATGTATCTGTACCATATCAGAGTTTTAAGCCAGCACCTATTCTATGGGCTTGCTGTCTAGTGATTGTGGCCATACATAACTGCCTGGTCATACCCTGACCATAATCAACAGTGGAAATTTCGCTGCCACACCTTGAGATAGTGCACAGATAAATCAAATCATATCTTCGTCATCCCAGCACATTAAAAACTACATAGAATACCAAACTAAGACAATGTAGTGTATCAAGTAAAGCAAATGCATAGTATGACCTAAAACGAGTTCCCATAACAGAGCAGTATATACACAGTTATTACAACAATAGAGCATGATAAAGTGGAAATGTGGAACCGTACGGACACAGAAAAATCATTCTAGGGTTGTCAGACATAAAATAAAGAAGTGTGCATGTTGATCAGCATCTTAATAAAGTAGAGTGAGGGAGAACTCAAGTGTAGGCTAAATAACGAATAAATAATGTGACATTATTTGAGTACAGAAAATAAAATAATACTTAATAGCTAGTGAGTGAAATAACTACTAAGGAACAATGATCGCCTTGTTGGGCTTATTGTAAGTGACTTTTAAGCCAAAAGTCATAAGTTAGGAATTCTAGCTTTTGGCTTATTTTTGTCAATTTAGCTTAAAAACAAGTGCTTAACAGCACTTTTTTACTTTATCCAAACACTACAAAATGGCTTAAAAGCAATTTTGGCTTAAAAGCACTTAAAATAAGCCAATCCAAATGGGCTCTTATCCCATGTATGTAAGGAATGTGTTTTAGTTATGAGTTGGTAGGCTTGTAGCAGGTCCGTCGGTGGCATTGCTTGTGGCGAGCAGTCAGCTGTTGGCAGGGGAAGGTGGTGCGCTGTGCGTGTAGTGTCACAAGGTGCTGCCTGCGTGGTGCTTGTTCCACTGTGCGAGCAGTCAGCTGTTGGCAGGGGAAGGTGGTGCACTGTGCGTGTAGTGTCACAAGGTGCTGCCTGCATGGTGCTTGTTCCGCTGTGCGGCCATTGTGGGCTGTTCATCATCATAACTGACGCCGACTTGCTTGGGATTGAGGCATTGTTGTTGTACTTGTGGAATATATTGTGTTACTAAAAAGCATTAGACTCACCCAGATCTTTACCGACTTCTACTCTTTCCGTGAGGTCTTTGCACTTCAAAAAATATGCTCAACCAGGTCAGACTGCTGAGTCTCAATCTTCCGCATTAATTGGCTTACAACTCAAAAATTAAAAATATCCAGCTAAATATGTAACTCCTGCATAACACCAAAGCTCTAAGATTTAATTGAGAATAGTTGCCATACAACTGGATAAAGAAGCACTAACAACTCAGTGGGAAGACAGGAGAAAACTTAGGACATCATCTAACAGGGAATAATTATCAAAATAAGTGCAGCTGGGAATACAAAATATCATACCATGACAAAAGATCTCTGTTGCATGTCAAATATTTGGAAGTGAAGTTGCACATATGTCCAAATCACCACTCTGATCTGAAACTACAAGCATTTCCAGAAATCTTGTTATGCCTGAGACAATAACTTCTCACAGAAATATAATGAGCTATTGCATTGCCTTGTCAGACCAGTAATCTCTCCTGAGAAACACAATGATTTCCTCTTTACTAGTCAAAATTCACGCCCTCTGAAGCTGAGGCAAGTTACGGCCACGCTCGACAAAGCGCAACATGAGCTTGTCCGCCTCTTCTACTCTGCCATCTTGCATCAATCTATCCTTCACCTTGTCACAGAGCTTTAAGTCAGGTATCAGATTCCGGTTGAACATTCGACAAGCCACCTTATATGATGAAAGAGGGTTCCTTTCCTTTAAATAGGTCTCCATAAGAATGTGGCAGGTATTTGCATCAACTCTTGAAGCTGTCCTGAGGACGTTTCCCAACAGCTTATAAGCCTCGTCAGCATATCCGAAACCACAAAGTTTTTCAATAACCTGATTATAAGCAGTCTTACACCCCTGTCTTGAAAGCATCTTCTCCAGTAATTTCACCAGATCATCAACCCTACGTTGCTGACAAAATCGGTGGATGACCGTACGATACGTCACAGCAGTGGGAAGCACACCCCTATGAAGCATTTTATTGGCTAGATCAATAGCCTCTTCTATTCTTCCTTGCTTTGCCAATCCGTCTATTAGCGTTGTATATGTGACAGCATCAGGATGTTTGTTAATCAAGTACATGTCATCAAGGACCGAGAGAGCAGCATCCAATTCATTCTTTTGACAGAAACCATGAATTAAAGTGGTGAAATTCACCACATTAACAGCACATCCTTTCTTGAAACATTCTTCCATAAAGTTCTTTGCTTCATCTACTCTGCCTTCTTGACAAAGGGATCGAATTAGCAGGTTAATTTCAACGGGGGTAGGGAAATAGCCCTTTGCAATCATTTCCCTACCCACATCACAGGCTCCAGACAGTTTCCCTTCCCTGCGATAGCCATGCATTAACACGCTAAACGTAATAGCATTCGGTCTCCACCACGACTCCTCACACATGCTCATCATCTCTCTTGCCTCAACAGACCTTCCACTCCGGCAAAGCCCATTTAATAGGGCAGTATATGATACAGTGTTTGGCTTGCAACCGTGCTTGTACATATGTTGAAGTAACTTTTTAGCTTGATCAATTTTCCCTGCAAGACAAAACCCATTCAGAACTGCAGTGTAAGTAACCACATCAGGATTACATCCTTTGGCAATCATTTCATTGACCAGTTCCTTTGCCTTATCTATTCTTCCGTCTTTACAGAAGGAATTTACCACAGCACTGTAACCCACTTTATCCACTTGGAATCCTCTTTCTTCAGCTTCCCTTAAGAATCCCATCGCTTCATCAGCATGACCGCACTTCGAAAGCATATGTATAATTGTATTATAAGTAACCTGGTCAGGCAATAAGTTACTATCTTTATCCATTTTCTCCACCAACTCTTTCACTTTATCGGTTTGTTTCTGCGTGCAAAAGAATGAAATCAACGTATAATAACTAACTTTATCTGGGTAACAGCCCTTATACGGCATTTCAGCCATCAGCTCTAATGCATCTTCAACTCGATGCACATCACAATAACCTTTGATTAAACAATTGTACGTAACAACATTCGGTGTTATCCCAACTAGTTGCATCCGCTCAAGAAACCTCAATGCTTTCTCAATTTTATTTCCCTTCACCAAAACATAAATTGCAGTGTTGCATATATATAAATCAGGCTCAATTCCTGCTCTTTGCATCACGTTCAGGATCTGCATTGCTTTCCTTAAATGTCCAGCTCGACTAAAAGAAACCATCACACAACCAAAATCTTCAGGTCTCCTCGGAATTCTTCTACGTGGCATCAGCTTGAGAATGCGCTTAGCTCCCTGACACAACTTTGTCCTACTTAGAAGTTGAAGCATCACATAATAAACAATAGGGTCATGTCGATAACGCCATTGCTGGTCCGCCCAATAAAAGAATTTCAAAGCGACCCTTTCATCGGATTGAGACCTTAACACAGCACAAACTTGCAGAGGCTTCATACTTCTTAGCAGACGCCTCAATTCAATCTCAAGCTTCGGAGTCCAACCCGACTGACGTTCAATTAATCTACATGTTTCCTTAACCAAAGGGTGTCTCATTTCATCTTCAACCCCTTCAATTCTTTCAGAAATTCCAACATTCTCCGCCCGATTCACTTGCCTTTGACTTTTACCAAATGAATCCAAAACCTTAAAATCATCATCAATACAGTCCAAACTACCTCCTCCATCTTCATTTTCTGACTCTTCAAACTCATCCACATTATCAAACCTACAACTACTAGCAGTTTCTTTAAAGCTGCAATCTTTTCCATCTTCATCACAAGAATTGTCAGAAAAGCTCAAATCTTTACATTCTTTAGAACCCAATTCTTCTTTTACAAAAATTCCATCTCCAGTATCATCAGAATGCTCATTTTTCAAGTACAAATTAGGGTTTAGATTGACTCTAGGGCTATCACTTCCAGATGAACAAGAAGAAAAAGATGCAACAACTCCATTATAAGTAAATGGGTCTCCACCAAAATGGATTCTTGATTCAAAAGTTGCAATTTTTCCAGAAAATTCAACATAAACACGATGATTACATAAACCAAACCAAAGAATCTTGAAATTGTTTCTATGCCTAGGCAAGGCTATTCCAATTCTAGAGCATATATGTGACTTCAGCAGCATTTTAATGAATTCACTGAGATTCTAAAGCATTTCTTTTATGCAATAAGAAGTTTGAATAGAGCTTCAATTGCTTACTTGTGAGTTCTATTGCTTTGGACTGGGACCAGTTCTGCGAAAAGTTTGCAGCTTGACAGAAGCCTATGTCAAGCTTGATTGAGCGGGCCGGGGCATCCTAGTACATATTGCCGGCCCTTTGTGTGCTTGCGCGGATGTATTAGCAAATGTTAGGAAAAAAATAGGAAATAAGAGCCGGAAAAATATATATTTTTTATACTATATTTTGTGTGTGTATATATATATAAAGTATTTTATATGTTATATATAAAAATTATATTTATATATTTTTTCGGCTATTAAATGTAAATAGTTTCTGTACGGACTAAAAGAGATAATACCCCTGAAAAATTGGTTGGCGTAACTATTGTTTGGACCGGTTATTAGAGTTTATTCAGTATGTGAGATATAAGAACTTGACTTTTATAGTGAATGGTTATTATATTGGGATGCTATTATAGAGAGGCTCGAGATAACATTAGAATCAAACATTTATAGGACCCATGATTTGTTCCTACAATTTTAAAATTCTCTATATGTAAAATCCTAAGTGCCCGTTTGGCCATAACATTTTTTTACTTTTTTTCAAAAAAAATTTACTTTTTTTTCGGAATAAGTGTTTGGCTATAAAAAATTTAAATTTTATTTGAAGTTGAATTTCGAAATTTTTCGGAAGTTATTTTCCAAAAATTTCACTTCAAATCACTCATAAAATTTCAAAAACAACTCTATATAGTATTCATGTCCAAACGCATATATTCACTTTTTTCCGAAATTTTATAATTTTTATATCTAAATTCCCACTAAATTCTCCACAAGTAAAACCCCAGATTTCGAAGCTTTGAAAGGGAAAATCCCAACACACTAAACTCATCAAAAAGTGACTACAATCAAACCTCTCTATAAACAGCCTCTTTTGTTCCTATTTCCTAATATTTTTAGATGTTATAGCGAAGTGTTGTTATAGAGAACATATATTATTAACATGAGTTTTGGTTCCGGAAAAACTTGGCTTTTATAGTGAAGTGTTGTTATATAGGAATGTTGTTATAGAGAGACCTGAATTGTATTCGCTAATATCATTTAAATGTTAATGTCCACTCACTATTAAATTAAAATTTTGGAGAATATACACAGAGTGTATTCTTACAGTAACAAATAAAATAATGTGATTTGATAACATAAATTAAATAATACGGCGAATAAGCTTACAGTTAGACATGTCGCTACTTTGCTAACCAATTTCTATTTTCAAACATTTTGGCCCCAAAATAGAAATTGTCACTTTCTATTTTCACTTTCTGCAGTTGGGGCAACCACTATTGAATAAGCTTTAAGAAGTTGCATTTTAGATATAATTGATGCAAGAAATTAGGAGTACATGTTGTTTAAGATTTGTTGAAAATAGTCTTAAGGAGGTTATCCAAAAAAATTTGAAGCCATTTGGTGGAAATTTGAATTGATTTTGAACAAGAATTATAACTGAAAATCGTATAAGAAGTTTGCACCGTAGCTAGTGCCGTTTATATATTTTATGTATTAGTATACACTATTATGTAAGGTTGGTACATATTATTATACATTTTTATACAAGATTAATATATTATCTATTAAGTGTTTAAATATTGTGTAATAATTTATATGAGTATATAAATACTGTTGTAAAAAAATATTGGCTATGCGGGAATAAACAAAGAATATGACAACGTGAGTGTAATACTGTAATATGTCGTGTCGGGTTGTATATTTATACAAATTTGCCAATCATTTTACAATTGCCTTCTAAAAGCTATACTCCCTCTTCTACTTTAACATACTATTTGGATAGTCAAAAAAGGTTCTTCTTTGACTAGACTAATTTTTTTTGACTTATAATACTTTTTAGGTAGTTTTTAAACATGTGAATTTGTTTTTCAAAATAAAATAAAAAAATATATGTTCAAATTCATATAGATATTAGGTATTTTAACCCTCATTCCAAACCATGCGAAATTAAATGGAACTTGGAGAGTATATATTTTTTATGTATAATTGGATGGCGTCTATAAAATCTATTAACAATATGAAGTCTATCTTCGGGGAGTGAATAATTCAAGTCTAATCAAGGGTCTTCTCATTTTTTATATATATATTTTCTGTTTCAGGCCTATAAATCATGAAACATACACTTAGTGCATTTTATGTGACAATATTTCTGAATTCATATTCTCTTATCAATTGGTTATTCTTTTCCGTTTCGATGCTCTTGAATGTATTTCACTTAGGAGCATAACTACGAAGTGAGAGGAATACCAGACTATTAGCATTCAATTTGTGTGGGATTCAAAGAAAGAGAATACCCAATTAGAATGGGCAAGGACAATCAATTATTGACTTAATTTTTTGTTGAAAGAATGATAATATTTTTATATTTCATGCAATTTAATATTAAACTTCTTATTTTTTCTTAATAATATGCTTTTTAACCAGCAAAATCTCACATAACTTTTTATACCATATATTTCTAAAGTCTTGTTTAAATTCAGTTAATTATGGAGTAAACTCACCAACTTGAACCGTCAACAGTAGTACCAACCGACCAAACCGCTACATTTCATTCCCTCGGTCTCCCATGTCTCCATTTCGAATCGAATAAGTAGTGGTACATTCCTCTCGTTCGAATTGCGAACTCATATCTCCTCCCCAATCTCTCCGTCGATCGAAAATGACCGCCGTCGAGAACGGCAGTGCGGAGCCGCAATCAGCGTTGATCTTCCTCGGCACCGGTTGTTCCAGCGCCGTTCCCAATGCACTCTGCCTCATCCGGCGCTCCGATCCTCCTTGTTCCGTCTGTTCCCAGTCTCTTGCCGTACCGCCTGAACAAAACCCTAATTACAGGTCAATTTTCTACATTATTGCTTTACATTTTTATTGCATTGTGAGTAATTTTTTTTTTTTTTGGATAATTGCGAACTTTAATTTGTTTTTCAGGCAGTGATCTGCGTTTATATTTTGGATGTTCTGTTTTAGGTATAGTTTAGAGGAATCTAGCAACCTGGTAGGCAATGTGTTTGGTAATTGTTACATTTTCAGCATTCAGAGAACCATTTAATTGCAGCTTATCTGAGTTATATGGAGTAGTGGCTTGTGATTAACAATGTGAATTCATTACTGTAAGAATACTGGTAAGAACAACCCAAGGATGTTCCTAGTGGTCAATGAAGTGTGAGGAGAACCATGGGGACTCACGTTCAAATCCCAGTGGCAAAATATATCTTTCCATATACATGAGCCTTAGTGAGCTGAGTTACGTGGTACTTGTGCTAGTGAGAGATAGTAGGTACCAGGTGGAATAGTCGAGGTGCATGTAAGTTGATCGAGACACCACTGTTTTAAAAAATAGCGGTGAGCGCAAGTACATATTTATTGAAGTTGGGAACTGAGAAAATGTTCAGGAAGCAAGTACATATCCATGCTTTTCATTGTAGTGTGTTTAATTATCAAAAAAATGTATGTGTCAAGGATTGTTTATGATGAATTCTATGAGACCTCATCAAAAAGTTTAAGCTGTTAGAGAGATGCATTTATTTACTTATATTAGGTCAGCAACATGGCCTTTTACTGGACCGAGTACATTGAGATATTATTGTTGATGGCTGAGGGTGAGACTCAAATCCTAAACGTCATGTTAAATTATGCAACCGTCTCGTCTAAAAGCTTAATCTATTAGAGAGATGGAACATTTAATTACTTATACTAGGTCTCTAAAAATTTAGACAAGTATATAGTAAATTCTTAAGCAATATGCTAGATGATGACTCCATTTTTGCACTCTGAGAATGGTTTAATTGACCTTAGAGTTATGTGGTAGTGGTTAACAGTTGCGTAATGGTCTGCAGGTGTAATACATCTCTTCTCATTGATTATTTTAAGGACAATGGTGAGCACAAGTACATATTAATTGATGTGGGGAAGACGTTTAGGGAGCAAGTTCTTCGGTGGTTCACCCGTTATAAAATTCCTCAAGTTGATTCTGTGAGTTCTTTATAAGTTCTTCACTACTAACTAAATTCTTTCCCCGTTGTTTAGCAGATGTGTTACACAGTTAATGAGAAAAGAACTATGTTACATCCAAAGCTACTTCTGAAAACCTGAATTCACCAAAGTCAATATATAAAATTAGTCTTACTTTTTTCCAGAATTTTCGACCAAAATCAAGAGTTCCAAAGACGAGCAGTTTAATTTACCCTTATTGCTGCAAATTTTGGGAAAGGAATAAATATTGGGTACTGCAGTTTAAACCAACAAGGTTGGTAGGACGATCATTAGTTCAATATCCTTCCTTTTGCTTGTATTTGGAATAAAATTAATTAAGAGGTTGCATATGAAAGTCATCTTGAATTTGCTTTTCACAAAGTCTGTCATGGTCTACACCAGCTTGACTCAACTTATTGCCAAAACTAAAACCTCAATTAAAAAGACCGAATGTTTTTGAACTACATGAGTCTAGGTATAGAAAAAAGAGTGCACAAAACTTCCGAGTCTCAGAGAACACAAGATTTTCCCAGTTTTCATTCACAAAAACAGATCTGACATCAAATGGCCTAGTTTGACTCTCTATTCAAAGACTAATATTGATTTCAACAAAAATTATAAATATATACAAAGTGAAGATTTTTATTTTACCTTTGGGCAATGGTTTACACAACAGATTGATAACAACAACAACAACAACATACCCAATATTTGGGCTTGGGGAGGCTAGTGTGTACGCAGACCTTACCCCCTTTGTGAAGGTAGAGAGGCGGTTTTCAATAGACCCTCGGCTCAGGAAAGCATAAGCACCACATTAATTAAAATGATAGACAAGGGGGACAACACCAAAAAGCCATGTAAAAGCAACAAAAAACAACACGATAATAAGATGATCAAAATGAAAGAAAACGACGGATAGTCAAAGAAACCTACTACCAACAGAATGCGAGAGTGCGTACTAATACTACCGGAATGAACAATCTAGACCACATACCCTACTACCCTAATCTTTAACCTCTACACTTTCCTATCAAGGGTCATGTCCTCGATCAGCTGAAGCTGCGCCATGTCTTGCCTAATCACCTCTCCTCACTTCTTCTTCGGCCTACCTCTATCGTAGGCCCTCCAATGTCACCCTCTCGCACCTCTTCACCGGGGCATCTGTGCTCCTTCTCCTCATATGTCCAAACTACCTAAGCCTCGCTTCCCGCATCTTGTCCTCAATAGGAGGCTACACCCACCTTGTCGCGAATAACCTCATTCCTAATCCTATCTAACCTGGTGTGCCCGCACATCTATCTCTACATCCTCATCTCTGCTACTTTCATCTTCTAGACATGGGCGATCTTCACATCCCAACACTTAGCTCCATATAACATAGTTGGTCTAACCACCTGTCGCGACCCGAATTTCCCACTCTCGGGAGTCGTGATGGCGCCTACTCGTGAAAGTTAGGCAAGCCGAGTATTATAGATTCACTAACTCTTTGTTTAGCCCTTTTAACAGTGTAAAATAGTATGCGATCTACACTGACATATTAATAATAATTAAAGATATGCGGAAGACTTAATATGATAACTTAGCCAAAAAAACAAGTACAACAATACCAAGTACATCTCTACCCGAACCCGGTATCACAATATCATGGACCATCTACGAATACTACAAACAGTTGTCTAGAAAGAAAGATACAATCTGTCTTTGAAGTAAATGAAAACAGAATATAAAGATAGAAGAGAACGCAGGTGCCTGCGGATGCCTGCAGGACTACCTCGGGATCTCCGACTAGACTGAAGGCAGCCACCCAAAGCTATGGTCCAAAAGTTGCCGCTCCGGGATCTGCACACAGTGCAAAGTGTAGTATCAGCACAACCGACCCCATGTGCTGGTAAGTGCCTGGCCTAACCCCGGCGAAGTAGTGACGAGGCTAGGACCAGTCTACCAAATAAACCTGTGCAGTTATATAATATACAGCGGAAAATAAAACAGAAATGAACCAATAAAGATGGGAGGGGGCACGCTGCGGGGGAATATCATTTATCAATAGTAATTCAACAGAAAAACATAAAGGCAATTTATAATTAAGGAAATCGTAACCAACCAATAAACACTTTCATTATCTACTGTTGCGGCATGCAACCCGATCCAAATCATCAAAACACTGTTGCGGCGTGCAATCCGATCCATATCATTTATCACTGTTGCGGCGTGCAACCCGATCCAAATATAATATTGTTGCGATGTGCAACCCGATCCAAACATAATATTGTTGCGGTGTGCAACCCGATCCAAATATAATATTGTTGCGGCGTGCAACTCGATCCACATATACAGTTCAACACCAATCACAAAGAGAGTCCCGACAAGGGATCAATAAAGAAACAACACTATCCTGGCAAGGAAATCGACAGTATAAATAAATACGTCCCGGCAAGGGAAAATCAGCTATAACCAAACTTGTTCCAACATCTAACTTCCTCAACTAGCACCAATACTCAATCATAAGTAATTTCCACAAGAATAATCATAATCCGTGCTCAACACAGAATCAACAAATTAGGCATTCGTAGTATTTGTTAAGAACACAACAATTTCAATTTAAGACTCACGGTCATGCTTGACACCAACGTAGAGATACTCGTCACCATGCCTATACGTCGTACTCAACAAGTAACACGTAGCAAATAGGACACAACTCCTAATCCCTCAAGCTAAGGTTAGACCAAACACTTACCTCGAACTTCCAAGGCCAACTCAAGCCTCAAACACCGCTTTTCCTTTAGAATTCGCCTCCGAACAACTCGTATCTAGTCCAAATTGATTTAACAACATCAATAAATGCTAAAGAATTCATACCCAATGCTTAATTATAGATTTTCCTATCATTCTTCCCAAAAAACCAAAAATCGACCTCGGGCCCGCTTGGTCTAAACACGAGGTTCGGACCAAAACCGATCACCCATTCACCCACGAGCCCGAATATGTAATTAGTTTCAAAATCCGACCCGAAAACGAGGTCTAAATTCCAATTATACAAAAAGCCCTAACTCTACGCAAATCCCTATTTTTCTACCCTTGAGAACATGATTTAGGCCTAGAAATCTAATGGGTGTTAATGGAAATTGAAGAAAATGAGTCTAAGATTACATACCTATGAATTTTTGGTGAAGTTATCTTTCAAAAATCGCCCAATTTGGAGTTTGGAAGAAGTTATGAGTTTGGGGTTAAATCTCGTTTCTGGTACTGTTTTAAAATCACCGGGCAAAATTGGTCTTTGCGATCATATAGGGTAAGGGGGATTGGGCATTGCGATCGCGGACTAGGGAGTGCGATCGCGGACCAGAATAGAGGAAGAATGGTTCCCTTCCCAGGCTTGGTTTAACCCATTGCGATAGCGGGAGAAGCAATGCAATCGCATAGAACAACTGGTGACCCCCCAGAATTTACTCTACGCGATCGCGGAAGTAACTATGTGATCACATAGTACAAAATAGGACCCCCTAAAATTACACTATGCGATTGCGAACCTTCCTATGCGATCGCATAGCACAAGGACCTGGACACCAGCAAACAGTTCCAAAAACACTCTGACGCCTATCTGAAACTCAACCGAGCCCTTGGGGCTCCAAACCAAACATGTACACTACCTCAAAAACACCCTACGAACTTACTCGTGCAATCAAATCGCCAAAATAACATCAACAAATATGAATTTAGCATCAAAATCATGAAATCACTTAAGAATTTTAAATTTTCCAATTTTCTCAAATACGGTCCGATTCACGTCATTTCAAGTTCGCTTCTTACCAAATTTCACAGACTCGACTTAAACCACATATAAGTCCTGTACCGGGCTCCGGAACCAGAATACGGGCCCGATAACATCAAATTTTAAACACATTTCATTTCCAAAACTCATAAATAATTCCAGAAAACAATTTTCTCTAAAAATTCATTTCTCTGGCTTGGGACCTCGGGATTCGATTCTGGGCATACGCCCAAGTCCCATATTTTCCTACGGACCCTCCGGGACTATCAAATCACGGGTCCGGGTCTGTTTACCCAAAATGTTGATCGAAGTCAACTTAAATTCATTTTAAAGTCAAAATTCATCATTTTTCACAGTTTTTCACATAATGGCTTTTTGGCTACGCGCCCGGACTGCACACGCAAATCGAGGTGATGCTGGAAGAGGTTTTTAAGGCCCCGGAACGCAAAATTTATTTCTAAAACAAGTGATGACCAAAAGGTCATCACACCACCATTCTGTAGAACTTACCTTTAAGTTTTGGTGGCACCTTCTTGTCGCGCAAAACACAGAAGCGAGTCTCTGTTTCATCCATCCTGCCCCAATATGATGTATGACATCTTCATCAATCTCCCCATCCCCTGAATAATAGACTCAAGGTACTTAAAACTTTTTCTCCTAGGGATGACTTGCGAGTCCAGCCTTACCTCCCCTTCCCCTCCCTGAGTCACACCAATGAACTTACACTCCAAGTATTCTGTCTTGGTCCTGCTCAACTCGAACCCTTTAGACTTCAGGGTCTGCCTTCACACCTCTAACCTTGCGTTCACACCGCCTCGCGTCTCATCAATCAATATAATATCATCTGCAAATAATATGCACCACGACACCTCCCCTTGGATGCGGCGCGTCAGAACGTCCATCGCCAGGGCAAACAAAAAAGGGCTGAGTGCCGACCCCTGGTGCAACCCCATCATGACCGGAAAATGGTCCAAGTCCCCTCCAAACGTCCTTACTCGGGTCTTTGCTCCATCATACATGTCCTTAATCACCCTAATGTAGGCAACAGGTACACCTTTAGCCTCCAAACATCTCCACAAAACCTATCTCGGGACTTTATCATACGCATTTTCTAAGTTGATGAACACCATATGCAAGTCCTCTTTCCTCTCCCTATACTGCTCCATCAAACTCTTAACAAGGTGAATGGCCTCTGTAGTCAAGCGCCTCGGCATACACCCAAATTGGTTCTCGAAAATAGACACACTCCTCCTTACCCTTAGCTCCACCACCCTTTCCTAGACTTTCATAGTATGGCTAAGCAGCTTGATACCTGGATAGTTATTGCAATTTTGGATATCATCCTTGTTCTTGTATAAAGAAACCATCGGGCTCCACCTCCACTCCTCGGGCATCTTCTTCGTACTAAAAATGACAATAAATAACCTAGTGAGCCACTCCAAGCCCACCTTGCCCGCACTTTTCCAAACTCCACCGCGATTTCATCCGGCCCGGTCGTTTTTCCCCTGCTTATCTTACGTATATCCCCATCAACCTCATCAAATCTAATCCGCCTACAATACCCAAAGTCGCAACGACTCCCGGAGAGTTCCAAATCACCCAGTACAATGTTCTTGTCTCCCTCCTCGCTCAAGAGACTATGGAAGTAGGTCTGCCATCTCTGACGGATAAGCCCCTCATCCAACAAAACTCTACCTTCTTTGTCCGTGATGCACTTCTCTTGATCCAAGTCACGAGTCCTCCTTTCTGTCACCTTGGCTAACCTGAAAACCTCTTATCCTCACCTCGGCCCTCGAGTTCTTCATACAAACGACCAAAAGCTGCAGTCTTGGCTGCCGTAACTGTTAATTTCGCCTCCTTCTTAGCTAACTTATATTGCTCCTTATTCACCCTTCTCCCCTCCTTGTCTCCACTTTCTACTAGCTTCAGATATGCCGTTTTCTTGGTCTCCACTTTTCCGTGCACCTCTCCGTTCCACCATCAATCTCCTCTGTGTCCACCAGAGGAACCCTTCGAGATCCCTAATACCTCTCTAGCGGCTTCCCTAATGCACTGCATAGTCGTGGTCCACATAGCGGTTGCGTCCCCGCTACTCCTCCAAGCCCCCCTAGTCATCAACTTAACCACCAACTCCTGCGCTTTGGCTTCCGTCAAGGCTCCCCACTTGATCCTAGGTTGGCCATACACAATAGAGTGACATGCGTTGTTAATGATCAGAAAATGCTACAGATATTAGTTTTTACCATATTTCTCTTATTGTTTAGACTAATTTAACTGTATGAAGTGTTCACTAAAAATATAGAAACCTCTAGTTGAACTGTGATAAGAGATGGGCTATATGATTGAAACAGCTTACTGATTTATTATTGTTATTGTTTTGTGAGATAAAACTGTCTTTGAATTTTTTTCTATTCCATGTAAAGCTGTTCTATTTGGAAACACAATTATACTTAGCTGATGCCTATGCTTTTATCAGATTATTTTGACTCATGAGCATGCTGATGCAACTCTTGGTCTGGATGATATCCGGGCAGTGCAACCATTTAGCCCGACAAATGACATTAATCCTACACCAGTATATCTCACTCAATATTCAATGGATAGGTAAAATGGTGAAATTTTTGCTGCTTGTGTATTGAGCCATGATAGCCATAGTCTTATCTAATTCATCATTAGTATTGCACTTCAACAAATGGCTGAGTGGACTTGAAGTTAATCCCTTCGAACAAGGACCATCTTCTCCATGACAACCAAAAATAGAACTTGGAAAAAATTGAAAGACGATGAAAGAAAAGATGGCTTGAAAGTATGTGTGTCAATTCCTCCACATCACTTGGATGATGCACTTAACATTTAGCTCAACATCCTGTCATGATAAAAAAAATTGTTCTTTTAATATTAATTCCATTGCTGCATGCCGTTCTCATTAATTTTGTGGCACAAGTTTTTCTTTGTACTGAAATGAGGTTTTTGTTTTTGTCAAAGCCACAACAACTACGCCGTAGTCCCAAACCCTTTGTCAACTACAAATAAAAAAATTTATTTGCATAAAAGAATGTAAAATTTTGAATTTGTTGGGTTCTTGCTATTCCTTTATGTTGTTACCTCTGCTGTAACAGTTTCCCTTTGTCCTTAATTTATTACTGAAGTACCTTGTTATTGGCTTTTCACTAACAATCGGTTATTGCATGGATAGCGAAGTATTGACACTGAGAATATGCGCATGTGTTACTAAACTTGATATGTTCTTCTGTGTCTTTTTAGAGTTTTTTTATACTCATTTATGCACTATTTAGTTGTTACGCAAGTTGCTTGATTCTCCTTCGATTCTTTTTCTGAAACAGCATTGATCAGAAATTTCCTTACTTAGTACAGAAGAAACTTAAGGAAGGCCAAGAAATCAGACGTGTAGCACAACTTGATTGGCAGATTATTGAAAATGATTGTGAAAAGCCATTTGTTGCATCAGGGCTAGAATTTGTTCCCTTGCCCGTGAGTTTCACTAGTATCTCCTTTCATTTTAATGCACTCTCTATTTCCTTGTGAGTTGTCTTGTTTTTTAACTTGTAGACGTGGATGTAGGTAATGCATGGTGAAGATTATGTGTGCTTGGGGTTTCTTTTTGGTAAAAACTTCAGAGTTGCATATATATCTGATGTTTCACGCTTTCTTCCAACTACTGTATCCTGTGAGTATTATCTCTATCCTGTGAGTATTATCTCTATCCCTTTGTATATGTGGAGTTTGATCTTGATCGTTGTGGATCTTACCCTTTCACACAATGCACTGATTTTTTCAACCAGTCATTGCAATGGATTGGCATGGGGGTGGAAATACCTAACCCTGTCCCTCAACCTAGTCCCTGTTGGATACCCATTTTCACCTGTCTCAGGTTTAGCTTTTTAATCTTTTTAATTGTCTTACCCACCAGAGATGATGCAGACACAGTAAAATTTCATATCAAGTGGAAATGGCATCGTACATGTCTTTATTGAAAATGAAGGTTGCAGCACAAACCGGTTATTTGTCAATCTTTCTTGGTCTGAGCAAACATCATATCGTACTGAAGATAAGTTCTAACTTGATGCATGGATTGGAAGGAAAGTTTAAACTCCTATGGCACATAGTGATACATATCCTTCCCTTCTTTCTCAACGGCCCCATCAGTATGTGCAAAGGTTGATTCAGCTTTCTGAAACCTTTAGGTACTTGAGGAAGGGTAGAAGTGACAAAACCCCGTTCTCCTTGAAGGAAATGAGAAAAGGAAAAGAGAAGTGGATTGGTTTCACTTTGCTTTTTGTCCATTTGTTACCAAATGCAAAGCAATTTTCAAGCACCAATAGGCTGATTAAAGCTTTCCAACTGACAACCTGGTGTTTTGATCATATTGCTAGGTCTGATATATTGGAGTTATTTTGGACATAGACAAAGATTGTTGAAAAAAGTCAGAAACTTATGAAATTGATCAGAGCACACAATTTGGTCAATGGATTTTTTCAGAATGCACTGATGTGTAAACTGATCCTTTTTTTGTGTTTAAAATGGAGATCTAGGGTGCAGTTCGATATGGTTACCAAAGCTTGCATTTCTGTTTTTTTTTTGGGTCGCTTTTTCTTGTTTGGGGAGAGAAACGGTTAAAGGTACTGTTACACAAACAGGTACAGATCTGAAAAAACAGAAACCTTTGAACAATTACAAACCAATAGCATACATGCAAACTTACCTGCACATGGCGAATTATGCGAACAAGTTAATCCTGGTCTTGCAGATAGTTGAAGCTGCCTGGTCTAGTCTCATTGTCTGGAAATGTGTATATTTCTGATAAATGAAGGTTGAGTTTCTTGCTAAGGAAGATTTGCTTTTGCAGACATTTCAAAAGATAGTGGTCAACAATTAGATCTGCTTATTTTGGACACGCTATACAAGGTCAGTATGGGCAACTTAAAATTTCAATTATTTGATATTATCTTACTGAACCCGTGGCTAGCCTGTGGCATTACATTTAAAAGCGATAGAGTGTGACTCACTAGCATATCTAAGTGGTATATCTATCTTGCCTATTGGCTATGGCCACATGAACATGCTTTGGTTGTAAATTAGGACCTGATGTCTACATGACTTTTCTGTTTCTTTATTATGCATAACAGGACTGGAAATAAGGGAGCTCATATTACGTCTACATATTCTCATTGTCGGTTATTCTTCCAGATTTCCCTTTAATAGAATAGTTATTGAATGCCCTCTTTATACCAACACAATGATTGTCACTGCGGGTGGGGGGAATGCATTCCATTTGCCTGAGTATGTTGTACTGTAGATATTTATTTTGGATAACTGCGGTTTCCAAGTTAGTTTGCGCATTTATCGGCTAATGACATCTGCTAACTCCAAAGCAGCACAGGTACCAAGTAACTTGATAAGATTTAACCGAAAGGACCCAGTAAGTCTAAAATTGAAGGAAATGGCCTTCATCTTCTTTTTCCTTTATTTTATTCTCGTGAAGTTGAAATTAAGAAAATGGCCTCCATCGACCAAGAAGGAGGCTGATTAGCGACCATGGGTTGATAAACGACCGAGAAGGAGGTTGATTATTGAATATAGGGTGATAATCGACCAACAAGTAAATGACAATCAACCTAGAAGGAAGTTGATTTAAACCACTACTTGTTGATGATGGACAATAGGGTGATAATCGACCAAGAAGTAATTGATAATTGACCAAGTTCCGGTTGATTTAATCGAAACTAATCGCAACAGGTATAGAAAAAGAACAAACAAATTAGACAATTTTTTTCTAAATATTCTTTAATCTAATTAAAGGGTCATCCACCCAGTAAAAAATAATTTGAGGCCATTTACCTAATTGAAGACTTAGGTCTTTTAATTAAAGGACCCTTTGTCCACTGAGGCTTAAAGAGAGGAGATGGGAAGAAATCACAGAGAGTTTTATTGCCGAGCATTTTATTGCCTTTGTTGGGCTTTGAACCATGGTACCATGGCCCATTCTAGCTTTATGAATGCTGGAAATTACTTGGGTGCTAGATATGTTTAAATTTCTTTAAAATGGTCCTGAAAACATGAAAGACCAGCCTAGAGATCGAACCCAAAAAGTTAACTTCGATTTGGAAAAATGAAATGTAGTCCGAACTCCGAAGTGGATGCTTTGAGTGGTTGAGGTATAAGGAGTAATAACTTAGAGATCCCAGTCTCGACCAAAGGGATATTAAATGAATGGAATTAGGTCCTTGCTACAACTTTTGGTGTGAGCCCATCTCTCATTCTTCAGTGAGAAGGTTTACCCAGCTGCTGTGCTTGTGGATTGCTGTAAGTTCCCCAGTGAATTAGTCGAGTGCATGCAAGCTGGCCAGACAAAAATAAAATACACATACATACCTCTTACAGTCCAAATGTAGGTTTACCTAATGTTGTTGTAATTCTTCGAATTTCTGCACTCATATGTTAAACCATGATTCAAACCTCAGGTTCTCTTATTTCATAATTTTACTTTTCAAATGTAGTTATATTTCTTTGGCTTTTAAGTTTAAAAGGACAAAAGACTAAACTGATTACCTGTTTGCTGTTCTTGTTTTGGTTTTTTGGACTTCTTTTCAATGTTGTTATTTATGTCAAAAACATGAATATTGTCATATGATAGTATACTGCTGTTAATATTTTAACTTTTTTTAGTAATAACAAGAATTATTTATTTGTGCTATGCATATATGAACTAGGCCCCTATTTAAAGTGTATGGTATATGAACTAGGCCCCTATTTAAAGTGTATGGCTGTTCCTGTGCACTACCATACTCCACGTACCATCCCTAAGAATGTTCACTGAGCTCAAATTATTGGGGTTGGTCTGTTTCTTGAAAGGAGTTGAAAGGATAACATTTTGTTGCCCTTGGAGGGATAATCTGAAGAAAATATTAATCTTAAGATTGTTATGCTTCCTATTTCCTCCTTTTCTTCCCTTTTTCTTGTTTAAATATTTCCTTCTAATCCCGTTTTCTCTACTCCTTCCCTTTCCGACTCCTTCCATCCAAGCAAAACCCCTGTGGAAATGCTCCTCTCAGCTCTTCCTACAAAAGAAGAGAAGGTTCTGCTCTTGTCAATTCTTACAGCTTGAATCCTCTACGTTGCTGCAGTCATTAAACTGTAACACTGTTACTCTGCTGATTAGTATTTTGAAGATATAGTACTTTTTTGCAGACAATATTCTAATACCATTAAGTTCACAAAGCCTGGACTATACCATCATCCATTATCCATTAAACAGAAGTCTGGACTCTTGTGATGGAAAAATGGGTAAAATGGATTACCTATTCGGTTCCAGCCTACCCATTAACACTCTGTCTATTCAGAATATAACAGAACTCCTACTAGCTATTCGCGACTCTACCAGCCAAACTATACTTTACATGCTATGAGTAAATGTTATATTTCCAATAAGAAATATATCGAAGAGTTAGTCTGGCCTTGTAGAAAACCAAAGTTTAGAAGTCTGGTCTAAAATTCCTGAAAACTTAGCTTTTTATGATTACATTTGCAATAATCCGGCAAAAGAGGATTATTCATGAATAACGGGGATGGAATAGCGGTTGGATGGTTAATTGAAGCCACAGCCCTATCCATTTATTCATTCGACCCAACTATATTTTGTTGTGGTCCAAGAATTCTAACACGGTTTTTTATTCATGTTACGATATGTGGAACCATAAATCCAAATCAAGTATTTTTTGAATTCTTTATTTTAGTTTTGATTTTATTAAGTTCAACTAATTTCATTTCTACAGAACAACTGATAAGCAAATTCTATAGATTTTATGAATCAAAAAAAATGTGGAAAGAAAAGGTTCAATTTCTTATCAAAATATGGCTGAGGGTTAGATTTTCGAAATTGGGAAGGAGGAAATGGACTTTAGGTTGCATTTGGAGGTGCTGCATGCAGTGGAATTTTCTTATACAGTGGTAGAAAAGGAATGTTCAGCCGATTTAAGAAAAGCATCATGCTTGTTTTCACTCTGATGCACCCGACTATATTTGCTCTCTAGGTGTATACCATGTGATGCATGCAGCATCTACTCCCCCAACCCCCATCCCCCAAACCAAAAAACAAAAAAAAACAAAAACTGATGTCTTAGACTCACAAGTATTGTTCTTTTTGTGTGTTGTCTTCCTCTGTTTAGCCGTTTCCAGTTTTATTGAATTTCCCATAATGTGGCGGATCTTATTATATACATGTAGAGTGCTTTCTTATTATAATGTTGGAGACTTGAACCCATAAATATAATTATTTTTAGTTTTAGCTCCTTCTGCTTAGCTCTTTTCAAATTTGTTGGATTTCCCTCTAGGTGTGTATTTTATTATATACATGGAGAGGGCTGTGCTTAAGTGTAATATCTACAATAAAAAGAAGGTAAAAAAATATGTTTCTCTAGTACAAATGCTGGCATTTAAAGATAAAGGGTAGTGAGCTGTCTTTTTCATGCTTTGTTTTCTGTATATTTTCACATCTAGGATTTACGTATAAAACAATGCCACTGGCAATGGGAATTTCTTTTCATTAGGCTAGTTAGGTGTTGTTCTTCCTTCTACTTAATTTATATTCTAATATATTTGCTGTTTCATCTTCAATATGTGCAGAAGGGTTCCCACAATGTTCACCTTTGCCTTACTCAGGTATGCTTACTTTATAGGAACTCTCCATTCGACCTTTGTGTTGTTTACGCCCTATTTACAGATTTGAAAATATTTAATTTTCCAGACTCTTGAGGCATTGAAGATGCTATGCCCAAAAAGAGCTCTACTAATTGGAATGACGCATGAATTTGACCACCACAAAGACAATGAGTTCCTAGTGGAATGGTCTAGAAGGTATATCGTCTAATATGATTCTTTAAAAGGGGGGAAATTTAATGGTTAGCAGTTTGTCTGGAACTTACATGATTATTTGCTTGCAGAGAAGGTATAGAAGTTCAACTTGCACATGATGGATTGAGGGTCCCTGTTGACCTATAAATAGGTAACAGTAATATTTCAGACACACGTCTTGCATGAAAGAACTTCCTTAAATTATCTACTTTCATTTGTTTTTTCACTTTCATGGTATTGACGAGTTTCATTGAAAAGTCAGTAATTAGAGGATACTAGGACTCTTAATAGATGATCCCAAACCAAGGAGCATGTAACTCCTTAATGATATTTATATACAAATTCACTTTTTTAATGGTATGTTCTCATTCTATGTACTACGAAGTTAGGAGATTTTTGACATCATTTGGGGAGTCTAATCATCAATGGTGCTTCTGTAAGCATGAGCTAAAATGTTTAACCATGCTGTTGACGTTTGTGATCACTGATTAAACAGCTGATCACATTATTGAAAAGAACAAGAACAATATTGATACTGTCTTTAACAGAATGATAAAGACAAATTACAAGTCCTTGATATAGAAGCTTCTTCTGACATGATTTTATGTGACTATTCTGGATGAATTTTGATTTTACTTCATTTGGTATGACAAAATGTTCTGTGGGAAATCTTTCTTGAGTTTAGTGATCTAAATGAGTACCAATGTCGTGGGAGGATGAAAATTAATTTTCTCTACTCCTACTACATTCAACTTCCTTCCTCCAATTATTTAGTTTTCGCTACTCACAAGTCACAACTATTATCAATTGCTATTCACTAGGTGTTACCTGCACTTTCACAATTTCCACAGTTTCTAGCTTCTTGTCCAAATTTGTTGACGAGGTAGTTTTCAGAACATTCCATATTATACCAAGTCATAATCTCAATCAGATGATCTGCTCTTTATGGACAAAAGAGAATGCCCAAAGACTAAGAAACACTTTGATAGCAGCCTTTTAATCTGGTATTGCAGGTAGTCTATAACCATTGCCCATTGGAATTGCTGATGATCACACATTGTCACATTCACACCTGAGATTCTGACCTGTAACAATAATACAAGGGGAGGATAGTTATCATTTGTCTGTATTAAATATCAATCCAGGTGCAAAAAAAAGGAAAAAATCCAAAAAGATTTTGCACTTTCCCGTCATTATCCGAAAAAAATATCAAAAAAAAGGGAAAAAGAAAATCCAAAAAGAGTTTACATGTTTCATCATTTTGTTAAAAAATATTATTTTTTCTAAATTACAACAACCCAGTGAAATCCCACTAGTGGGGTCTGGGGAGGGTAGTGTGTGTGTAGACCTTACCCCTACCCCGAAAGTGTAGAGATGTTGTTTCCGAAAGACCCTCGGCTCAAGAAGACGAAAAGAGAAATAATATATCAGTACTATCAACAGAAAACAATAGAAATACTGACAGCAACGTAAGAACAAGAGAATAGATGCAAAGCACTAACAATTATAGGTCCGCTACAAAGAAAAACAGTAGAATAGTAAAGAATCAATCACCAATGAGCTTATTAATTGATCTTGGATGTATAAAGCTTGATTTAAAATGGAACACAAAGAGGATATGGCTGATGGAACTTCTTTTCCTTAAGGACCACTATGAGTTACTTGAAAAAGACTAGTAAATATGTACATTGATCTAGCGATCAGTGAGAAAAAGACGTTTCGAAAAATATAATGCAACTCCAATTACGAAATATCATTAACAAAAAGAATACCCTGGATTTGAAAATTTATCTCAAATCGTGATTTGGTTTATCAAACAAGTTTCAGAGTTAGAGCATTGCAACATGTTCCTCCTATTAAGTTCAACGGCGCAATTGAATTAGCTGATTAATCTTGTATAGAAGTGCCGAATTATATACACATATTATAAGAAGATTTAACCCAAATAGCCGCCTACCTTACCATTTAAACTAAATATAGCCGACGAATATATAATGAGCCCGTTTGGATTAGCTAATTGTAAATAGCTGATAAGCATGAAGATCTGAAAAGCATTTTTAAATGTTGAAATTGATTTTTTAAATAAGCATTTACATGTTTGGATAGAAGTGCTGAAACTGATAATAAGCAGTTGATGTGTTTGGTAAAAAATTGCCGGATAAGCTATTTTTTTATCAAAATGACTAAAATACCCTTAAAACTTTACAAAAGATTATAAATTAAAAAGTTTTTTTTGTAAAGAAAAAGATGAACCACGAATAGGAAATGAAGAGAAAGTTAAAAAGAATTATTTTGGGAAAAGGTTTTTGTGAATTACAAAATATTATTAAGGATAAACTAGTAAAATGCTTGGTAAAACTAAAAGTGTTTATAAGTTGAAAAGCCACAAGTTGGACGTGACCAACTTATGACTTATCCAAATACGTAAATGCTTATTTAAGCACTTGGCTTATAAACACTTTGGGTGTTTACCAAACGTGTAGATAAGTCAAAAAATATTTATAAGCCAGTTTGACCAGCTTATAAGCTTAGTCAAACACCCCCATTATAGTTAAAATAGCACGGTCTAGCCAGTTTTTGAACTGGTCATTCAAAAATAGTTAGCGTTTGCCAAGTCAATGAAAAATAGCTACTATTTTGGTGCAACAGAGACCGATCCAGCATAATATACTGGAATTCGGTGCACGTGTGTATGAACTTCCAGCATATTATGCTGGACCGGTATACTTTGCTTTCTCCAGTATAATGTACTAGAGACTAGAGCACAGGTGCTCCAAACTCCAGTATATTATGTTGGACCAGTATATTATACTGGAACTCCAGTATATTATGCTGGAGTATTTTTCCGGATTTTGAACAGTATTTTCATTCAGATTTATCTTTACATAAAAAGTGACTAAATTTTGATTACTTTTGAAACTGTGGCTATTTTTGAATGACCACTTGTAAATCTGGCTATTTATGAATTTCTCCCCTCATTATATGCATAATTTATATACTACATGTGTACAATCAATATATAATCTATGTTTATAGCTAGAAAAAATTAACAATTAATATGACCGACTATTTGTGTAAAGATCCCGGATCAATGGTTTTAGATTCTGGATTCATCTATACTCTAGTGCTTTATTCAAATTGGAATACTAGTCTAGAGGTTCAATGAACTGAGTGGGACTTTTTCATACATGGTGAACTGATTGATAATAGCTTCGAGAAAATCTGGCCCTATATTGACAAACATATTCCCTTTAATATTCTTCATCGGACGTGATAGATTGAGATATATACAAAGCATACACCATCACTTTCATTTTATGTAACACTCTTTTTCAATGTCTGAAAAAGAATTAACCTTTCGATTTTATTCTTAATAATATGATTTGTAATTACACAAATACCTATAATTTATTTTTGATGACATGCTTTAAAATAAAATCTTTAAAATTCTATATGATTTCTTCCACTTCACACGGCTCGAAATGCACCCTTCTTATAGAGACAAAACGCTAAATGGGAAATGAAATCAGGAGAGAATTAAAGAGGGAGATAGAGAGAGATATTATTTCATCTTTCCCCAATCAATTACTAATATGCGCTCCTTATCTACATGTAATGACAAACAAGTCTATTCTTGGCATACAACAGTTTGTCGACTGATAATAATAATGTAAGAGCTCGCGGCTTATATTTAATCAGGGCTAGATCCAGCTTATTACGTGTTGTTTCCCATAACTTTTACATATACTTTGTATATATATTAAATTTTTTACTAAATATCAATAAATATCTGTGAATCCAGCTACTTATTGTATAGTATTTACTTAAGATTGTTATAGAAACCTATAAACTTTAAATCTTGGATCCGCCTACGTATTTAATTGTTTATTTTGCTTGAGTTCCTCAAATATAAAATCCTAGTGGTGAAATGTATTGAATTGTTTATTTGCTTGAGTTCCTCGATTGATAAAGTTTTAGTGGTGAATTGCATTGACACTTTTTTATTATTTATAAATGCTTATTTCTTTAAGTTGCATTCACAGTCTCATAAATTATTGTCTTTTTTTTCCGTTTCTCATCGTGATTAATATTCATTTTGGAGTCTCGATTAATTTGGATTCGAGTTGCGTAAGATGAGGGAAGTGTTTCCTATTAGCATCTTTTTTATTTTCAGGATTCAATTTAGGAGTGTTCATAAAAATCCGAAAAATCGAACCAAACCAAAAACCAAACCAAACCGATCAGAAAAACCGATACTTTTTTGGTTTGGTTTGGTTTTGGTTTTGAATTTTAAAAACCGATCAAATTTGGTTTGGTTTTAGTTTTAATCAGAAAAAAACCGAACCAAGCCGACTATAGGAGTAGCTATTTCAAATTTATTATTACACCTATATGTATGTATATTATTATATAAAGTTTCAAAAAATTTATGGTAAATGTTAATAGTTTGCACTTTTAATATAGTTCTTTACCTTTACATTCTATTTTGATTGGTAGTTTTCTTTTGTTTTGTGTAAGAATCCATTTCGTGTTAAAAATAACATATTTTTAATTGAGTCCTTAAATTATTCATCACTATTTGATTCAATTATCATCAGTATATTTTGGTAAATAATAGATTTCTCAAAGGGCAATTGATTTGATAGTGTTACATTGAAAATGTGGTCGCCGAATATGTGTTTGGTAGTGTATGTCTTATATTTAAGAAAAAACCGACAAATAACCGAAAAAACCGAAAAACCGACATAAATCGAATCGAGAAAAACCGACTTAATTGGTTTGGTTTGGTTCTAGTATTTGAAAAATCGACTTACTTGGTTTGATTTCTTTTTAGGGAAAAACTGATCCAACCGAACCATGAACACCCCTAATTCAATTCCAAGATTATTGGTTAAGAGAAGGGAAAACATTTTTCGACTTTTCCCCCATTCCCCATCCCCACCAATCCACACCCACCTCACCCTTGCTCCATCCCCACCAACCCCTACCAATCCACACCCACCTCACCCTCGCCCCATCCCCACCAACCCCACCAATCCACCCCCACCCCACCCCACCCTACCTCCACCCCTACCCCCACCCCACCCCGCCCTAAATAAAAATATTATTAGTAGTACTTTCTTTTTATGTTATAGATAGATTTTTTTTTTATTTCAACAAATGAGATTTTTTTTCGCAATATAAAAAAAGTGTTTTTTTCTTTTTCATTTTAACAAAAACAAGTACTTTCTCTTTTTCATTTTAACAAAAAAAAAGTACTTTCTTTTTATGATATAGAAAAAATATTTTCTTTCATTTCGACAAAATGATGTAGTAAAAAGTATTTTCTTTCATTTCAACAAAAGGAATATTTTCTTTTCATGATGTAGAAAAGTATTTTCTTTCATTTCAACAAAATGAGTATTTTCTTTCCATGATGTAGAAAAGGTATTTTCTTTCATTTCAACAAAATGAGTACTTTATTTTCATGATGTAGAAAAGTATTTTCTTTCCATGATGTAGAAAAAATATTTTCTTTCATTTCAACAAAATGAGTACTTTATTTTTATGTTGTAGAAATAAATACTTTCTTTTTAACAAAAAAAAAAGAGTTTTTTTTAGTTATGGAGCACAAATTTCAACTTTATTTTTGCGTAAAAAAAGTAAAGCAACACTTTAGTTCCTCTGAGTTTGTATGAATTTAGAGTCATAAAAATGTTGGGTATTTAGGAGGGGGGGGGGGGGGGGAGGAGAGTAGCATAAAAAATTATTTTCAACTCTCTAACCATACACTAAAAAATATTTTACGAAAAAAAAATTCACTCACCAATCAAACAAGAAAAAATAAGTGATAAAAACACTCATTTTCTAGGAAAATATTTTCCTTCCTACCAAACACACCTTTAGTGTTATTTTTTTCCCTCAGCTTTAGCTAAGCAGGGACTTTTCTAAATATGATACGTCAAAATTTCAAACTTGAAGCCTTGCTGGAGAAACATTTTCCTACTTGTCCACAGTTTTACAGACACAAGTAAAAACATTTCCTACCTGCCTACCGTTTTACTAGTTCTTGGAGGCTTAATAAATTTTTGACCACACAAATAGAAGAAAAGAGTATAATATTATAGAATTTTTTACTTCCTCACTGGGAATGTTCTGTGTTCGATATTCGCAAGGGCCTCTTTAGGGGTAGCAATCGGCAGTGCGGATATAAGCGGGTCAAAAATGGATAATTTAAAAAATGAATAAATTATTCGACCTGATCTTTATTTGAGACGAATAAAAAACGGGTTATCCAACGGATAATATGAATATCCATATTATCCATGGCTTCTTGAATATGATCACTTATGGGAGAAGAATTCTCAATTTGAGGCTTTACAAATATAAAAGTTAAACACATTGGTTATCCATTTGGTTAATCATTTTTTAAGTGGATAATATAGTTCTTATCCATATTGGACTCGTTTTTAAAAAATTTATTATCCAACCAATTTTTTAATGAATAATATAGGTGGATGAATATTTTTTAAACCATTTTGCCACCTCTAGGCCTGTTCAATCTAGATTGTGCTGCATATGACTTATAAAGGGAGAAATAATCATTTTCAATTTATTTTTTTTCATTTTCATCGCTTGAACCGGTAGAAGGAATCCTATCCAAGATTTTGACTTAAATATAACTTTGTTGGTCTATATATTACATGGCTTTTAATTAGGTAGCTATGTTTAAATTTTCAAACATGTCTAAGAAGAGTTCCAAATTTAAATTTGGTCTTTTTGGACTCAAAAGATCAAAATAAGTGAAAACAATTAAGTGACCAAACTATATAAAACGCGGTTTTAAAATGCGCTTTACTTTAATGTCTGTTTTGGACGTTAAGGTAAAGGGCGTTTTATATAAAACGCTTTTATAAAATACGCTTTACCCGAAGCTGATTAGACTTTTATATAAAGTGTGGTTTAATAAAGCGCTATATATAAAACGCCTTAATAAACCACGCTTTTCATCTTCAAATACCCATCCCCTTCCCTTCCCCCACGTTCAAACAGAAGCTTCTTCCCCCCCAAAAAAACCTTTCCAGCGGTCCCCCCTCCCCCCCCCAAATTAACGACCCAAAAACACACTAGTGGACCCCACTCGTCCCACAAAAAGTAAAGAGTGTTGTTCCCACATCCTAGCTAAGGCCTTCTCTCGTTGTGGTTGCTCGTTTCGGACTAAAATCTTTAATTCTTCAACTTTCGTGCCCTTTTAGGGTAGTAATATCGTGTTCTATGTTGTTTTGTATTTTTTTTTTGCGATTAAACTGACATGTTATTTTTATCCGGACTTAAATATTAGTGTGCTAAAAAAATGTAAAAATTTAAAAAACATTATTATTTGTTTTACTTTTTGCTGTTATATGTATTTTCGTGAATGTTTTGTGATTAAATGTATTTGTTATTTTTATCTAGTTTATATTATTTATTTGTTTAAAGACTAATAATATCGTGCCCTTTTAGGGTAGTAAAATATAGTGTCTTTTAGCATAGTAAAATGTGGTGCCTTTTAGCGTAATATCCATGTAGTTTAAGTATCTCTTATACTCAAAAATATGTCAAGATAATTGATAGATCAAATACAAACTCTGTCCAATTATAGTCAACCGTCATAAGAAAATAATATGAGAAAAGAACAATATTTTTTGGATATCTTGGTGCTACTGGGCTGCAAATATTGAGCCTCGAACCCATATGTGAATATTTAATAATTAAATATTGTATAAATATAAAAATTATTTATTTAATTTACAAACAAACATATAAAATTATAAAACTAACATATAAAATAATAAAACTAACATATACAAGAATTTAGGATATCTTGGTGTTGTTGTGCCTCGAATATCGAGTTTGGAACCCCTATGTGAATATTTAATAAATAAATATTGTATAATTATAAAACTTAATCATTTAATTTACAAAATAACATATAAATTATAAAACTAACATGTAAAATAATAAAACTAACACATACAAGAATTCAGGATATCTTGGTGCTGCTGGACCTCAAATATCGAGCATGGAACCCCTATGTGAATACTTAATAAGTAAATATTGTATAATTATAAAAATGAATTATTTAATTTACAAACAAACATATAAAATTATAAAACTAACATGTAATTAATGTTGTACATGTTAGCTTAATTTACAGTAGACGACATGGAGGTGCCGCCTATTCATCTCGGACCTTCCAGCGATGAGCTATTCTCGTTACAGGGCGATCATAAGTCCGCCCACATATGGGAGGGAGAGCTACTAGCCCAGACTCTCCGCATCAGGAGAGTGGACGACGTGTGAGATTTTTTGAAGGGTAAAGTTCTCTATCCCCGTGTATTCAAACGCCTGCAGGATACAAGCTTCTACAGGATTTTGGAGATCAGGCGGCTGCAGCTCGATTGGTCTTTGGTCACGGCCCTGATAGAGCGGTCGCGAACTGAGACGTACACATTCCACTTGCCCATTGGAGAGGCCACCATCACACTGCAGGACGTGGAGGTTATATATGGGTTGCCCGTTGATGGACACCCCGTTGCTCTGCCGTAGGGCATGAGAGAGATGAAAGGTGCGCAGTACCTGGACATGCTATATCAGCTCACTAGTTTCCGGCCCTACAGGATAAGAATGCACTGGCTGGGGACAGTCATTTTCCATTGACGACTATTCGAGAGTATTTGGAGATATTGCATGATGACATCGATGGCGATACACCAGATTATCATGTTCACCGGTATACGAGGTTGTTGCTACTCCTTATGTTTGGAGGAGTCTTGTTCCCGAACACTTTGAGGAACCTAGTCAGCTTAAGATTTCTTCATCATCTTGAGCGACTAGATGATTTACCCCACTAGATCTAGGGTGTTGTTGTTCTCACCTACTTGTACAAGCAGATGTGATGGGCGAGCATGGGCACCCAGCGTGACGTTGCTGAATTTTTTGCCGCTACTACAGGTGACAACATATTCGAATACTCTATTCATTTTAACATACCTAGTAAAATATATCTTAAATTTTACGTCAATTTTTTATGTTAGGTTTGGGTTTGCGAGCGGTTCCTGCAGTTGCCGCCGCCTCTACCACTATTAGCTCCGGATGTATCATCTCCGTTTCTCCTTCTAGCTAGAAGGTGGGTTCTCCGACGGGGATATACGCGTGAGTACGAGGCTTGGCATAATCTCCCCTTGTGCAGGGATATCTTCGATTTGATGGAGGGCGCACATGTAAATGTATACCTAAGTTTACTTGGCATAGCTTCACATGTGTTGCGTATACTCACGTTTTCTGTTGTTACTTAATAGTTCATCTGAACGCCATACAGCGACGCGCTGATAGCTGGCCTTTTCGCTTATTGCTCGAGTGACCGACTTATGTAGGGCTCTTCCGTCCCGTTGATGTACCTTGATATTATGGAGCATCATGCCACCGAGCGGGTACTTCGCCAGTTTGGCCGTCCGCAACTTGTACCGATACCGCCCACCTGGCAGACCACACATTTATAGCGGGATGATCGTTTCAGGGTGGACCAGGCATATGTGGCATGGCTAAAGGAGCAGATCGATACTTGGGACCGGCGATTTGACCTTATTCTGCCCCCCTCCCCCTTTACCGAGTCAGCCGGATACTGAGCATGATTATATGGGCTGGTACCGCAACGTTACTCGAATTTTCATCGTGAATCCCATTCATCGAGCTGGCGGTCGGTATGTACCATACGCCGGGAAGCACGAGGCACTAGTATGTCATTTGGTATTCTTACTTCTAACTGTAACCTAGCGTTCCATAATTTATATTTTACACGCTATGCATGCTATTGGCCTACATTTATTCCACCAGTTGGGACTGCAGATGCAGCAACATGTCAGTGAGGGAGCGGCCATTTTGCACGAGTATGGCCTGTAGGTTATAGAGCTAGCTGCCCGGACACTACAGCAAGCCAGCGAGGATGAGCTCTTAGTACACGACCCTGCTTATGTGGCGCCAGAGCAGTACCATAGAGGTAAGGTTGTCCCACGAGGTAGGGGACAACGAGGCAGGGCTATCCCACGGGGTCGTGGGGGCCGGCAAGGAGGTGGTTCCCAGCAAGGGAGCGTTGAGGCACATGTTAAGGATGTTGGAGCTAATCAACCGGGTGACCTCCATGAGCCAGACGAGCATCGCATCAGCATGCCGTCATTCAGCCTTCAGCTGCCGCTCACTCCAGGGACTTCGCAGGTGACCCCGTCAGATCCATTGTTAATCACGGGCACGAGCATTACCGGAGAGGATTGGGATCTGTACTTTCCATGCCCATCGACCGATGCTGAGGATCGGCCGACCTGAGATGTGGATAGTAGGCGCCGGCTGAGTTATGGTTCATCATCGAGGGGTGTTGGGGATCTTTCACAGGCGCAGGTATGTTTGTATTACTATTAAATTTAAATTTATTTTTATCTCATTGATTAGCCATAAATAACTTTATAATTTTCTTATTAAGGCTTTATCCACGCTCGTCACAAAGGCCACTTTGTGCGATGCTGACATGGATGCGGTGGATGCTTATATTCAGGAGCCCGACAAGACTATGGTAAGACAATTTAAATTTTTTTGACTTAACACATACATTACTAATATATATTTTCATATACTGAGTTGACTTATTCTTATGTAGGTTTCTGGTGGACTAACGACCCCTTCTACCGATCCTGCCAGCACTACTAATGGTCGTGCTGCAGTGCATCCTGCGATAAAGAGGCAACGTGATAAGGATGATCCTGATAGCATAGCCGGGTGGGCTGGGATACGCCTCAAGCCAGCGACTGCATTGAAGCACACAGGCTGTGGGACACATTGATTTTTTTTTTGTAATAATAACAACAATTTTTTATGTTTATATTATATGCGCATTATGTTTTTGTTTCCCTGATTCTTCTTTATTTTAATACTACAACACAAACACAAACATAGAAACTTAACATAATTTAAATTCAGTACAAATAATGAAAACACATGACACAAAAAACATAAAGATAAAGTACTACACCCAACACATACATGTCATTGTTTAGTCATGACCGCCTAGTATTCTTTGCTCCAACCACTTAAATTTCTTTTCCAGCTTATTTTTTTCTTCTTCCGCCTCTTTTAGTTTTTCCTTCAACTCTACAATTTCTCGTTTCATTCCAATCTCATCACGTTCGTATATTTTGTTCATATCACGATAATACTGCAAAGATTGTTTGTAGCATTCCTGCTTACAGGGTTCATCAAGTCATACCTCAAAATTGTAATAATTTTCGTTGTTGCCTCTAAACCTGTTTATACACATCCAATATCTGCGCCCAACATGAACATCATCCCAACAGTCCGACACCATACATCGTTTGCCACAATAGCACATTGGTACATAAATGCATTCAGACATTTGTTAATGAAAAAAAACCTGCTTTATGGAAAGTGTTGCTATTTGTTTTGGTTAAGCGCAGATAATAACTAAAATTCGCTAGTTATTTATAGGCAAGGCAACACACATAACGTGGTATGTAATCGCGCTATGCTTCACGTGCTAATGATTCTCTACGGTACAATACAGTTTTTCCAAGCGAGCAGCTTTTGCAGAACGACAACTTTATCAGCTCGACAAGACAATACACATAACGTGGTATGTAACCGCGATATACTTCGCGTGCTAATGATTCTTTACGATGCAATACAGCTTTTCCAAAAGACAGCTTTTGCAAAACGACAGCTTTATCAGGCCGACAAGACAATACACATAACGTGCTATGTAACCGCGCTATGCTTCACGTGCTAATTGTCACACCTCCTTTTTCCAGCCCCGCGAGGGTACAAGGAGTTTCTTCCAATTAAAGGACAATCGAAACGGGATTTGTTTGTTTATTTCAGAGTCGCCACTTGGGAGATTTAGGAAGTCCCAAGTCACCAATTTTAATCCCGAATCGAGGAAAAGAATGACTCCATATTACAGTCTGCGTACCAGAAATCCGGATAAGGAATTCTGTTAACCCGGGAGAAGGTGTTAGGCATTCCCGAGTTCCGTGGTTCTAGCATGGTCGCTCAACTGTTATATTCGGCTTGATTATCTGATTTTATACAAACATGAACTTATGTGCAAATTTTATCTTTTTACCGCTTTCATAATTGTTATTATTATTTTTACAAGAATGTGAACATTGTTTAAAACATGTCTTTGGATTACGTCACATGAAATGCACCCGCAATCCGGAACACATTTTTTATTCAATGTTTTGGGATTTGAATTTGGGTTGCATGAAATACGCACCCGAGTTTAAGAAGATAACATTATTAAATACGCGCCTAAAGCGACTAGCGTATCATTATTTTGGGTAGGGCCGTGAAATTTGCTAAACGGCTCCTCCCGAATTCTAAGCAATTAAATGTACATTTATTGAGGGCCCCGCAATCTATACATTTTATTAAGCGAGGCTCATCTCATTTATTTTAAATGAACAAATCTTAAAGCGACTACATTTTTCTATAAAAATTAGTCTCTAAAATAAAGAAAGAAAATCCTAATTAATTACTAGCTTGTTTTTTTTTTTAAGAAAACATGGCATGCTAATTGCTAGATTAATACAAATATTGATGAAAAAGGAATTTTACTCAAAATTTCGAAATTGTAAATAAAATAAAAATTCGACAACTAATATCCAAAAGAATCAAATACAACTCAGCATTGTTATAGAAAAATTATTGAGATTAATTATTTACAACCATTTGAAACTAGATTTTAACCATAATTACTAAAGCTTATTAGAAAGTTTATTAAACTTAAACGTTCTTCTAATCTTGCTTGAACTCAAATCATGCCTTAATGCCTAATTTACGAAATTTAATTTAAATTCATGCCTTGGCTAAATTTAACTACTTATTCATGATTAACCTACTGTTGATAATCTTGAAACCTTCATAACTAGTGAATTAACCCGTTTTGCCAAACCGATTCATTAAAGACTAACTTATGTTATTTTTCTTATTCCAATTATTATTTAGTAATACATGAAATAGCTTAAATACAATCAACAAAAGGAACAAAGAAAAACGAAATTAAAACTTCAAAATTTCATTCTTCATATGTATTCATGCTTCCACATTATTAGCTTGCAATAGCTAGTATTACAGTCGTGTACCTGGTATTGGAAACAAAAGAAGATGAGAATCAGCAGCAGTAATAACAATACAGCACAGCAACAACAGTCCAGCAACAGTAACAACCCAGGAACCGAGTTTGCAAACCGGTGGAGTAGTAATCCCAAAACCAAAAGCTTCAAGCTTCGATGAAACAACAACAATTAATGCTGATTTCAAACAATGAAAGAAAGCAGAAGATTTTTTTTAGTTTTTTTTTATTTGAAAGTTTAAATATTTTTCGGAATTTTTCTTTCTCTCTTAAATATTCAGCTCTTTTTTTATCTCTCTTATCCTCTCTATTCTTCTCTGTCCGTTCTTTTTCTTGTTTTTTCCCAAAATCTGATTCCAGACCTCTTATTTGTATCCCCAACCCTTTAATCAATTAAAATCAATCACTTTCTCCTACCAAACCCATTATTTTCACACTCATCCCCACTACATTAAACTAATATATCAAACCAACCCATTACATTTTGTCACTCATGCCTACCATAAACAATTACCATATTCCCCTCCACTACATTTTGTCTTGTCCCCCATTTATATTAAACAACTATATCACTCACACCCCATTATATTTTGTCCCTCATGCTTAACATAAAGAATTATTCAAAAATGTTCAATTACCAAACTACCCCTCAGACCTTATTGCAATTACCAATTTACCCCTAAACGTACTGTAATTTACCAAACTACCCCCATCAGCTCTAACCAATCAATTAATCAAACTTAACCAAAATATAGCCAATATGACCAATTTCTACACAAATTCAAACAACAAATCACATGAACATGATTTCTGAACCAATTCAACAACAATATCACATGAATACAAATTGAACAACAAAGAACAACTAACATTTGATTGAACAATATTTTTAGCAACAAACAAACCTACTTTCAGATTCAACAACAACAACAACAAACAAGTATATTCAGATTTCTAAATTCAATAATCATTTGAACTTAAAATCAACTCTAACAACATTACAACCAACAATTCCTATATTAAACTTAAACAAGATTATGAGACAAACTCAAGAAATAATCATAAATGATAAACAATAAACAAGAAAAATCAAACTTATACTAATTTCGGATTCAAAAACAATCAAGCAAAGTATGGACATAAATGAAAAGATTCAACAACATATTCAAATTCGAATTAAACTTGTATTAGGTTTAAACAAGACAAATAAACTTATTCAAATCACTAAACTTCAAATAATCAATTGATCTTTTAAAATTAAATCCAACAAAATTATAACAAAGATACATGATTCCAAAAAAATTTAAACATAACTTCACATTAAATCACTGAATTAAAACGAACTTCAAATAAAGATGAACATGAATTAAATCTATTTTTAAACAACAAAACATGACGTATTCAAACGATTAAACCAACATATTTCCCTATTACAACTAAATTCTTTTAGACAAATAACAAGATCGACGAAGAAACAATTATGAACTTAAACTTGAATTTTAACAATATTAACAATTTCTGAAAAATACATAAAACACATGAAACAAATTGAAGAGACAATTAATTAAACTTCAATTTATATCTAACCAACATTAAACTAACAACTTTTACCTAAACAATAAATAAGAACAATGAAACAAACTGAAAAATTCACAAAATAATGAATAAAACAAACATTTATCGATTTTAGATTTGAGAATATCAAAAATAAAATACGGAGGAACTCAAAATCCAACTAACTAGGAATGACCAATGACGAACGGAAATGGAAAACTCAGACAGAAAACTCGACGTACCGGACCTCGACTCAACGAAAAACCCTCGAACTTTGACGAAACGAAGAAGATGAAGCACCAGCAGAAGCAGAAACGTGAAGCCGAAGCAGCTGGTCGACGCAGCTGTGCATGCTCATCCATGGCGGACCACGGCAGTGTGGTCGACGGACTGCTGCGCGTCGGGCTGTGGTGAAGCAGCTGGTCGTTTAGGCGACGACACAGGCGGCCATGGGAGGTGAGATTGAACAACAGAAGTAGCAGCAGCTGGAGAAGAAAGGTAGCAGCCATGGACGACGAAGACGCAGCTGTGGCATCGATGGATGCACTAGCCATGGCAGCCATGGATGATGATTGACGACGAAGACGCAGCAGTGGCGAACATGGTGCTGACAAAACAGGAAATGACGATGGCGAACTGCTTGGACGTGAGGATGGAGGGGCAGCCATTGATGGGTTTGTTTGGAGCTTGAAGATGGTGAAGGAGAAGAGAGAAAGAGAAGGGAAGGGGGGCGGATGGTATTTTTGTGTTTTTTAGGGTTTTCTTTTTTTGTTTTGTTTTGTTTTGTTTTTGAAATGCAAGATAAGGGGTGTTGGGTTATGGATTGGGTCGACCCGGTTTGAAATGGACCGGGTCGTGGGAAGGTTGGACAATTTTTTGGGCCTGGGGTTGAAATTTGAAGAAGTGGCCCAATCCGATTTTTCTTTATTTTTTGCTCTCTTTTCTTCTTTTATTTTTTTAAAACTAAATTCTAAAAATGCTTAAATTATTATTAAGAACTAAATTAAGTTATAAAAGCGCAAATTAACTCCCAATAACAATTAACGCACAATTAAGTAATAATTAAGCATAAAATTGTATATTTGGACATTAAATGCTAAAAATGCAAAAGATGCCTATTTTTGTAATTTTTTAATTTTTGTAAAACAACTTAATTACTAAAAATTGTAGAATTAAATCCTACATACAAAATGCGACATATTTTTGTATTTTTATTAATTTAACAAATAAACATGCACAGACAAATACAAATAATTATTCAAAAATATCACAAAATTGCACACCAAGGAAAATCATTTTATTTTTTGAATTTTTGGGAGTAATTCTCAAATAGGGCAAAAATCACGTGCTTACAGCTGCCCCTCTTTGCCCGAAGACTCGAAGGGTTTTCGTGCAAAGATAAAGCGAGCGATTTTTGCCCATCCGAGTACTCCGTGTGAAGCATTTTTTGAAAAAGATTTAACCGAACCTTTGCTTCAAAGGTTTCCTACATATCCTGGGCTAAACAGGAATCAGGTCAATGTAGTTCGGGAAGTTTTGGTATCTGGGACTACCGTCGGACTGCAATGTTACTGTTGTCGCATGCTATTACCACTCCTTACCGATCTCCTTGTTACATCGTGCTTAAAAGAAAACAAGAAGTTAGGCTAGACTGCAATTTGTTCTTGTTGCCTTGCTTTCTTGTCTGCTTGCGTTTCTTCCGGTGCTTTTCTTCCGATGCTTTTCTTCCGAGACTTCTGGCCCTTTGCTTTTCTGAATACCAGTTTTCATCATTTTGTTCGGTCCGATGGGGACATGGCTTCCTTCATTAAGCTTTTTGGTGGTTCCTCTGCGGATATGGCTTTCTTTATCAGATCTGTTATGCTGGGCATGATTTAATGTTCACAAGCCGCTTCTGTCAAGACGCGTCTTTTCTTCCTTTTGACTCATGCGCTTGAATTTGTGCTGGGACCTCTTGTTGCCACCTTCTGCTTCCCGGTGCTGGGGATTTTTATTGTTTCCTGCTGGGGATTCCTGCTGTAACCCTCTGTTTTAATGTCTTCTGACTGGATCTCGAAATGTATTCCTCTGTTGTATGGGCGGGCTCCCAACTTCAACACTTGAAATGAAAAGACTGAAATGTATTCCTCTGTTCTATGGGCGGGCTCCCAACTTCAACACTTGAAATGAAAAGACTGAAATATATTCCTCTGTTCTATGGGCGGGCTCCCAACTTCAACACTTGAAATGAAAAGACTGAAATGTATTCCTCTGTTCTATGGGCGGGCTCCCAACTCCAACACTTGAAATGAAAAGACTGAAATGTATTCCTCTGTTCTATGGGCGGGCTCCCAACTTCAACACTTGAAATGAAAAGACTGAAATGTATTCCTCTGTTATATGGGCGGGCTCCCAACTTCAACACTTGAAATGTAATACTGAAATGTATTCCTCTGTTATATGGGCGGGCTCCCAACTTCAACAACAACTTTAAAAAATAAAACGTCTTTCCTCTCTTCAGGCGGGCTCCTGACTTCAACCAATAATGTCAAAAATAAATCGCCATTCTGTTCTTCAGGGGGGCTCCTGACCTCAACAACAACTTTGAAAAATAAAATGTCATTCCTCTCTTTGGCTGGCGAGATTTTAACAACTTTTTTAAAAAAATAAAACGCCTTTCCTCTCTTCAGGCGGGCTCCTGATTTCAACAATTTCTTAAATTTTAACGACCTTCATTCTCCAGGCGGGCTCCTGACTTCAGCTCTAATATTTTTTAAAAATAAATCAAGCTCCTTTCAAGCTTTGGAGAAAGATTCATCAGACTAAGATTTGATATCTCAGTAGAAAATTTCATCAGACTAGGACTTTTATCTTAGGAGGAAAATGTAATGATCAAAGGTTTGAGAAACTTACCTTTGCAATTCCTTTTTTTTTTCTTTTTTTTCTTTTTTTTTCTTTTTCTTTTGTTTTTTTTTTCTTCTTTTTTTTTTTTGTTTTTGCATAGCTTCTTTCTTCGAAGACTAGCTCCCTTAAGACTCGTTTTGCCTTTCCCCGAAAGGAACCGCTGAGGATACCGATTTTCACCAAACTTGTGTTGGACTCCTCGAAACTGCTGGGGATAACACTGTTGGTGAATTATTTACTTACCTGTTGGGGGATAAAATGTTATCGGCTGGGGATAACGCTGTCGAGGATAACACTGCTGGGGGATTCTGACTCCTTCAGAACTAGTGCTTCACTCTTCGGAAGGCTGTTGGGATGATACTGGCCTTTTGCTTTTCTGAGCACAAGTGTCATCCCTTTGTTCTGTCTGCTGGGGAACAACTTCCTCCATTGAAACTTATTATGTTGGGGGCAACACTGGTTCAAAGACCACTTCCCTTGAGACTGGTGTTATATTTATTCTTCCTCGACTGGGTACCTGACTTCCAGAAAATTTTCTAAATGAAAGGAAAATTTTCTGCCCCAGTTTGACAGTTTCCCTTATGGCATGCATTTCTGTTATCAATGCCATTTCCTTTACCTGTTTCAAATCAAACAAAATTTGTTAGTTTAAAACGCGGTGGTTGGTTGTGATACTCCTGCTGGGGTTGGCTTTCCCTTTCTCCTTCCTTGCTCTGCGTTCCATAACTTGTTGGGGATGATATTATTTGCTGGGGATAATCCCTTTCTGCTGGGGATATCCCTCTTCTTTTGTGGCATAGCTCGGAAACTGGCATTTCCCCGACCTTTTAGTCTAGTATGAATTTCCCAAATCATGCTCACTACTCTCCTTGCTTTATTCACGGGCCTTGGCCTTGAGGTTTATAACCTTTGGTTTTGGCAAGGATATCTCTCTTGATATTCGTCAATCCTTTTGTCAATTCCCTTTTGCCGGGGATATCTTTCTTGACACTGGCCTCGCGCTTGTTCCTTGCTGACTATACCACTTGGATGTACTAGCCAGATCTCATCTTGCATAATTGTAAAGCTGATGGCATATTTTGAAGTCAATTCTCACTTGTTCTGACCAAACAGACTCAACTGGGGTATTTTTCTATGAAAGGAGAAAGATAAAAAGGAACGGAATAAAAGACAAAGGAAAAAGACGACTCTTTAACAAAAGAAACTATAAATAAAAACCTATCAAACGCAGATACCGACTCTAATGGTCATGACATGCATATGTGGCCTATCATCCGCCGTCAATCGTCTTTCAAGACCTTCCCTTGACAATTCCCCATCTGATTCTCAATCTTATTCGACTTGTAGTGTCCGAAGGGTTTTCACTAACAAGCCTCTCTCATTTTGTTTTTTTCTCAGCTCGCATCGCCTTATGGTGTCCGTAAAGATTTTCACCAATAAGACTCTCTCATTTGTATCACTTTCCAGCTGGGGATTTGGAGTGCTGCCGGTATGACTCTCTCTGCTGGAGATTAGAGTCCTTTCTATTGTGGAACAGAGTGTTATGTTCACCGGTAAGACTCTCATTTGTCTGACTTGGCATCTTTTGAAGACTGATCAGAAGGTCTTTCTTTGGACCGTAATGTGGGTTTTTTGGATAGGGCTAGAAAGAAAGGGTATCAAAGGCTAAAAAACAAATCAATTTGAGGTTCAAAATTACAACCTTCGGAACCATATTTGCTCACCACAAGCGCAACTTTTGCCCCAGTTTCTTGCTTGGGGATTATTTATTTATATATTTTTTTTTTATTAATTTTTATTACACCATGACCGAGCCATGAGGCACCTATGTATCCTCTTTGAGGAATCAGGTCGAACGTAGTTCCCAATTCCTCTTTTTTCATTTGACTTTCTTTTTTTCTTTGTTATCATTTTTCTTTTTCTTTTTTTTATTTTTTGTTGATTTTTTTTCTTTTTTTTTCTTTACCTTCCAGGCTCGTATTTCCTAGTCGTTGCTATTGATTCCGAACGAGGGGTACGAAAGAAAAGCAAATAAGGCTCAAAAAGGGGTAACAAAGGATAAAGTGTTTAGGTAGCATAATAAAATGCCTTCGTCATTCCAGCCTTTAAAACATGCCAAGTGAAAACAACACAATTGAACATAGATTTATAGTCTCTTCTGATGGTGCTGGACTTGACAATTATATTCAGCATTTGCTTTTCATTTGTCATTTCTAAAGCACCGTTGGGCGACACCCTCACTCGTATTATCATGAACGACCCTCATGCCTATTTGGTGAATCTTGCTTTTAAACGGTTTTCTTTGTGCTTTACTTGCCCTAGTTCCACATGACTCGAGCTCCGAATATTCTCAAACCGTCCTTATTTTTCGGGGTTTTATGATTAACTTTTAAGATTAGGCCCAACTGTGCGTACATGTCATGTCACTAGAATCGACGCTGGACAAAATGATAAAAGGATCAATCAAAAAGATGAATGGAAATAATAAAAGACCGGATTTGCTTTAGAATACCGGTGGAATGGTTTGAATAACAAGACAAATAAAAACAAACCAGAATAAAATCCTAAAACAACCTGGATAAACTTAAACAAACCGCTATGACAAAACAGAAAGATAAAATAGTTTGACACAAGACAATATCCGAATTACAATCCTAATAATCTGAACAACAGAAATGACAACAAAATAAGCCACCACATGCTTCTCTCTTGCTAACCAAGGAACGGAGCGCCCTCCCACTTTATCAAAATTGGCATCTTAGCCACTAAGCTTCGCATCAGTATCGCCCAGGCCATTGCCAACTTCAATATCATCAACCTTAGTCAACAATTCCCCAATAGGATTCGAGTGCTTCTGTCATCAGGCCTGATCCCCGCAAAGTGTGTTTTTGGATCTCGTATTTCCGGCTTACCACAAACCAACCACCTTATCTTTCTTTGTGATTTAAAACAGAACAGGTTAGAATGGACTCAGTCGGTCCTCATTATTGACAACATTATTTTTTCTTTTCTTTTTTTTCGGTTTTTTTCATTTTTTTCATTCTTTTTTTTCATTTTTTTTTCATCATTTTTTTCTTTTTTTTTTCTTTTTTTTTGTTGTGGTCGAATTTTATGGAGATTGCCTACGTATCATGACCCCGCATGAATCAGACCTTGCGTAGTTCGGATTAAATGAAAGGTAACAACAATAAAACATTTTTTTTTTGAATTATCAATTTTCATAATGAAACAAACTGGGTTTCAAAGGTTTAAAGATGACCTACAAACTTGAAAATCAAACAACCCACATATTCTAATCAAAAGATTTACAAACTCAAAAACAAATGGCCAGCTTCCTTTCCCCGTTTGACAAATGCAACCAAACGGCTATTTTTGCAAATGTGACCCCTTCCAAATCTCACATGAATTTTGAGGCCGGGGAGGATTATTTTGACACTTTACAAACTTGTCCGTTCTTTTACGAAAATAGTCTTTCGACAACTGAAAGATACTCTAAGGCTATTTCGGCAAGAACGGTTTAAGACGCGGCCGAAGTTGGCTCGGCTTATTTTTGACAAAAAATCCAAACGGTATTCACCTGACCGCTGACTCTTTTTATTTCAAATTATAATATAACCTGGTGTTGCAAACACGACCCTTCAGCGTCTCGAGGACGAAGATTTTTAAGGCTGTGTGGGTCAATTGGACCAAATCTAAAACAATGACCCAAAGGTGGCTGTTTATACAAAGTCAGCCTTCCGGCACCCTTTCGGGAACATTCGGCTATTTATGACAAAACAACATCACCTGACTTATTCATGCTCTTTTTATCGTTTTTCAAATTAGCAAACTCAATATTGCAAACACGGCCTTTCAACGTCTCGGGGACGAAGATTTTTAAGGCTGTGTAGGTCAACTGGACCAAATCTTAAAAAATGACCCAAAGGTGGCTGTTTATGCAAAGTCAGGCTTCCGGCGCCCCTTTCGGGAACATTCGGCTATGTCTTGATAAAACAGCGTCACCCGACTTCTTTATGACAAAATTAAAATTTAACATATTTTTTTTTGGCTATTTTTTAGCAAAAGGGGAGGTTGGACACCACCCGACTTATTTATGACAAAATTAAAATTTTGACACGTTTATTTATTTATTTATTGGTTTTTGGCTATTTAGCAAAAAGGGGGGTTGGACCCGATGAGGGTTGCCTACGTATCTTACATCCGGTGAGAATCAAACCCGCGTAGTTCGGGCAATCATGAATAAAGTAACCCTTTTTCTTTTTATTATTATTATTATTATTATTATTATTATTATTATTATTATTATTTATTTTTGAAGGAAAGACTTATAAAGAAGAGTTTTTTTTTTTTTGAATTTTGAAAGAGAAACTTCTAAAGAAAAAGGAAAATATTTTTGGAATTTTATTTTCAATGAAAGAAATGCTTCTAAAAAAATATTTTTGAATTTTGAATTTTCTTTTCAATTTTGAAAGAAAAATAAAAATATTTTCGGATTTTTTTTATATATATTTTTTATTTTAAAAAACAATTAAAAAGACTTTCTAAAGAAATCAAAAATGGAAAATATTTTTGGATTTTTTTTTTTGAAAATTGGAGGTATAAAAAAAACTTTTCTAGAAAGGAAATAAAGAAAAAATACTTTTTGGATTTATATATATATATATATATATATATTGCAACAAATAATAAAACTACGTTCAACGCAAGACCTTTTTTTTTTTGACATTTTCTAAACAAATAAATAAATAAAAACATTTTAAAAACAAGACTCTTTTTTCATTTTCATTTTTCATGGCAAGACAAACTATTTTCCTTTTCTATTTTTTTTTCATTTTGAAAACAAAATAAAGTGAAGATTTTTTTTTTTTCGTTTCAACAAAAATGACCAACTTATTCTTCAACCTAAAAATAAGAGACTCTTTTCTATTTTTCTTCTGCTTTTTTGAGTGAAACAAACTATATAAAAATAATATTTTTTTTTCATTTTTCCCAAAATTTCGTTAGTAGTTGGGGCTTTGTTTTTTTTTTAAAAAAAAAATAGGCAATTAACTCTCTACACAGTTACTTCCTTTTTTTCGCAATTTTCCAATATTCCCGATTTTTTGAAGCCGGTCAACATGCAAGTCCGAAACAAGCAAATGGATAAAGCATACAGTATGCTGCAGGATGGTCTTTTCACTTCAGGTTGCTAGTCCTAGACGGACCCAACCTCTGTGTTAAGTCCCATAAGTCAAATGCGCATGATGCAAATAAGCGTTCCTACTAAGGATCCGGCATGTGGCTTTGTTATACTAGGTTCAGAACCTGGGTGTTTGTTCTAGACCTAGCTTACCCGAGCGGACAGCTCGAGCCGAGGGGGGGCAGCGTACCGGGAATACAGAAGCTTCACCGGCTTAGCTACTTGTCCGAACCTCGTTCTAAATTGGGATTTGACACTATACAGAAAAGAAGTCGTACGAAGTACACCCTTCTTCATGATTCAGAAGACTCAGAGAGGATATGAGTTTCGACACAATTTATATACAGTTCACAAAATATCAAAGCGGTAAAAGCAGTTAGTTAGCACATTAAGCACAGATCATGTAACAAAATCAGATAAAGCTGAACATAACAATTTATTCTAAGCTCGATTTCTAACCCTGAACCAGTGGTTCTGGGTCGAAGTCCCCAGCGGAGTCGCCAGAGCTGTCACACCTCCTTTTTCCGGCCCCGCGAGGGTACAAGGAGTTTCTTCCAATTAAAGGACAATCGAAACGGGATTTGTTTGTTTATTTCAGAGTCGCCACTTGGGAGATTTAGAGTGTCCCAAGTCACCAATTTTAATCCCGAATCGAGGAAAAGAATGACTCCATATTACAGTCTGCGTACCAGAAATCCGGATAAGGAATTCTGTTAACCCGGGAGAAGGTGTTAGGCATTCCCGAGTTCCGTGGTTCTAGCACAGTCGCTCAACTGTTATATTCGGCTTGATTATCTGATTTTATACAAATATGAACTTATGTGCAAATTTTATCTTTTTACCGCTTTCATAATTGTTATTATTATTTTTACAAGAATGTGAACATTGTTTAAAACATGTCTTTGGATTACGTCACATGAAATGCACCCGCAATCCGGAACACATTTTTTATTCAATGTTTTGGGATTTGGATTTGGGTTGCATGAAATACGCACCCGAGTTTAAGAATATAATATTATTAAATACGCGCCTAAAGCGACTAGCGTATCATTATTTTGGGTAGGGCCGAGAAATTTGCTAAACGGCTCCTCCCGAATTCTAAGCAATTAAATGTACATTTATTGAGGGCCCCGCAATCTATACATTTTATTAAGCGAGGCTCATCTCATTTATTTTAAATGGACAAATCTTAAAGCGACTACATTTTTCTATAAAAATTAGTCTCTAAAATAAAGAAAGAAAATCCTAATTAATTACTAGTTTTTTTTTTAAGAAAACATGGCATGCTAATTGCTAGATTAATACAAATATTGGTGAAAAGGGAATTTTACTCAAAATTTTGAAATTATAAATAAAATAAAAATTCGACAACTAATATCCAAAAGAATCAAATACAACTCAGCATTGTTATAAAGAAATTATTGAGATTAATTATTTACAACCATTTGAAACTAGATTTAACCATAATTACTAAAGCTTATTAGAAAGTTTATTAAACTTAAGCGTTCTTCTAATCTTGCTTGAACTCAAATCATGCCTTAATGCCTAATTTACGAAATTTAATTTAAATTCATGCCTTGGCTAAATTTAGCTACTTATTCATGATTAACCTACTGTTGATAATCTTGAAACCTTCATAACTAGTGAATTAACCCGTTTTGCCAAACCGATTCATTAAAGACTAACTTATGTTATTTTTTCTTATTCCAATTATTATTCAGTAATACATGAAATAGCTTAAATACAATCAACAAAAGGAACAAAGAAAAACGAAATTAAAACTTCAAAATTTCATTCTTCATATGTATTCATGCTTCCACATTATTAGCTTGCAATAGCTAGTATTACAGTCGTGTACCTGGTATTGGAAACAAAAGAAGATGAGAATCAGCAGCAGTAATAACAATACAGCACAGCAACAACAGTCCAGCAACAGTAACAACCCAGGAACCGAGTTTGCAAACCGATGGAGTAGTAATCCCAAAACCAAAAGCTTCAAGCTTCGATGAAACAACAACAATTAATGCTGATTTCAAACAATGAAAGAAAGCAGAAGATTTTTTTTAGTTTTTTTTTATTTGAAAGTTTAAATATTTTTCGGAATTTTTCTTTCTCTCTTAAATATTCAGCTCTTTTTTTCTCTCTCTTTTCCTCTCTATTCTTCTCTGTCCGTTCTTGTTCTTGTTTTTTCCCAAAATATGATTCCAGACCTCTTATTTATATCCCTAACCCTTTAATCAATTAAAATCAACCACTTTCTCCTACCAAACTCATTATCTTCCCACTCATCCCCCACTACATTAAACTAATATATCAAACCAACCCATTACATTTTGTCCCTCATGCCTACCATAAACAATTACCATATTCCCCTCCGCTACATTTTGTCTTGTCCCCCATTTATATTAAACAACTATATCACCCATACCCCATTATATTTTTCCCCCATGCTTAACATAAAGAATTATTCAAAAATGTTCAATTACCAAATTACCCCTCAGACCTTATTGCAATTACCAATTTACCCCTGAACGTACTGCAATTTACCAAACTACCCCCATCAGCTCTAACCAATCAATTAATCAAACTTAACCAAAATATAGCCAATATGACCAATTTCTACACAAATTCAAACAACAAATCACATGAACATGATTTCTGAACCAATTCAACAACAATATCACATGAACACAAATTGAACAACAAAGAACAACTAACATTTTGATTGAACAATATTTTTAGCAACAAACAAACCTACTTTCAGATTCAACAACAACAACAAACAAGTATATTCAGATTTCTAAATTCAATAATCATTTGAACTTAAAATCAACTCTAACAACATTACAACCAACAATTCCTATATTAAACTTAAACAAGATTATGAGACAAACTCAAGAAATAATCATAAATGATAAACAATAAACAAGAAAAATCAAACTTATACTAATTTCGGATTCAAAAACAATCAAATAAAGTATAGACATAAATGAAAAGATTCAACAACATATTCAAATTCGAATTAAACTTGTATTAGGTTTAAACAAGACAAATAAACTTATTCAAATCACTAAACTTCAAATAATCAATTGATCTTTTAAAATTAAATCCAACAAAATTATAACAAAGATATATGATTCCAACAAAATTAAAACATAACTTCACATTAAATCACTGAATTAAAAACGAACTTCAAACAAAGATGAACATGAATTAAATCTATTTTTAAACAACAAAACATGACGTATTCAAACGATTAAACCAACATATTTCCCTATTACAATTAAATTCTTTTAGACAAATAACAAGATCGACGAAGAAACAATTATGAACTTAAACTTGAATTTTAACAATATTAACAATTTCTGAAAAATAATAAAACACATGAAACAAATTGAAGAGACAATTAATTAAACTTCAATTTGTATCTAACCAACATTAAACTAACAACTTTTACCTAAACAATAAATAAGAACAATGAAACAAACATGAAACAAACTGAAAAATTCACAAAATAATGAATAAAACAAACATTTATCGATTTTAGATTTGAGAATATCAAAAATAAAATACGGAGGAACTCAAAATCCAACTAACTAGGAATGACCAATGACGAACGGAAATGGAAAACTAGGACAGAAAACTCGACGTACCGGACCTCGACTCAATGAAAAACCATCGAACTTTGACGAAACGAAGAAGATGAAGCACCAGCAGAAGCAGAAACGTGAAGCCGAAGCAGCTGGTCGACGCAGTTGTGCATGCTCGTCCATGGCGGACAACGGTAGTGTGGTCGACGGACTGCTGCGTGTCGGGCTGTGGTGAAGCAGCTGGTCGTTTAGGCGACGACACAGGCGGCCATGGGAGGTGATATTGAACAACAGAAGCAGCAGCAACTGGAGAAGAAAGGTTGCAGCCATGGACGACGAAGACGCAGCTGTGGCATCGATGGATGCACTAGCCATGACAGCCATGGATGATGATTGACGACGAAGACGCAGCAGTGGCGAAAATGGGGCTGATAAAACAGGAAATGACGATGGCGAACTGCTTGGACGTGAGGATGGAGGGGCAGCCATTGATGGGTTTGTTTGGAGCTTGAAGATGGTGAAGGAGAAGAGAGAAAGAGAAGGGGGGGGGGGGCGGATGAGTTTAGGTTTTTTAGGGTTTTCTTTTTTTTGTTTTGTTTTGTTTTGTTTTTTAAATGCAAGATAAGAGGTGTTGGGTTATGGATTGGGTCAACCCGGTTTGAAATGGACCGGGTCGTGGGAAGGTTGGACAATTTTTTGGGCCTGGGGTTGAAATTTGAAGAAGTGGCCCAATCCGATTTTTCTTTATTTTTTGCTCTCTTTTCTTCTTTTATTTTTCTAAAACTAAATTCTAAAAATGCTTAAATTATTATTAAGAACTAAATTAAGTTATAAAAGCGCAAATTAACTCCCAATAACAATTAACGCACAATTGAGTAATAATTAAGCATAAAATTGTATATTTGGACATTAAATCCTAAAATGCAAAAGATGCCTATTTTTGTAATTTTTTAATTTTTCTAAAACAAACTTAATTACTAACAATTGTAGAATTAAATCCTACATGCAAAATGCGATATATTTTTTGTATTTTTATTAATTTAACAAATAAACATGCACAGACAAATACAAATAATTATTCAAAAATATCACAAAATTGCACACCAAGGAAAATCATTTTATTTTTTAAATTTTTGGGAGTAATTCTCATATAGGGCAAAAATCACGTGCTTACACTAATCATTATTTCGGGTATAAGAAAGCTTCTTAAACTGAACCAAGTCATATGTATCCCAGAGACCTTTTGAATAAACATTACAACATCCATTAAAAAATATAACTAACATTTAACAAGTGGTTCAAAAAGAGGCAAAAGGGTGAAGGTAGTTGTGAGCACGTGATTTTTGCATTACGAAAACTACTCCAAAATAAATCAAAAATAAAATAAATTTCTTTTACTGTGCAATTTTTGAATTTGCGTGATGTTTGTTAAATATTTGTCTTATATCCGTAAATGTTTACTTTGTCATAACAAAATGAAAATAAAAATAAAAATATATGTTGCATGCATATCTAGGATTTGATTATGCATTTAATAATTGATTCGAAAAAATAAAATCACAAAAATATGTGTCTGTTCTAGTTTTAATATTTCAATATGTGATTAATGTGTTGTCTATGCATTAATAGGTAATTTATCTTTGCAAGGATAATTTTATTTTTTATAATTTTTAGGAATTCAACAATTAGGAATTTAATTAGAAAATAAAAGAATGGGAAATGATGAAAAAACGGACCTGGGCCAAAGATTTTTTCTTAAAAAAAAATCAGGCCCAATCACGCAAAGGACCCGGTCCATGTCAACCAGTCCCATACGGGACTCAAACGACGTCGCTTCTGGATTTTTAATCTGGGCCGTTGATTCATTGCAATCAAACGGTCCAGTTCATCCCCTGCATAAATGAAACGACGACGTTTAGGGCAACTAGATCTGAACCGTTCATCTATCTTGATCCAACGGCCTCAGGAACTCATCCAAACCCGATCCATATCACCCCCGGGCTGACCCCTTTCCCCCAACTTAAACCAAACGATGTCGTTTGGTTAAGTGAATTGATCTCAACCGTGCATCTTAATTGATCCAACGGATGAGATCAATCCACCCCACTCGTATATAACTCTAATCCACACCCCAGCCCCCAAACCAAACACCCCACCCCCGGTCCTGTTCATCATCTCTTTCAAAGAGATCTGATGAACTCCGCCCTTCACCACCGTACACCGCCTACCGGAAATCGCCTCACGGCGGTTCCGGTAGTCCAAACCACCCCACCTTAACACCCTCGACTCCTCTCAACCTCCCCGTTCCAATTCCATAACCCATATACCTCGAATCAGGCCCCAATGTCTCGAATCTTCGATTGAAGGTTGGCCTGAAAAACCAACTTTCTCCGATGACCCCCAAAATAACACCACAGCTTCCCCTAAATACCCTCACCACGGATCTGTTGGTTGCATGGCTCGAATCCTACTAGAACTACTCGAATCTTCATTTGAAGATTCGAGTAAAACCTGACCCTATCCCAACCTACCTCAAACTCACACCAGTTACCCCCCTGACCTCCCTCGTGCCTAGAACATCTTTGGTTTCCCTCGAATCTAACCAGAAATGAGTAAATCCCAAATCGAACCTTCAGGAACCCTAGAAATATCAAACATCTGGATTTTGTCCAAATTGATTAAAAGATTGAGGTTTAATCGACCTTAGTCGAAGTATTTTCAGTGGAAAATACTTCGACTAAGGTCTGTTTGATTTCAAACAAAGTCCGAATCCAAGTTGAGTCCAAGTCGGAATAAAATTGAAGGATTCAAAGGTATTTTTTCTGTTTCTTATGAGTATTCTACATGTATTCTTGTTTGTTTAATAACCTGTTAATTTTTCATGTTTTTATTTTGATTAATTCTGTCATCTTTGTCTCCTACCCGTCTACTTAATCCAAACATGAATTATTTCTGTTGGTTGTGATTGTTTACAATGTGTGTAATCGACTCGATTAAGTTCGTCGATTAGTTATATTACAAATTTTCATTTCTGAAAATGCTGACTGAAACAGTCTGCTTCTATTGTTTTAGACTGATTATGGACAAATGTTGTAAATAGTCAACTGATTAATACTCGTCAATTAAATCATGTTTGTTTGCAAATCAGTGAAGCAAAATGAATGCTGTGTATATGTTGATTTCTGAAATCAGTGAGTTTCAGGGCATTGTCAGTATATTGACAATGCTCCTGTGTTTGTTTGATTTTGGTTCAAATTTGAAGTTCAGTTTGAATTATCATGCTGAACTCAGTGTAATATTGTTGTAATGTCAAGTTTGAATTCAAGTTTACAAAAGTTGGTCAAATACAATTGTGTTAGGAGGTTAATAGGATTGGTTATAGCTGTAAATCAGAAGGATAATTAAGTTTATACAGATTATAGAATCTGTTTTGCAGTAGGTTCTGATTTTTCAGTAATAACATCAGGATTTCAGGGGGGTACTATTGGGATTGAAATAATGTGATAGTGTGCTGATAATGGAGTGTTAATGACTATTAGTTAATGATACTAATGGGGAACAAGGGATAATGGGCTGCTGGAAATCAGGAAAAAGTTAACTTAATGGGATTTAAAGTAGTAAAAGCAGATTTTAATGGAATTTTTCTGTTTTTAAAAGATAAAAGGGGTCCAGGCAGCACTTAAAAAAAGAGGGGGCAGACCTGTATAAAAGGGGGAATGGGGACTGACTTGGGGAGACAGATTTTGAAAGAGGAAAAATCAGATTTTTAGAACAGATTTTGAAAGAGAATTTAAGAAAAATACACCTAGAGTGAGATAAAAGAGAAAATCAAGCAGAAAAATCAGATTCCTCTTGGAATCTGAAGAAGAAGAAGAAGAAACAGAAAAGAAACCAAAAGAGAGTATTCGCACACACACACACACAGTGAATCTGAAACAGATATAGAAAAAGGAAAGAAAAACCCGAAACATATTTTTTCTGGAATCTGTCCGTGTTTGTTTATTAATACTGTGTGGTTTAAATCTGAAATTTTTCTCAAATCTCTGTTACTATTGGTCTGGTTTCACGGGACTCGTTGATTGTGCTCAAAATCAGCTGCGTTATTTGGCATTTTCTGTCTATTTTTGTTGCTGTCATTACTGCTGAAATTCACTTCTTATTCCCTCGTCTCCAGGTACATATTCTTAAAACTCATGTTGTGAAGAGCCTTGAGTATAACAAAGATGAAGCTCGAATTGTAATTCTATCTTCTACTCGCTCAAGTTCATTAGTTTAAATTTCAGCTTTGTTTCGCGTTGGTTTAATAGTAGTATATTTTGACGTAACGGCTGTAAATTAAATGTCATTTCTTGAAGTTGCTTGAAATGTTGTAATAAGGTTAATTTCTAAATTTTCATTAGCGGAAGATATAATTAAATTGTCAAAGTAGGGAATATGGCATGAATGTTGGTCATTATTTAATTTTTGTTGTTAGCTAAGTAAGAAGTGATGTAGAAGTACCAAGAAAACTACAGTAGTGATATCTATTGTTAAATAAGGTAAAAATGGTGTTGGTAGTATTTTCATGTATAAGATAGCAGGTATATATAGAACCATTAATGGATGGTGAGTTGAGTTGAATAGCTCATTACGTTGTTAAAATGCTATGGATGTTTCAAACGTTCAACTATGTTGCATGTAAGGCAATATTATTAATCGATTTGCATAATAATTCCCTTTCTTAGCAATTTGGTGCTTATCTGCCATCGTAAACAATTTAATAAAAAAAATTAACCAAATAATTAGGCCTATTAGATTAAAAGCGAGTATATGAGAATGAAACGAGATGTACAAGCATAAATTGCAACACTTTATATCAATGGTAATTAGAAATAGAATTTGCACTAAGTAAATAATGAAAATTCTTGGAAAATATTTCCTCCCTTTATGAATCATTTTTTTTAGTTTCATATGCAATTCATTCTTTGGTAGATGTATAATGTTGTATTTGCCAAAAATAACGTTAATCATATTTTTATTCTTTTCTTTGAATTTGAATAATCTGGATAAATATAATTTATACGCGGAAATTATAATTGACGGGCAACATTTAATAAATTGTGAATTCTTTTCAAGAGTTTAAGGGTATCTTAAATGGATATTTCTCGTGATATAATAAACAATTTGGGGAAAGTCCATAATATTATTAACAAAGATTTTACGCAATCAGGGATGCGTTCGCGCACCCTGATTATATTTTTAAAAAAAGCAAAAATTCGGATTATGCGTACGCGCAATTTCGAGTGAATATTTAATAAAAATGAATTTCTTTGAAAAATATTAAATTTATTTCATAAAACCCGGGATATGCGATTCACTATTTAAGAAAGACGAATATTCTTGATTCGACACAATTTCAAAAAATCATTGTTTTCTTAATAAATATATTATCAAGATTATCGTGTACACGTGCGCGTGACACAATTCCGCATTTTTTTAATTTATAACACGAATATACGTACGCGTGATTCGATTCAAAGAAGGGCCCTTAATCACAAGCAGTATAAATAAAAGCGGTAGTAAAAATCATGCAATAAGGACGCATTTAGTAAAAGTCAAGATAATTAAGCCAATAATAAAAACAGTTGAGCGACCGTTCTAGAACCACGGAATTCGGAAATGCCTAACACCTTCTTCCGGATTAACAGAATTCCTTACTCAGGATTTCTGGTTCGCAGAATAATAAACAGAGTCATATTCTCCTCGATTCAGGGATTAAAAATTGGTGACTTGGGACGCCTTAAAATTCCCAGGTGGCGACTCTGAAATAATTAAATAAATCCCGTTTCGACTGTCCTTTAATTGGAGAAAACTCCCCACGCGCCTCGCGGGCGCGGTAAAAAGGAGGTGCGACAGCTCTGGTGACTCTGCTGGGGACTTTTGTTTCCGTAACCCAGAACCATTGGTTCAGGGTTTAAAGAATTTGAGCTTAAAATATCTGTGTTAATTGGCTTTATTTACTATATGATTTTCAACTGTTTATATGCTAATATGCTAAATGTTGCTTTTTACCGCTTTAATATTATTTGAATTGTAAATATATACAACTGCTACGAAACCCCCTTCTTTCTGAGTCTTCTGAATTTATGGTGTACACGTGCGCGTGACCCACCTTTCTGTTAAAGTCATACCAAATAAGACGGAGTTGGGACAAGTAACTAGGCCGGGCAGACTTTCGTGCTCCCGGTACGTTGCCCCCGCTTCGGCTCAAACTGTCCGTTTGGGTAAGCCAGGTTTAGAACAATCAACCTCAGGTTTTTCACTTAGAATAACTCAGCCATGTACCGGATCCCTAGTAGGAACGTATATTTGCATCATGTACATTTGGCCTTGGAGACTCAACACAGGGGTTGGGTCTGTCTAGGACAGGTGAACCCGAAATAAAAAGACCATCATGATGCATCCTACTTGCTACTTGTGCATTCATTTGCCTCGAACATGCTTGTTGACCAGCTTAAATGAAATCATGGTGAGAAGAGAGGAATAAAATGGGTTGTTTTAACAAAAAAATTTCAAAAAAAGAAAAATAGTTTTAAATCTTGAAATAAAGGTATTTAATAAATAAAAAATTTTCGAAAATTTTTTTTTAGTATAAATTTTCAAAATGAATTTTGACTTTATTAAAATTAAATTTCAGATACAAAATGAGCACCACACAAAGCCCTCATCCACGAGTACAGAAGAATTTCTATTTCAGCTTCAAATGTGGTGGTATGATTTAGGCGAAAATGGTCAAAAATGGGTCGTCAAGCATTTGGGAAATCTCACGGACATTATGAAAGTTAAACCCCGTGATGATCTGATTACGGCGTAAGTAAATTTTTGGGACCCTGCTCACAATGTCTTTCGTTTCTCTGACTTCGAGCTTACTCCTACATTAGAGGAGATAGCTAGATATGCTGGTTTTAATGGAAGTCTAAGAAATCAAAGCTTGATATTCACAAAGGCTCCTTCGGTACATCGATTCTTCGGTCTTCTGAACATCAGCAGTCAAATCAGGAAAAACAATGTCATCAATGGATGTTGTTCCTTCAACTTTTTGTATTCAAGGTTCGGAAAGTCAGATGGGTTCGAAATTCATGAGAAAGGCCTTACTAACAAGCAAAACAAAGACACTTGGCAGATTCACCGTCGCTTTGCCTTCATGGTGGCTTTTCTAGGAGTCATGGTCTTCCCAAACAAAGAGCGAACAATTGATATTCGCACCGCGAAAGTTGTGCAAATCCTCACGACCAAAGAAAATCACGCCCTTGTCCCCATCATTCTATCAGATATTTATCAGGCTTTAACTTTATGTAAATCAGGAGCAAAGGTCTTCGAAGGATGCAAAATTTTTTGCAAATGTGGGTGATGGAGCATCTCCAACAACAGCCCAAGGTCATACAGTATGGGTCAAACAATGATAATTGCATCGAGAGCTATGAGGAAAGAACAAAAAATTATCAGGCTCCAGAAGGGATAGAAGCATGGGTATCTCATCTAAAGGCTTTAACGGCAAATCAAATTGAATGGACTCTGGGATGGCTCCCGATGAGGGAAGTAATACACATGTCAATCTCAAATAGTTATCTACTACTATTGGGATTGAGAAGCATTCAGCCGTATGCACCACTGAGAGTCCTAAGGCAATTAGGGAGATATCAAATAGTTCCTGATGATGAAGATTTGAGTGTGCAAGTAATCGAATTACACCCAGAAGCCACTATTCCCGAGGCTCTACTTCAGCAGATGTGGAATGGGTGCCGATACTTGAAAAGTGATACTCAAGTCCCAGACGCTACAAAGGGTGAGATAAATCCTGGATATGCAAGGTGGTTTGAAAAACGGTCTCGCGTGGATGATGTACCAGAGCCTGAGCTAAGAAGGCCAACAAAAAGACCCCATGTTCAAAACTTCAATGATAAAATCCAAGAGCGGTTGATCTGGGGAGAAAAGGAAAAAGGGTACAAAGCAACTATCCATGCCCTAAAAGAAAATCTAAGAAGCCTCAGTTTGGAGAAAGATCTGCAAACACAAGAAGCTAAAGGCGAGAAGAAGAGTCTAGCTTGTGAAAATGAAAGTCTTCATGCCCGATTCCAAAAAATGAAAAGAGTTTCTGAAACGCCAAAGAGGAGCTGGAAGGATCAAAAAACCATCGCCAATCTCTTTGAAAGAATGCAAGATTATGATTCCATTCTTGCGGAAAACGTAAGGGCATTGAGCAAAGCAAAAGAAAGGATCCAACAATTAAACGAAGAAGCCAGATCTAACAAGGAATGCCAAGATAGGCAATCCGAAAAAGACAAGGCACAATTCAAGAAGGAAAAAGACTATTGGATGCAATCAGAAAACCAGCTTCGTGCACAACTAGAAGAGGCAAGAAGATGCAACAGAGAACACCAACAAGCATACCTCGACAGGGAAAGAGCACAAGCAAGATTAGAGCAGGCCAGACTCCGAGCTCTATTAGAATCAACTCTAGATCGGGAAAATCGTGTCAGAGATATAGCCACCACTCGTCAGCAACAATTGCAGAACCAAGACCAACGTCTCCAAGATTTCAGGGCACAAATCCACGACTTGGCGGTCTACACTTCTCAGAGTTACGTAAACTGTCAGGGAATGGACTATGAAAGGTTTACAGAACATGCACCCACTTTTGCCCGTCATTTAGCATTGAAATTAGAAAGGATGTATCGTACGCTGGGAGGTCATCCAGGTCAAGCTCCACATTGAGCAAATAGTCTAATAATATACAACACAAGTGGAAAGTGGGGCACGTTGTGAGATGTTAAGAATTGTATCTTTTATTTTGATTTAAGTGTGTGTGTTTCAAGCCATTTTCTTAAAATGTAATTCCATCTTTGTGTAATGAATAAAAGTGATTGCCTTTAGTCCGAACTACGCAAGGTCTGATTCATGTAAGGGCATAATACGTAGGCAATCTCTAAGATTCGACCACCGCGATAAAAGATATATATAATAAATAAAAGTGAATAACAATAAATATTTTAAGAAAGCTGGGACGACACAAGCAGCCGAGCGAATGCATAATAGAAAGGGATTATTTGTCTAGGAGCATTGCATCTCAACATGTGATTATATATGTGTTAAACTCTCAAAACTAACAAGTTTGTTCATTTCCAGAATTCAAGCAGTTAGTTTCTCTAAAGAGTATACTGGCATATTATCACTATCACACAAGATCAAAGGGACCAATACCCGAAAGTATGTCTATCCCAGATGTTGACACAGGTATGGAGATAGAGGAGATGGATGTCGGGAAAATGAAAGAAGAGATGTTTAAGCTCAAGCAGCAAATGGCTGAGATGTACCAAGCCTGGTCTACAAGACAGTTACCCCCATCTTACCCAAATAACCCTGCTCCATCAATGACCCAAACTCAGGATAATATTACCACTGAATTATCCCCAAACTTCCCCATTTACCAGCACTACCGAGGCACCACCTCTCAGACACCGCAGTCTCTACCTCCGAAACCCGTTCCATATTTTCCTCCACCTATGACTCCTGTTTTCGTAGCACCTTCCCTTGCTACATTCCACAAATCTCCTAGTGAGCCTACATTCCAGGCCCAGGACAACCAATATTGCCCCCGGAGCCCACCCTCAAAGCTTCCGAAATTCATTCAACTACTCCTCGTTTTGATCTCCCAACCGAAATTGACAAGCCAGCTAAAAATGTTGAACAAGAAGAGATGTTCAGGAAGGTCAAGAGTCTAGAACAATCGTTCAGAGACATGCGAGGATTAGGCGGGCAAGTCAGTGTAGCATACAAAGATTTATGCTTATTCCCCAATGTACAATTGCCAGTTGGCTTCAAGATGCCCAAATTTGACCTATACAGCGGGCACGGCGACCCAGTAGCCCACTTAAGGGGTTTCTGTAGCAAGATGCGAGGAGCTGGGGGAAAGGATGAATTATTGATGGCTTACTTCAGTCAAAGTTTAAGCGGATCAGCTTTGGAGTGGTATACATGCCAGGACCATGGGAGATGGTACACCTGGGATGACCTGGCACAGGCATTCGCATACCATTTCCAATACAATCTGGAAATCATCCCAGATCGATTATCTTTGACAAAATTTGAGAAGAAACACAATGAAAGTTTCAGAGAGTATGGTTTTCGGTGGAGAGAACAGGCAGCAAGAGTGGATCCTCCTATGAAGGAGAGCGAAATGGTAGACTACTTCCTCCAAGCCTTGGAACCGACTTACTATGCCCATTTGGTTTCAGCAGTTGGGAAATCACTCAACGAAGTAGTGAAGATGGGAGGTATGGTGGAAGAAGGCCTCAAGACAAATAAAATCATGAGCTATTCAGCAATTAAGGCAACTACTCAAGCTATTCAAGGCGGGGTAGGAGGAATCGGAAGAAAGAAGAGGGAGGAAGCAGCAGTAGTTGATTCAGGAATTTGGTCGGGACCCAGAGGTTCACCGCTTTACTATAATCAGCAACGACCTCGCCAATCAGCTTACCACCATGATTCATCCCAACACTACTATCACCCTTCAGAGCCTCATTTTTCCATTAACCATGCTCAAGCATACAATCAGCCACCTGTTCACACCAATTGGCGTGCTCCTGTCACACCAAATACTTACCCACGAGCCTATCCCGGACCAGGTTTCAGGCCTAGACCAGCATTCAAGGGAGAAAGGGAATAGAAAAAGAAAACTTACACTCCATTGGGAGAGTCTTACACTAGTCTGTTCCACAGGCTGAGACAGCTAGACATGCTGAGACCAATACAATCCAAACTACCCAATCCTCCTCCAAAGAATCTGGATTACACCATTAGCTGTGAATATTGCTCCGGTGCACCAGGCCATGATACGGAGAAATGTTGGCATTTGAAAAATGCAATACAAGAGCTGATTGATACTAATAAAATCGAGGTTCAAACCCCCGAAGCCCCAAATATCAATAGAAATCCAATGCCAGCCCATCAAGAGGCTAATATGATAGAAATCATACAAGCTGATGGGGAGACAAAGAAGCCGTCACAAACTATCATGATGATCAAGTCTCATGAAACCAAGCCAGATAAGCAGTTAACGGAGGAGAAGTCGGTACCTGAGCAGAACAGAAATAGTGATGGACCATCTATGATAATAAAGGAGGGATCATCGAGCAAAGTTGCCGCAAAACAAGAAAGGTCGAAAGTGATGGTACCAGGGGTTGCTAACAAACCCATTGTATTCGTGGAGGGAGCCCGTACAGATCGGATTATTATTGCACCTGTAATCCAGCCGCCGATCATCAACAACAAAGCCATCCCATGGAACTACGAACGGGTGACTGTAATGTACAAGGGAAAAAAAATCAAGGAAGAAGTGTGTGAGGTGCAAGGCTTGACTCGTTCGGGAAGATGTTTTACTCCCGAAGAGTTAAGAAAAACTAAAATAATCCAACGCCAACAAAGAGAGTTGTGACGGAAGAAGAGGCGGAGGAGTTTTTAAGAAAAATGAAACTCCATGATTATTCTGTTGTGGATCAATTAAAGAAGACCCCGCTCAAATTTCATTGTTGTCATTACTGATCCATTAAGAGGAGCACCGTCTGGCTTTGATGAAAATCCTGAATGAGGCTCATGTTCCTGAAAAGATCTCTGTAAATCATTTGGGAAAAATAGCCAACAGAATCTTTGAGACAAACAGAATTACATTTGCTGATGACGAATTACCTGTGGAAGGTACTGAGCACAACAGAGCTCTTTACCTCACCGTGAAATGTGAAAACTCCATAGTAACCCGGGTATTGGTTGACAATGGGTCAAGTGCAAATATCTGCCCTCTCTCCACTTTAAGCAAATTAAAAATTAAAGAGGAGAGGATCCAGAAGAATAGTATTTGCGTACGGGGATTTGACGGTGAAAGCAGAGATTCATTTGGCGACATAGTGTTGGAACTGTGAGCACCTGATTTTTGCCTTACGAAAAACTACTCCAAAATAAATCAAAATAAGTTTCTTTTACTGTGTAATTTCTGAATTTGCGTGATGTTAAAAATTTGTTTATGTCCGTAAAATGTTTGCTTTGTCATAATTAAACAAAAATAAAATAAAATACATATTTGCATGAATATAGGATTTAATTATGCATTTAAGAGATAATTTAAATAAAATCACAAAAATATGCATTGGTTTTATTTTAAATGTTTCACGGTGTGATTGATGTTTTTGTCTATGTGTTAAATAATTGTTATAGAGTAATTAATATATTTTTGTGAAGGTAAAATTGTTTTATAATTACAATTAGAAATTTAAATTAGAAAAAAATGAAAAAAATAAAATAAAATAATACATATACATAAAAATCGGACCTGGATTTAAATCCAGGCCCAACCAAATTAATTCCCTTCACAGCCCAATCCGAACAGCCCAAGTCTGACCCAGTCCCAAGCTAAAACCAAACGACGTCGTTTGGTCACCTCTCATCAAGGGCCGTTGGATTACATCCAACCAACGGTCAAGATCCCCTGCCCTTACCCGCAACCCACAACCCGACCCATTGACCCGACTCAGTCCGACCCCAACATTAAACCAAACGACGTCGTTTGGATTAGTGGATTGATCCTGGCCCTCCATCTTACTTGATCGGACGGACGATACCAATCCACCCCACCCCTATATAAATCCCAAACCTTTACCCCGGCCCCTAACCAAACACCCCCCCCCCATCCTCTCCTGTTCATCGTCTTCCCAAACCCCCACTTCTAACCCTAGCCGCCCTAGGATTCCTTCGCCTGAAACCCGGCGGCATCAACGCCGTCGGTCACCAAAATAACACCCTATGACCCCCTGAACACCCTCTATCCGAATATGTTACCAGCTTGGTTCGAATCATCCTGGAGGTTCTCGAATCTTCATTTGAAGATTCGAGCCAAGTTCAGATCTAGACCTAACAGTCCCAAATCGACACCACAGCTTCCCCTAGTCACCCTGAATATGGATCTATCGTTTGTTTGGTTCGAATCAGTGCGGAACTTCTCGAATCTTCTTTTGAAGATTCGGACCAAACAAGAACAGACTCAGATCCGTTTCAAACTAACACCAAATAACCCCTAGGCTACCCTCACCATTGTGTCATGTTTGGTTCTTCTCGAATCTGACCAGAAATGGTTAAATCCCAAATCGAGTTTTTAAGAACCCTAAAAATACCAAACTTCCGGATTCTGTGCATATTAAATGAAGATTGAGGTTTAATCGACCTTAGTCGAAGTATTTTCAGTGGAAAATACTTCGACTAAGGTCAGTTTGATTTCAAACAAAAAATTCGAAAAGCTGAGTTGAGTTCGAGTCTGATTAAAATTCAGAGGTATTTTTCTATTATTTTGTGTATTCTAAGTGTATTGTTGTCTGTGACAATAGCTGTTTGATTTTTCATATTTGTTCTGATCAATTATGTCATTTCTGTCTCCTACCTATTTACTTGATCCGAGTGTGAATTGTTTCTATTGGTTGTGATTATTTACAATGTATGTAATCGACTCGATTAAGTTCGTCGATTAGTTATATTATGAATTCTCGTTTATGATAAATACTGATTGAAACAATCTGTCTACCTATTGTTTGTTGACAATTGTTATAGATAGTTAGTTAATTAATCTTTTAAATCATGTTTGTTTATAAATCAGTGAGTCCGTCAAATGGATGTTGTGTATGTATTGATTTCTGGGCAGTTAGTTTCAGGTAATGCATATACTGTCAATACCCCTGCACTTATGCTAAATTCAATTTCAATTCAGATTTTTGTTCTGTTAAGTTTTGTGTATTATTAAAAGGTTTGTGTACAAGTTCAGTGTTCAAATCTGAATTTAGTTTTGTCCATTAGCTATTAGACATTGGGTGTTGGATCAATTAGCTATCATTGAATAGACAGAATGTTTGTTTGATTTAGGACTTGGTTATTAGCTGCTAAACAGGTTTAATTCAGATAATTTGGTTAAGGTTTAAGCAATTTTGGTCTGAGGCAGTAATAACAGTAGTATTAAGGGATTTTCAGTGAGTATTTGAGAAATGAAACAGTAGGGTAATATAATAATAATAGTGTGCTTATAATGGAATGTTAGTGGCTATAATTTAGGAGATAATGGGAAACAAAGGGTAATGGAATGCTGGAAATCAGGAAAAAGTTCACTCAATGGGATTTAAAGTAGTTAAAAGCAGATTTTAGATATGATTTTCTGTTTTTAAAAGATAAAAGGGGGTCCAGGCAGCACAAAAAGGAAGGAAGCATACCTGTATAAATACAGGGGCAGATTTCAGAAGAGAAAGGAGAGAAAAAAACAGAATTTTCAGAGAGAATTTCTAAGGGCAGAATTTTTCAGAGGGAAGATTTTAAGAAAGAAAAAGAAAGGCAGAGAGAATTTTTAAGAGAGAATCTTTAAGAGATTTTGAGGGCTGAGATTTTAAAGAAAGGAAACAGAAAATAGAATACTCACATATACACTCACACACAGATACAGCAGCAGAAACAGAAAATCAGAAACAAACTGAATTTGTAACTGAAGAAAAGCTGAAATCTGAAATGTTGTTCTTGTGTTGAATCTGTTCAACTTTGTGTGATTCCACTGTTCAGTTAAAAATCTGAAGTGTCTTTCAAAATACTATACTGTGCATCTATTTTCTTCGGGTCTTATTATTGTTCAAATCTGTGGGAATACTGATATTTGGCTGAGTGTGTTACTGCTGTAACTGCTGAAACTTACTTCTTCTACCTCCATTTTCAGGTATATGTCTTTTAAATTTTAAGTTGGAAAGAGATTCAACATGACTCGTCAATGAAGCTTGAACTGAAAGTCTATTTTTATTTGTCCAAGTTCATCAATTTAAATTTCATTTTTGTTTCATGTTAGTTAATTAGTAGTAAATTCAATTTGATAGCTATGAGCTAATTGTCTTACTTTGAAAGTTTGTATAAAGGTTTGTAATAATATTAGTTCATTATCTCATTAGTTTAATAAATTGTCAAGACAGGGAGTAAGGCATAAAAATGGACCATTGATTACATCCCATAATACCATTAGCTAAATGCAAAGATAAAGAAGTTACATTAGTAGAATATCTTGTAATAAGTATGATTTTGTTTAGATTGGTATAAGTTATTATATGGTATGATGACAGGTATAATCATATGAGTAAAGTAAGTTGGTATAGCTCGTCATGATGATAGAACGTTATGAATGTTTACGCCAAATAGTTGGGTTGCATGTAATGTAACTTTGTTGAATTAACTTGCATAATAATTCCTTTTCTACAAATTCGATGCTTATCTACTTTCATAAAACAAAGTGACCAAATAATTAGGTCTATTAGACTAAAAGTGAGTGTATGAGAATGAAAAGAGATGTACAAGCATAAATTGCCACACTTTACATCATTGATAATTAGAAATAGAATTTGCATTAAGTAAACAATGAAAATTCTCGGAAAATATTTCCTTCCCTTTATGAATCATTTATTTTCAGTTTCATATGCCATTTATTCTTTGGCATGTATATATATATGTCATATTCGTTTTTTTAAAGATAGTATTAATCATATTCTTATTATGTCCTTTGAATTTGAACAGTTGGAATGAATTATTTATATTCGGAAAATATAATCAACGGTCAACATTTAATATTGTAAATTCTTGGAAACCTTAAATGGGAATTTATCATGATTTTCACATAAAAATGTATGGATATAATGAATAATTTGTGGAAAAATCCTTAATATCATTGCAAATATTTTTGCGCAATTAGGGATACGTTCGCGTACCTTGATTATATTTTTTTAAAAAGCAAAAAATTCGGATTATGCGTACGCGCAATTTCGAACGAATATTTAATAAAAGGATTTATCCAAAGGCGTTAAATCAATTTCATAAAAACCCGAGATGTAAGGTTCACTATTCAAGAAAAATAAATATTCTTGATTCAACACAATCTCGGAAAAATGATTGCTTAGTATATTATCAAAAAATTATTGTGTACACGTACGCGTGACACAATTCCGCATTTTTAAATTTGTAACACGAATATGCGTACGCGTAATTCAATTCAAAGAAGGGTCCTTAATCACGATAAGTAAAAGCGATAGAAAAATCATGTAACAAAAATATATTTAATAAAATCAAGATGATTAAGCCAATAATGAAAACAGTTAAGCGACCGTGCTAGAACCACGGAATTCGGAAATGCCTAACACCTTCTTCCGGATTAACAGAATTCCTTACTCAGGATTTCTGGTTCGCAGAAAAATGAACAGAGTCATATTCTCCTCGATTCAGGGATTATAATTGGTGACTTGGGATGCCTCAAAATTCCCAGGTGGCGACTCTGAAACAAATAAACAAATCCCGTTTCGACTGTCCTTTAATTGGAGAAAACTCCCCACGCGCCCTCACGGGCGCGGCAAAAAGGAGGTGCGACAGCTCTGGCGACTCTGCTGGGGACTCAAAAGTGTTTCCGTAACCCAGAACCATTGGTTCAGGGTTTAAAGAATTCGAGCTTAAAATATCTGTTTTTATTGGCTTTACTTACTATATAATTTTCAACTGTTTATATGCTAATATGCTAAATGTTTTTTTTACCGCTTTAATATTATTTGAATTGTGAGTATATACAACTGCTACGAAACCCCCTTCTTTCTGAGTCTTCTGAATTTATGGTGTACACGTGCGCGTGACCCACCTTTCTGTTAAAGTCATACCAAATAAGACGGAGTTGGGACAAGTAACTAGGCCGGGCAGACTTTCGTGCTCCCGGTACGTTGCCCCCGCTTCGGCTCAAACTGTCCGTTTGGGTAAGCCAGGTTTAGAACAATCAACCTAAGGTTTTACACTTAGAATAACTCAGCCATGTACCGGATCCCTAGTAGGAACGAATATTTGCATCATATGCATTTGGCCTTGGAGACTCAACACAGGGGTTGGGTCTGTCTAGGACAGGTGAACCAAAAAATTAAAAGACCATCATGATGCATCCTACTTGTTACTTGTGCATTCATTTGCCTCGAACATGCTTGTTGACCAGCTTAAATAAAATCTTGATAAGGAGAAAGGAATAAAAAGGGTTGCTTTAAAAATTTCGAAAAAATATAGTTTTAAATTATTTTTTTAATAAAAGAAAAAAATTTCGAAAATGATTTTTGGTATGAATTTTGACTTTATTAAAATTAAATTTCAGATACAAAATGAGCACTACACAAAGCCCTCATCCACAAGTACGGAGGAATTTCTATGTCAGCTTCAAATGTGGTGGTATGATTTAGGCGAAGACGGTCAAAAATGGGTCGTCAAGCATTTGGGAAATCTCACGGACATTATGAAAGTTGAGCCTCGGGATGATCTGATTACGGCATTAGTAACTTTCTGGGATCCTGTTCACAATGTTTTTCGTTTCTCTGACTTCGAGCTTACTCCTACATTAGAGGAGATAGCTGGCTATGTTGGTTTTGACGGAAGTTTAAGAAATCAAAGCTTGATATTCACAAAGGCTCCTTCAATACATCGATTCTTCGGTCTTCTGAACATCAGCAGTCAAATCAGGAAAATCAATGTCATCAATGGATGTTGTTCCTTCAATTTTTTGTATTCCAGGTTTGGAAAGTCAGATGGGTTCGAAATTCATGAGAAAGGCCTTACTAATAAGCAAAACAAAGACACTTGGCAGATGCACCGTCGATTTGCTTTCATGGTGGCTTTTCTAGGAGTCATGGTCTTCCCAAATAAAGAGCGAACAATTGCTATTCGCACCGCAAAAATTGTACAAATCCTCACCACTAAAGAAAATCACACCCTTGTCCCCATCATTCTATCAGATATTTATCGGGCTTTGACTTTATGCAAATCAGGAGCGAAAGTTTTCGAAGGATGCAAAATTTTGTTGCAAATGTGGGTGATTGAACATCTCCAACAACAACCCAAGATCATACAGTATGGGTCGAACAAAGCTAATTGCATCGAGAGCTATGAGGAAAGAACAAAAAATTATCAAGCTCCAGAAGGGATAGAAGCATGGGTATCTCATCTAAAGGCTTTAACGGCAAATCAAATTGAATGGACTCTGGGATGGCTCCCGATGAGAGAAGTAATACATATGTCAACCTCAAATAGTTATCTACTACTATTGGGATTGAGAAGCATTCAGCCATATGCACCACTAAGAGTCCTAAGGCAACTAGGGAGATATCAAATAGTTCCTGATGAGGAAGATTTGAGTATGCAAGTAATCGAATTACACCCAGAAGCCACTATTCCCGAAGCTTTACTTCAGCAAATGTGGAATGGGTGCCGATACTTGAAAAGTGATACTCAAGTCCTAGACACTACCAAGGGTGAGATAAATCCTGGATATGCGAGGTGGTTCGAAAAGCGGTCTCGCGTGGATGATGTACCAGAACCTGAGCTAAAAAGGCCAACAAAAAGACCCCATGTTCAAAACTTCAATGATAAAATCCAAGAATGGTTAATCTGGGGAGAAAAAGAAAAAGGGTACAAAGCCACTATCCATGCCCTAAAAGAAAATCTAAGAAGCCTCAGTTTGGAGAAAGATTTGCAAGAACAAGAAGCCAAAGGCGAGAAAAAGAGTCTAGCTTGTGAGAATGAAAATCTTCATGCTCGATTCCTAAAAATGAAAAGAGTCTCTGAAACGCCAAAGAGAAGCTGGAAGGATCAAAAAATCATCGCCAATCTCTTCGAAAAAATGTAAGATTATGATTCCATTCTTGCGGAAAACGAAAGGGCATTGAGCAAAGCAAAAGAAATAATCCAACAATTAAACGAAGAAGCCAGATCTAACAAGGAACGCCAAGATAGGCAATCCGAAAAAGACAAGGCTCAATTCAAGAAGGAAAAAGACTATTGGATGCGATCAGAAGACCAGCTTCGTGCACAACTAGAAGAGGAAAGAAGATGCAACAGAGAATACCAACAAGCAGACCTCGACAGGGAAAGATCGCAAGCAAGATTAGAGCAGGCCAGACTCCGAGCTCTATTAGAATCAGCTTTAGATCGTGAAAACCGTGTCAGAGACATAGCCACCACTCGTCAGCAGCAATTGCAAGACCAAGACCAACTTCTCCAAGGTTTCAGGGCACAAATCCACGACTTGGCAGTCTTCACATCTCAAAGTTATGTAAACTGCCAAGGAATGGATTATGAAAGGTTTACAGAGCATGCACCCACTTTTGCTCGTCATCTAGCAATGGAGTTGGAAAGGATATATCGTACGCTGGGAGGCCATCCAGGTCAAGCCCCACATTGAGCAGATAATCCAATATTAGAGAACAAAAGTGGAAAGTGGGGCATTTTGTGAGATGTTATGAATTGTATCTTTTATTTTGATTTAAGTGTGTGTGTTTCAAGCTATTTTCTTAAAGTTTTCAAATGTAATTCCATCTTTGTGTAATAAATAAACATGATTGACTTTGGTCCGAACTACGCAAGGTCTGATTCATGTTTAACATGATACGTAGGCAATCTCTAAGATTCGACCACCACGATAAAGATATACATAGTAAATAAAAGCGAATGACAATTTTTCAATTTCAAGAAAGCTGGGACGACACAAGCAACCGAGCGAATGCATAATAGAAAGGGATTATTTGTCTAGGAGCATTGCATCTCAACGTGTGATTATATATGTGTTAAACTCTCAAAACTAACAAGTTTGTCCATTTTCAGAATTCAACCAGTTAGTTTCTCTAAAGAGTATACTGGCATATTATCACTATCACACAAGATCAAAAGGACCAATACCCGAAAGTATGTCTATCCCAGATGTTGACACAGGTATGGAGATAGAAGAGATGGATGTCGGGAAAATGAAAGAAGAAATGCTTAAGCTCATGCAGCAAATGGCAGAAATGTACCAAGCTTGGTCTACAGGACAGTTACCCCCATCTTACCCAAATAACCCTGCTCCGTCAATGATCCAAACTCAGGATAATATCACCACGGAATTATCCCCAAGTTTCCCCATTTATCAGCACTACCGAGGCACTACCTCTCAGACACCACAGTCTCCACCTCCAAAACCAGTTCCGTACCTTCCTCCACCTATGACTCCTGTTTTTGTAGCACCTCCCCCTACTACATTTCACAAATCTCCTAGTGAGCCTACATTTCAGGCCCAAGACAACCAATATTACCCCCGGAGCCCACCTTCAAAGCCTCCGAAATCAATTCACCTGCTCCTCGGTTTGATCTCCCAACCGAAATTGACAAGCCAGCCAAAAATGCTGAACAAGAAGAAATGTTCAGGAAGGTCAAAAGTCTAGAACAGTCGTTCCGAGACATGAGGGGATTAGGTGGGCAAGTCAGTGTAGCATACAAAGATTTATGCTTATTCCCTAATGTACAATTGCCATTTGGCTTCAAGATGCCCAAATTTGACCTATACAACGGGCACGGCGACCCAGTAGCCCACTTAAGGGGTTTCTATAGCAAGATGCGAGGAGCTGGGGGAAAGGATGAATTATTGATGGCTTACTTCAGTCAAAGTCTAAGCGGATCAGCTTTGGAATGGTATACACGCCAAGACCATGGAAGATGGTACACCTGGGATGACCTGGCATAGGCATTCGCATACCATTTCCAATACAATCTGGAGATCATCCCAGATCGATTATCTTTGACCAAATTTGAGAAGAAACACAATGAAAGTTTCAGAGAGTATGGTTTTCGGTGGAGAGAACAGGCAGCAAGAGTGGATCCTCCTATGAAGGAGAGCGAAATGGTAGACTACTTCCTCCAAGCCTTGGAACCAACTTACTACGCCCACTTGGTTTCAGCAGTTGGAAAATCATTCAACGAGGTAGTGAAGATGGGAGGTATGGTGGAAGAAGGCCTCAAGACAAATAAAATTATGAGCTATTCAGCAATTAAGGCAACTACTCAAGCTATTCAAGGCGGGGTAGGAGGAATCGGAAGAAAGAAGAGGGAGGAAGCAACAGTAGTTGATTCAGGAATTTGGTCGGGACCCAGGGGTTCACCGCTTTACTATAATCAGCAACGACCTCGCCAAACAGCTTACCACCATGATTCATCCCAACATTACTATCACCCTTCAGAGCCTCATTTCGCCATTAACCACGCTCAAGCACACAATCAGCCACCTGTTCACACCAATTGGCGTGCTCCTGTCACACCAAATGCCTACCCCCGAGCTTATCCCGGACCAGGTTTCAGGCCTAGGCCAGCATTCAGGGGAGAAAGGGAACAGAAAAAGAAAACTTACACTCCATTGGGAGAGTCTTACACTAGTCTGTTCCACAGGCTGAGACAGTTAGACATGTTGAGACCAATACAATCCAAGCTACCCAATCCTCCACCAAAGAATCTGGATTACACCATTAGCTGTGAATATTGCTCCGGTGCACCAGGCCATGATACGGAGAAATGTTGGCATTTGAAAAATGCAATACAAGAGCTGATTGATACTAATAAAATCGAGGTTCAAACCCCGAAGCTCCAAATATCAATAGAAATCCAATGCCAGCCCATCAAGAGGCTAATATGATAGAAATCATACAAGCTGATGGGGAGACAAAGAAGCCGTCACAAATTGTCATGATGATCAAGTCTCATGAAACCAAGCCAGATAAGCAGTTAATGGAGGAGAAGCCGGTGTCTAAGTGTAACAAGAATGGTGATGAACCGTCTATGATAGTCGATGAGGGATCATCAAACAAAGTTGCCACAAAACAAGAGAGGCCGAAGGTGATAGTACCAGGGGTTGCTAGCAAACCCGTTGTATTCGTAGAAGGAGCACGTACAGATCGGGTTATTATTGCACCTGTAATCCAGCTGCCAATCATCAACAACAAAGCCATCCCATGGAACTATGAACGGGTGACCGTAATGTACAAGGGCAAAGAAATCAAGGAAGAAGTGTGTGAGGTACAAGGCTTGACTCGTTCGGGAAGATGTTTTACTCCCGAAGAGCTGAGAAAAACTAAAAACAATCCAATGCCAACAAAGAAAGCTGTGACGGAAGAAGAGGCGGAGGAGTTTTTAAGAAAAATGAAGCTCCATGATTATTCTGTTGTGGATCAATTAAAGAAGACCCCCGCTCAAATTTCATTGTTGTCATTACTGATCCATTCAGAGGAACACCGTCTGGCGTTGATGAAAATCCTGAATGAAGCTCATGTTCCTGAAAAGATCTCTGTAAATCATTTGGGCAAAATAGCCCACAGAATCTTTGAGACAAACAGGATTACATTTGCTGATGATGAATTACCTGTGGAAGGTACCGAGCACAACAGAGCTCTTTACCTCACCGTGAAATGTGAAAACTCCGTAGTAACCCGGGTATTGGTCGACAATGGGTCCAGTGCAAACATATGCCCTCTCTCCACTCTAAACAAATTAAAAATTAAAGAGGAGAGGATCCAAAAGAATAGTATCTGCGTACGAGGATTTGACGGTGGAAGCAGAGATTCATTTGGCGACATAGTGTTGGAACTAACTATAGGGCCAGTTGAATTCACAATGGAATTCCAAGTGTTAGACATGACTGTTTCTTACAACTTGTTGTTGGGTCGACCATGGATCCATGCTGCTAAAGCAGTCCCGTCAACATTATATCAGGCTGTCAAGTTTGAATGGGACCATCAAGAAATAGTCGTGCATGGAGAAGAAAATTTAAATGCTCACAACAGCACCATTGTACCAGTCGAGGGAGCAGAAATTGACCAAGGACCATGGGTATACCAAGTGTCCGACACGGTGACGGTAGAGAAAATTCCAGAAGGAAAATACCTTGCGAATCCAAAGGTATCCTCTGCATCAGTCATGGTAGCTTATGAAATGCTGAAGAATGGCTTTATACCCGGCAAAGGTCTAGGCTTATCTCTGCAAGGAATTATACAACCAGTATCTCTCCCCGAGAACTGGGGAACGTTCGGTTTAGGGTTCACACTTACCGCCAATGACGTGATAAGAGCCAGGAAGTTGAAACACCAGGTTCTTCCAAAACCAGTACCACAGTTGTCGAAGTCTTTTGTCAAGACCGGTGCTAAAAATCGCCCGATAACAACAATTCCTAAATCCCAGGTCAATCCTGAGGAGGAATTAATTGAAAGGTTCGAGAAATTGTTTAGTGATGTAAATATGCTGGAAGGCGGAGAAGGGTGTAGCAACGCAGAAGTTCAATTCGTTGGACCGAAAACAAAGCTCAATAATTGGATAGCCACTCCTCTCCCAATTCGAAAGGAGTCTTGGTAGTTTATTTTGATTTTTCTTTCAGTTTGTTTGGGTTATTTCAAGGTTGTAATCCCAAAGTTTATCTTACAGTTGGTTTGAAGTGTGCAAAACCTTGTTATCTTTCATCATCCAATAAAAAGCAGTTTCCTTTTTATTATCATTCCTAATAAGCTTTCTTTTCTTTTTCTTCTTTTCTGTATAGTTCTTTTTACGCTGGCTCTAGTGATATGGCATGCATGAGGAATCTTCAGCTCAGTCTTAAAAATCAATCTGGTTCCGAAATATTAATTCAAGAAACATATTGTGATTATGAATCAGAATATGATGAAGATGAGGTTTTTGAAGAGATTAGTAAAGAGTTAATTCACTTTGAGGAAAAAATCAAACCTAACTTGAGTGATACCAAGGACATCAATATAGGGGACACGAGTAATATCCGAGAAACTAAAATAAGTGTCCATCTCGAACCAAAGATCTGAGAAGAGTTAATTAAAGCACTCATAGAATTCAAAGATGTTTTTGCATGGTCGTATGACGACATGCCGGGCTTGAGCACTGATTTAGTGGTCCACAAATTGCCCACCGATCCAATGGTGCCTCCTGTCAAGCAGAGGCTGAGAAAATTCAAGCCTGATATGAGTATGAGAATTAAGGAAGAAATCACCAAACAATTGGAAGCAAAGGTCATTCGAGTCACTCGATATCCTATTTGGTTAGCTAATGTCGTTCCTGTGCCAAAGAAAGACGGCAAAATTAGAGTATACGTCGACTATCACAATCTCAACAAAGCAAGTCCAAAGGATAATTTCCCATTACCCAATATCCATATTTTGATCGACAATTGTGCCAAGCATGATATAGGATCTTTCGTGGATTGTTATGTCGGATATCATCAAATTCTAATGGATGAAGAAGATGCAGAAAAGACGGCATTTATCACACCATGGGGAACTTATTGCTACTGGGTAATGCCATTCGGTTTGAAGAACGCCGGAGCAACCTATATGAGAGCAATGACCACAGTGTTTCATGATATGATACACAAGGAAATTGAGGTATACGTGGATGATGTGATCATAAAATCAAAGCATCAGGCCAACCACGTTGGGGATTTGAGGAAGTTCTTCTTAAGACTTCGCAGGTACAACCTCAAGCTTAACCCTGCCAAGTGCGCATTTGGAGTTCCATCCGGAAAGTTGCTGGGATTCATAGTCAGTCGATGAGGCATCGAGCTAGACCCATCAAAGATCAAAGCCATCCAAGAACTGCCACCCCCAAGAAACAAAACTGAAGTAATGAGTTTGTTGGGAAGGTTAAATTACATCAGCAGGTTTATTGCTCAGCTCACAACAACCTGTGAGCCAATTTTCAAATTGTTGAAAAAGGATGTTGCAGTCAAATGGACTGATGAGTGTCAAGAAGCGTTCGATAAGATAAAAGAGTACTTGTCGAAACCACCCGTGTTAGTCCCTCCAGAGCCAGGAAGACCTTTGATTCTTTACTTAACAGTTTTGGAAAATTCATTTGGTTGTGTATTGGGGCAACATGACCTCACGGGCAGAAAAGAACAGGCCATCTACTACCTTAGCAAGAAGTTCACAGCTTATGAGGTTAAGTATACTCATCTGGAAAAGACATGTTGCGCCCTAACATGGGTAGCTCAAAAATTGAAACACTATTTGTAATCCTACACTACTTACCTCATTTCTAGGTTGGATCCATTGAAATACATTTTTCAAAAGCCTATGCCAACAGGAAGACTTGCAAAGTGGCAGATATTGCTCACAGAATTCGACATCATCTATGTGACTCGAATGGCAATGAAGGCTCAAGCACTAGCCGATCATTTAGCCGAAAACCCGGTCGATGAGGAATATGAGCCGTTGAAGACTTATTTTCCTGATGAGGAAACAATGCATATTGACGAGGTGAAGCAAATTGAAAAACCTGGCTGGAAACTTTTCTTTGATGGAGCTGCTAACATGAAAGGAGTCGGAATAGGAGCTGTAATCATTTCTGAAACAGGGCATCACTATCCTGTTACGGCTCAATTGCGATTTTATTGTACCAATAATATGGCTGAATATGAAGCTTGCATTTTGGGGTTAAGGCTAGCTGCAGACATGGGTATCCGAGAAATCTTAGTCATGGGAGATTCGGATCTTTTGGTACATCAAATTCAAGGAGAATGGGAAACCCGAGACTTGAAGCTCATACCATACCGACAATGTCTACATGATCTTTGTCAGCGGTTTCAATCAGTGGAATTCCAACATATTCCAAGAATCCATAATGAGGTTGCCGATGCACTGGCTACCCTAGCATCAATGTTGCACCATCCAGACAAGGCTTATGTAGATCCAATACATATTCAAATCCACAATCAGCACGCTTATTGCAATATGGTGGAAGAAGAATTTGATGGAGAACCATGGTTCCACGACATCAAAGAGTATATCAGGATGAGGATATATCCCGCACAAGCCACAGGAGATCAAAAGAGGACCATTAGGCGATTGGCAAATGGATTCTTCTTAAGCGGAGGAGTTTTGTATAAAAGAACACCAGATCTTGGATTATTAAGATGCATAGATGCCAGACAAGCTGCAACTGTCATGTCTGAAGTACATTTAGGAGTTTGCGGACCCCACATGAGTGGATATGTGTTGGCAAAGAAAATCCTCCGAGCTGGTTACTATTGGCTTACCATGGAGAGAGATTGTATCAATTTTGTGCGCAAGTGTTATCAATGCCAAATACACGGAGATTTGATTCATTCTCCACCATCCGAGTTGCACACAATGTCGGCACCATGGCCTTTCGTTGCTTGGGGTATGGATGTGATTGGACCAATTGAACCGGTAGCATCCAATGGACATAGATTCATTCTAGTAGCTATTGATTATTTTACCAAATGGGTTGAGGCCAAGACATTCAAATCAGTGACCAAGAAAGCTGTGGTCGATTTTGTCCACTCAAATATCATATGTCGATTCGGAATCCCGAAGGTGATCATCACAGATAACGGTGCTAATCTTAACAGCAATTTAATGAAAGAAGTATGTCAACAGTTTAAGATTACACATCGTAACTCTACCCCATATCAGCCCAAGGCGAATGGAGCAGTAGAAGCAGCCAACAAAAACATAAAGAAGATACTGCGGAAAATGGTAGAAGGCTCAAAACAATGGCATGAAAAATTACCATTTGCTTTATTAGGATACCGCACTACCGTTCGCACTTCAGTAGGAGCAACTCCTTATTTGTTGGTATACGACACTGAAGCAGTAATTCCTGCAGAAATTGAGATTCCTTCCCTTCGGATCATCGCCGAACCAAAGATTGATGATGATGAATGGGTCAAAACCCGTCTAGAACAGTTAAACTTGATTGACGAAAAACGATTGACCGCAGTATGCCATGGTCAATTATATCAAAGAAGAATAGAAAGAGCATATAACAAAAAGGTGCGTCCCCGGAAGTTTGAAGTAGGTCAGCATGTGCTGAAACGCATTCTTCCACATCAGGTTGAAGCAAAAGGCAAATTTGCTCCGAATTGGCAAGGACCATTCATTGTGACCAGAGTATTATCGAATGGTGCACTATGTTTAACAGATATTGAAGGCAAATGCATAGATATGGCGATCAATTCTGACGCGGTAAAAAGATATTATGCATAACTTTTGAATGTTTGTATTTAGCATTATTTCGAAGATTGGAATGACAAAGGCAATTTATTCTGCTATCCAAACACTATACCATTTGCTTCCCCTTCGAGCCATATTTGTTTCTTTCTTACCCTCTCTTGGAATCAATAAAAATCAAATATGAAATAAAAAAAAAGAGAAAAGAAAATCAACTACGTTTGACCTGATTCCTCAAAGAAGGATACGTAGGCGCCTCACGGCTCGGTCATAAGGTGCACAACATGCACAATGTGCACAGAAAAGATATATTAAGAGACCCCAATCAAGAAACTGGGGCAGGAATTGTATTGGAAATAAGAAAGGATTCCAAAAGTTGTAATTTTAAACCCATACCAAAGCTATTTAGCTTTTAATACCTTTTTCATTCCTAACCTTATACCAAAAGACCTTTTAATCAATCTTAGAAAAATGCTGAGGCAAGCAAATTAAATGGTTCATAACACTCTGGTACAAACAAGGAAAGAAAGTAAAATGAGAGAGTCTTATAGGTGAAAACCCACACGGGCACCATAAGGCGACGGAAGTTGAGAGAAAAGTAAAATGAGAGAGTCTTATAGGTGAAAACCCACACGGGCACCATAAGGCGAAAAGGAAGTGAAGAAGTGAAAAACGAGAAAAATTTATCGGTGAAAACTCTTTGAGACAATTGAGAGGAGATTGATTAAAAGACTGGGTTGATTAATCCGAAATGCATACCCTGATCATTGGTGCCAGTAATTCCAATCAGATAAGTCCTTTATTCCTTTTCCAACAGTCATCCAAAAATTGGATTTTTCTTTTCATTCTATAATTGTCGAAATCAACGTATTTCGGTACTAATATTCTTATTTTCTCCAAGCTTTGAGATAAGTTTTATTCCAAACAAATAAGAAGGAATGTCAAGGTATACTACCAAGATTCAAGGTTACAAAATACAGCCACGAAAGGTGGAAGATAAAATACGGGTGTAAGAAAGATGAAATCAAAAGTGGATCATCAAAGTCAAAAGAGGCACATGATTACAGTTGAAAGGTTTTGAAGGAAAACACACAGAGGAGAATCCTATAGTCAAGGATCAATTACAAAGACAAAACAGTCTTTTCAATCATTCCAAGGCAATAAAAAGAGACGAAGAGAAATATCACCATCTGCAAGAATACCACAGCCAACCACCCTGCTTTAAACTAACGAAGTTTTCTTTGAGTTAAAACAGGGGCAAAAACAATAATTGTGTTAGGAAATACCTGGTAAAGAAAAGAAGAAATCAGGCGTCCACCTGGAGAATGAGGATGAGCAAAAGAAGAAGTCAGGCGTCCACTGGAGAATGAGGACAAAGAAAAGAAGAAATCAGGCGTCCACCTGGAGAATGAGGATGAAAATTAAAGAAGTCAGGCGTCCACCTGGAGAATGAGGATGAGCAAAAGAAGAAGTCAGGCGTCCACCTGGAGAATGAGGACAAAGAATTGAAGAAGTCAGGCGTCCACCTGGAAAAACAGGGGCAAAAACAATAATTGTGTTAGGAAATACCTGGTAAAGAAAAGAAGAAATCAGGCGTCCACCTGGAGAATGAGGATGAGCAAAAGAAGAAGTCAGGCGTCCACTGGAGAATGAGGACAAAGAAAAGAAGAAATCAGGCGTCCACCTGGAGAATGAGGATGAAAATTAAAGAAGTCAGGCGTCCACCTGGAGAATGAGGATGAGCAAAAGAAGAAGTCAGGCGTCCACCTGGAGAATGAGGACAAAGAATTGAAGAAGTCAGGCGTCCACCTGGAGAATGAGGATGAGAAAGAATTGAAGAAGTCAGGCGTCCACCTGGAGAATGAGGACAAAGAAAAGAAGAAATCAGGCGTCCACCTGGAGAATGCAATAAAAAGAGACGAAGAGAAATATCACCATCTGCAAGAATACCACAGCCAACCACCCTGCTTTAAACTAACGAAGTTTTCTTTGAGTTAAAACAGGGGCAAAAACAATAATTGTGTTAGGAAATACCTGGTAAAGAAAAGAAGAAATCAGGCGTCCACCTGGAGAATGAGGATGAGCAAAAGAAGAAGTCAGGCGTCCACTGGAGAATGAGGACAAAGAAAAGAAGAAATCAGGCGTCCACCTGGAGAATGAGGATGAAAATTAAAGAAGTCAGGCGTCCACCTGGAGAATGAGGATGAGCAAAAGAAGAAGTCAGGCGTCCACCTGGAGAATGAGGACAAAGAAAAGAAGAAGTCATGCGTCCACCTGGAGAATGAGGATAAAGAAAAAGAAGAAGTCAGGCGTCCACCTGGAGAATGAGGACAAAGAATTGAAGAAATCAGGCGTCCACCTGGAGAATGAGGATGAAAATTGAACGAGTCAGGCGTCCACCTGGAGAATGAGGATAAAGAGATTGAAGAAATCAGACGTCCACCTGGAGAATGAGGATAAAGAATTGAAGAAATCAGGCATCCACCTGGAGAATGAGGATAAAGAATTAAAGAAGTCAGGCGTCCACCTGGAAAATGAGGATGAAGAAAGAAAAGAAGCAGTCAAGGCACCCACTTGAAGAACGAGGGAATGCAATTGAAGTGTTGAAACCAAAAGCCCACTCATGTGAGAAAGGAGCACACTTAGAATCAATAAAGCAGAGGAGTCCAACAGAATCCCCAGCAAGAAACAACAAAAGTTCCAAGAGGAATACGGAATAAGCCAAATGCCCAAGAGTCACCAAGATATCAAGACAACAAGAAACGCAAGGGCATGATTTAGATAAGATTTTTATAATTCCTGTACCATAATCTAGCTTAATTTTGTATTTCCTTTAAAGTAAGGTGTAATAAGGAGGTCAGCAAGCAGTAAAAACAGCACGAAGCAGCAGTAACATCACAGTCCCATGGTAGTCCCAGCTACCAAAAAATTCCCGAACTACATTGACCTGATTCCTTTATAGCCAAGGATATGTAGGAAACCTTCGAAGCAGAGGTTCGGTCAAATCTTTCAAAAAATGCTTCCCACGGAGTATTCGAACGGGCAAAAATCGCTCGTGTCCGCTCACTTTATCTTTGTACGAAAACTCTTCGAATTTCCGCACAAAGAGGGGCAGCTGTGAGCACGTGATTTTTGCCTTACGAAAAACTACTCCAAAATAAATCAAAATAAGTTTCTTTTACTGTGTAATTTCTGAATTTGCGTGATGTTAAAAATTTTTTTATGTCCGTAAAATGTTTGCTTTGTCATAATTAAACAAAAATAAAATAAAATACATATTTGCATGAATATAGGATTTAATTATGCATTTAAGAGATAATTTAAATAAAATCACAAAAATATGCATTGGTTTTATTTTAAATGTTTCACGGTGTGATTGATGTTTTTGTCTATGTGTTAAATAATTGTTATAGAGTAATTAATATATTTTTGTGAAGGTAAAATTGTTTTATAATTACAATTAGAAATTTAAATTAGAAAAAAATGAAAAAAATAAAATAAAATAATACATATACATAAAAATCGGACCTGGATTTAAATCCAGGCCCAACCAAATTAATTCCCTTCACAGCCCAATCCGAACAGCCCAAGTCTGACCCAGTCCCAAGCTAAAACCAAACGACGTCGTTTGGTCACCTCTCATCAAGGGCCGTTGGATTAAATCCAACCAACGGTCAAGATCCCCTGCCCTTACCCGCAACCCACAACCCGACCCATTGACCCGACTCAGTCCGACCCCAACATTAAACCAAACGACGTCGTTTGGATTAGTGGATTGATCCTGGCCCTCCATCTTACTTGATCGGACGGACGATACCAATCCACCCCACCCCTATATAAATCCCAAACCTTTACCCCGGCCCCTAACCAAACACCCCCCCCCATCCTCTCCTGTTCATCGTCTTCCCAAACCCCCACTCCTAACCCTAGCCGCCCTAGGATTCCTTCGCCTGAAACCCGGCGGCATCAACGCCGCTGGTCACCAACTTAACACCCTAGGACCCCCTGAACACCCTCTATCCGAATATGTTACCAGCTTGGTTCGAATCTCCCTGGAGGTTCTCGAATCTTCATTTGAAGATTCGATCCAAGTTCAGATCTAGACCTAACAGTCCCAAATCGACACCACAGCTTCCCCTAGTCACCCTGAATATGGATCTATCGTTTGTTTGGTTCGAATCAGTGCGGAACTTCTCGAATCTTCTTTTGAAGATTCGGACCAAACAAGAACAGACTCAGATCCGTTTCAAACTAACACCAAATAACCCCTAGGCTACCCTCACCATTGTGTCATGTTTGGTTCTTCTCGAATCTGACCAGAAATGGTTAAATCCCAAATCGAGTTTTTAAGAACCCTAAAAATACCAAACTTCCGGATTCTGTGCATATTAAATGAAGATTGAGGTTTAATCGACCTTAGTCAAAGTATTTTCAGTGGAAAATACTTCGACTAAGGTCAGTTTGATTTCAAACAAAAAATTCGAAAAGCCGAGTTGAGTTCGAGTCTGATTAAAATTCAGAGGTATTTTTCTATTATTTTGTGTATTCTAAGTGTATTGTTGTCTGTGACAATAGCTGTTTGATTTTTCATATTTGTTCTGATCAATTATGTCATTTCTGTCTCCTACCTATTTACTTGATCCGAGTGTGAATTGTTTCTATTGGTTGTGATTATTTACAATGTATGTAATCGACTCGATTAAGTTCGTCGATTAGTTATATTATGAATTCTCGTTTATGATAAATACTGATTGAAACAATCTGTCTACCTATTGTTTGTTGACAATTGTTATAGATAGTTAGTTAATTAGTCTTTTAAATCATGTTTGTTTATAAATCAGTGAGTCCGTCAAATGGATGTTGTGTATGTATTGATTTCTGGGCAGTTAGTTTCAGGTAATGCATATACTGTCAATACCCCTGCACTTATGCTAAATTCAATTTCAATTCAGATTTTTGTTCTGTTAAGTTTTGTGTATTATTAAAAGGTTTGTGTACAAGTTCAGTGTTCAAATCTGAATTTAGTTTTGTCCATTAGCTATTAGACATTGGGTGTTGGATCAATTAGCTATCATTGAATAGACAGAATGTTTGTTTGATTTAGGACTTGGTTATTAGCTGCTAAACAGGTTTAATTCAGATAATTTGGTTAAGGTTTAAGCAATTTTGGTCTGGGGCAGTAATAACAGTAGTATTAAGGGATTTTCAGTGAGTATTTGAGAAATGAAACAGTAGGGTAATATAATAATAATAGTGTGCTTATAATGGAATGTTAGTGGCTATAATTTAGGAGATAATGGGAAACAAAGGGTAATGGAATGCTGGAAATCAGGAAAAAGTTCACTCAATGGGATTTAAAGTAGTTAAAAGCAGATTTTAGATATGATTTTCTGTTTTTAAAAGATAAAAGGGGGTCCAGGCAGCACAAAAAAGGAAGGAAGCATACCTGTATAAATACAGGGGCAGATTTCAGAAGAGAAAGGAGAGAAAAAAACAGAATTTTCAGAGAGAATTTCTAAGGGCAGAATTTTTCAGAGGGAAGATTTTAAGAAAGAAAAAGAAAGGCAGAGAGAATTTTTAAGAGAGAATCTTTAAGAGATTTTGAGGGCTGAGATTTTAAAGAAAGGAAACAGAAAATAGAATACTCACATATACACTCACACACAGATACAGCAGCAGAAACAGAAAATCAGAAACAAACTGAATTTGTAACTGAAGAAAAGCTGAAATCTGAAATGTTGTTCTTGTGTTGAATCTGTTCAACTTTGTGTGATTCCACTGTTCAGTTAAAAATCTGAAGTGTCTTTCAAAATACTATACTGTGCATCTATTTTCTTCGGGTCTTATTATTGTTCAAATCTGTGGGAATACTGATATTTGGCTGAGTGTGTTACTGCTGTAACTGCTGAAACTTACTTCTTCTACCTCCATTTTCAGGTATATGTCTTTTAAATTTTAAGTTGGAAAGAGATTCAACATGACTCGTCAATGAAGCTTGAACTGAAAGTCTATTTTTATTTGTCCAAGTTCATCAATTTAAATTTCATTTTTGTTTCATATTAGTTAATTAGTAGTAAATTCAATTTGATAGCTATGAGCTAATTGTCTTACTTTGAAAGTTTGTATAAAGGTTTGTAATAATATTAGTTCATTATCTCATTAGTTTAATAAATTGTCAAGACAGGGAGTAAGGCATAAAAATGGACCATTGATTACATCTTATAATACCATTAGCTAAATGCAAAGATAAAGAAGTTACATTAGTAGAATATCTTGTAATAAGTATGATTTTGTTTAGATTGGTATAAGTTATTATATGGTATGATGACAGGTATAATCATATGAGTAAAGTAAGTTGGTATAGCTCGTCATGATGATAGAACGTTATGAATGTTTACGCCAAATAGTTGGGTTGCATGTAATGTAACTTTGTTGAATTAACTTGCATAATAATTCCTTTTCTACAAATTCGATGCTTATCTACTTTCATAAAACAAAGTGACCAAATAATTAGGTCTATTAGACTAAAAGTGAGTGTATGAGAATGAAAAGAGATGTACAAGCATAAATTGTCACACTTTACATCATTGATAATTAGAAATAGAATTTGCATTAAGTAAACAATGAAAATTCTCGGAAAATATTTCCTTCCCTTTATGAATCATTTATTTTCAGTTTCATATGCCATTTATTCTTTGGCATGTATATATATATGTCATATTCGTTTTTTTAAAGATAGTATTAATCATATTCTTATTATGTCCTTTGAATTTGAACAGTTGGAATGAATTATTTATATTCGGAAAATATAATCAACGGTCAACATTTAATATTGTAAATTCTTGGAAACCTTAAATGGGAATTTATCATGATTTTCACATAAAAATGTATAAATATAATGAATAATTTGTGGAAAAATCCTTAATATCATTGCAAATATTTTTGCGCAATTAGGGATACGTTCGCGTACCTTGATTATATTTTTTTAAAAAGCAAAAAATTCGGATTATGCGTACGCGCAATTTCGAACGAATATTTAATAAAAGGATTTATCCAAAGGCGTTAAATCAATTTCATAAAAACCCGAGATGTAAGGTTCACTATTCAAGAAAAATAAATATTCTTGATTCAACACAATCTCGGAAAAATGATTGCTTAGTATATTATCAAAAAATTATTGTGTACACGTACGCGTGACACAATTCCGCATTTTTAAATTTGTAACACGAATATACGTACGCGTAATTCAATTCAAAGAAGGGTCCTTAATCACGATAAGTAAAAGCGATAGAAAAATCATGTAACAAAAATATATTTAATAAAATCAAGATGATTAAGCCAATAATGAAAACAGTTAAGCGACCGTGCTAGAACCACGGAATTCGGAAATGCCTAACACCTTCTTCCGGATTAACAGAATTCCTTACTCAGGATTTCTGGTTCGCAGAAAAATGAACAGAGTCATATTCTCCTCGATTCAGGGATTATAATTGGTGACTTGGGACGCCTCAAAATTCCCAGGTGGCGACTCTGAAACAAATAAACAAAACCCGTTTCGACTGTCCTTTAATTGGAGAAAACTCCCCACGCGCCCTCACGGGCGCGGCAAAAAGGAGGTGCGACAGGAACTAACAATAGGGCCAGTTGAATTCACAATGGAATTCCAAGTGTTGGACATAACTGTTTCTTACAACTTGTTGTTGGGTCGACCATGGATCCATGCTGCTAAAGCAGTCCCGTCAACACTACATCAGGTTGTCAAGTTTGAATGGGATCATCAAGAAGTAGTCGTGCATGGAGAAGAAAGTTTAAATGCTCACAGCAGTACCATTGTACCGGTCGAGGGAACAGAAAATGACCAGGGACCATGGGTATACCAAGTGACCGACACAGTGTCGATAGAGAAAATTCCAGAGGGGAAATACCTTCCAAATCCAAAGATATCCTCTGCATCAGTCATGGTAGCTTATGAAATATTAAAGAATGGCTTTATACCCGGCAAAGGTCTGGGTTTATCTTTGCAAGGAATTATACAACCAGTATCTCTCCCCGAGAACTGGGGAACATTCGGTTTGGGGTTCATACCCACTGCCAATGACGTGATAAGGGCTAGGAAGCTGAAACACCAAGCATGGGTTCTTCCAAAACCAGTCCCACATCTGTCAAAGTCTTTTGTCAAGACCGGTGCTAAAAATCGCCCGATAACAACAATTCCTAAATCCCAGGTCAATCCTGAGGAGGAATTAATTGAAAGATTCGAGAAATTGTTTAGTGATGTGAATATGTTGGAAAGCGGAGAAGGGTGTAGCAACGTAGAAGTTCAATTCGTTGGGCCAGAAACAAAGCTCAGTAATTGGAAAGCCACTCCTCTCCCAATTCTAAAGGAGTCTTGGTAGTTTATTTTGATTTTCTTTCAGTTTGTTTGGGTTACTTCAGGGTTGTAATCCCAAAGCTTATCTTACAGTTTGTTTGAAGTGTACAAAACCTTATTATCTTTCATCATCCAATAAAAAGCAGTTCCCCTTTTATTATCATTCCTAATAGTTTTCTTTCTTTTTCTTCTTTCCTGTACAGTTCCTTTTATGCTGGCTCTAGTGATATGGCATGCATGAGGAATCCTCAGCCCAGTCTTAAAAATCAATTTGGTTCCGAAGTAATAATTCAAGAAATATATTATGATTATGAATCAGAATATGATGAAGATGAGGTTTTTGAAGAGATTAGTAAAGAGTTAATTCACTTTGAGGAAAAAGTCAAACCTAACTTAAGTGATACCGAGGACATCAATATAGGGGACACGAGTAATATCCGAGAAACTAAAATAAGTGTCCATCTGGAACCAAAGATCCGAGAGGAGTTAATTAAAGCACTCATAGAATTCAAAGATGTTTTTTCATGGTCGTATGATGACATGCCGGGACTGAGCACTGATTTAGTGGTTCACAAATTGCCCACCGATCCAACGGTGCCTCCTGTCAAGCAGAGGCTGAGAAAATTCAAGCGTGACATGAGTGTGAGAATTAAGGAAGAAATCACCAAACAATTGGAAGCAAAGGTCATTCGAGTCACTCGATATCCTATTTGGTTGGCTAATATCGTTCCTGTACCAAAGAAAGACGGAAAAATTAGAGTATGCGTCGACTATCGCAATCTCAACAAAGCAAGTCCAAAGGATAATTTCCCATTACCCAATATCCATATTTTGATCGACAATTGTGCCAAACATGATATAGGGTCTTTCGTGGATTGTTATGCCGGGTATCATCAAATTCTAATGGATGAAGAAGATGCAGAAAAGACGGCATTCATCACACCATGGGGAACTTATTGCTACCGGGTAATGCCATTCGGTTTAAAGAACGCCGGAGCAACCTATATGAGAGCAATGACCACAGTGTTTCATGATATGATACACAAGGAGATTGAGGTATACGTGGACGATGTGATCATAAAATCAAAGCATCAGGCCAACCACGTTGGGGATTTGAGGAAGTTCTTCTTAAGACTTCGCAGGTACAACCTCAAGCTTAACCCTGCCAAGTGCGCATTTGGAGTTCCATCTGGAAAGTTGCTGGGATTCATAGTCAGTCGACGAGGCATCGAGCTAGACCCATCAAAGATCAAAGCCATCCAAGAACTGCCACCTCCAAGAAATAAAACTGAAGTAATGAGTTTGTTGGGAAGGTTAAATCACATCAGCAGGTTTATTGCTCAGCTCACAACAACCTGTGAGCCAATTTTCAAATTGTTAAAAAAGGATGCTGCGGTCAAATGGACCGATGAGTGTCAAGAAGCATTCGATAAAATAAAAGGGTACTTGTTAAACCCACCCGTGTTGGTCCCGCCAGAGCCAGGAAGACCTTTGATTCTTTACTTGACGGTTTTGGAAAATTCGTTTGGTTATGTATTGGGGCAACATGACCTCACTGGCAGAAAAGAACAGGCCATCTACTACCTTAGCAAGAAGTTCACAGCTTATGAGGTTAAGTATACTCATCTGGAAAAGACATGTTGCGCCCTAACATGGGTAGCTCAAAAATTGAAACACTATTTGTCATCCTACACTACTTACCTCATTTCTCGGTTGGATCCATTGAAATACATTTTTCAAAAGCCTATGCCAACGGGAAGACTTGCAAAGTGGCAGATATTGCTCACAGAATTCGACATCATCTATGTGACTCGAACTGCAATGAAGGCTCAAGCACTGGCCGATCATTTAGCCGAAAACCCAGTCGATGAGGAATATGAGCCGTTGAAAACTTATTTTCCTGATGAAGAAACAATGCATATCGACGAGGTGGAGCAAATTGAAAAGCCTGGCTGGAAACTTTTCTTTGATGGAGCCGCTAACATGAAAGGAGTCGGAATAGGAGCTGTAATCATTTCTGAAACAGGGCATCACTATCCTGTTACGGCTCAATTGCGATTTTATTGCACCAATAATATGGCTGAATATGAAGCTTGTATTTTGGGGTTAAGGCTAGTCGCAGACATGGGTATCCGAGAAATCTTAGTCATGGGAGATTCGGATCTTTTGGTACATCAAATTCAAGGAGAATGGAAAACCCGAGACTTGAAGCTCATACCATACCGACAATGTCTACATGATCTTTGTCAGCGGTTTCAATAAGTGGAATTCCAACATATTCCAAGAATCCATAATGAGGTTGTCGATGCATTGGCTACCCTGGAATCAATGTTGCACCATCCGGACAAAGCTTATGTAGATCCAATACATATTCAAGTCCACGATCAGCACGCTTATTGCAATATGGTTGAAGAACAATTTGATGGTGAACCATGGTTCCACGACATCAAGGAGTATATCAGGATAGGGATATATCCCGCACAAGCCACAGGAGATCAAAAGAGGACCATTAGGCGATTAGCAAATGGATTCTTCTTAAGCGGAGGAGTTTTGTATAAAAGAACACCAGATCTTGGATTATTAAGATGCATAGATGCCAGACAAGCTGCAGTTGTCATGTCTGAAGTACATTCAGGAGTTTGCGGACCCCACATGAGTGGATATGTGTTGGCAAAGAAAATCCTCTGAGCCGGTTACTATTGGCTTACCATGGAGCGAGATTGTATCAGTTTTGTGCGCAATTGTCATCAATGCCAAATACACGGAGATTTGATTCATTCTCCACCATCCGAGTTGCACACAATGTTGGCACCATGGCCCTTCGTTGCCTGGGGCATGGATGTGATTGGACCAATTGAGCCGGCAGCATTCAATGGGCACAGGTTCATTCTGGTAGCTATTGATTATTTTACCAAATGGGTTGAGGCCAAGACATTCAAATCAGTGACCAAGAAAGTTGTGGTCGATTTTATCCACTCAAATATTGTATGTCGATTCGGAATCCCGAAGGTGATCATCACAGATAACGGTGCTAATCTTAACAACAACTTAATGAAGGAAGTATGTCAACAGTTTAAGATTACACATCGTAACTCTACCCCATATCGGCCCAAGGCGAATGGAGCAGTAGAAGCAGCCAACAAAAACATAAAGAAGATACTTCGAAAAATGGTAGAAGGTTCAAAACAATGGCATGAAAAATTACCATTTGCATTATTGGGATACCGCACTACTGTTCGCACTTCAGTAGGAGCAACTCCTTATTTGTTGGTATATGGCACTGAAGCAGTAATTCCTGTAGAAGTTGAGATTCCTTCCCTTCGGATCATCGCCGAAGCAAAGATTGATGATGATGAATGGGTCAAAACCCGTCTGGAACAGTTAAACTTGATTGATGAAAAACGATTGGCCGCAGTATGTCATGGTCAATTATATCAAAGAAGAATAGAAAGAGCATACAACAAAAAGGTGCGTCCCCGGAAGTTTGAAGTAGGTCAGCATGTGCTGAAACGTATTCTTCCACATCAGGTCGAGGCAAAAGGCAAATTTGCCCCGAATTGGCAAGGACCATTCATTGTGACCAGAGTATTATCGAATAGTGCACTATGTTTAAAAGATATTGAAGGCAAATGCATAGATATGGCGATCAATTCTGACGCGATAAAGAGATATTATGCATAGAATTTTTGAATGTTTGTATTTAGCATTATTTCGAAGATTGGAATGACAAAGGCAATTTATTCTGCTATCCAAACACTATACCCTTTGTTTTCCCCCTTTGAGCCATACTTGTTTCTTTTCTACCCCCTCTTGGAAACAATGAAAATCAAAATAATAGAGTTCAAAAAAAAATCACTATTATTTAGTGAACTATGTTTGACCTGATTCCTCAAAGAAGGATACGTAGGCGCCTCACGGCTCGGTCATAGGGTACACAATATACATAATGTGCACAAAAAGTTATGTCAAGCGACCCCAATCAAAAACTGGGGCAAAGAAACTGTATTGCAAATAAGAAAAAGATTCCAAGAGTTGTAATTTTTAACCCATACCAAGAACTGTTTAGCTTTTAATACCTTTTCCATTTCTAACCCCATACCAAAAAGTCCTTTCGATCAATCTTAGAAAAATTCTGAGACAAGCAAATGAAGATGGTTCATAACACTCTGGTACAAACAAGAAAAGAAAGTAAAAATGAGAGAGTCTTATAGGTGAAAACCCACACGGGCACCATAAGGCGACGGAAGTTGAGAGAAAAGTAAAAATGAGAGAGTCTTATTGGTGAAAACCTTTGTAGGCACCATAAGGCGAAAAGGAAGTGAGAAATGAACAAATGAGGAAGGTTTATCGGTGAAAACTCTTTGAGATATGGCAAGTCCAACAGGTCTGTGAAATGAAAAATGAAGTTGAATTATGGAAATTTTGGGGGAAAACAAAAAATTAGACAATTGAAAGGAGATTGATTAAAAGACTGGGTTGATTAATCCGAAATGCATACCCTGATCATTGGTGCCAGTAACTCCAATCAGATAAGTTTTATTCCTTCTCCAACAGTCATCCAAACTTGGATTTTTCTTTTCATTCTATAATTGTCGAAATCAGCGTGTTTCGTCACTAATAATCTTACTTTTCTAAAGCTTTGAGATAAGTTTTATTCCCAAACAAATAAGAAGGAATGTCAAGGTATACTACCAAGATTCAAGGTTACATGATGCAAAATACAGCCATGAAAGGCGGGAGATAAAAAGATATGGGTGTAAGAAAAGTGAAATCAAAAGTGGATCAGCAAAGTCAGAAGGGACATATAATTACAGTTAAAAGGGTTCGAAGGAAAACATACAGAGGGGAATCCTATAGTCAAGGATCAATTACAAGGACAAAACGGTCTTTTTCAACCATTTCAAGGCAATAAAAAAAAGAGACGAAGAGAAGCCTCACCATCGGCAAGAATACCCCAGTTAACCACCCTGCTTTAAACTAACGAAGTTTTCTTTGATTTAAAACAGGGGCAAACACAATATTTGTGTCAGGAAATACCTGGTAGAAAATAAGAAATCAGGCGTCCACCTGGAGAATGAGGATGAGAATTAAAGAAGTCATGCGTCCACCTGGAGAATGAGGATGAGAAAAGAAGAAGTCAGGCGTCCACCTGGAGAATGAGGATGAGAATTAAAGAAGTCAGGCGTCCACCTGGAGAATGAGGATGAGAAAAGAAGAAGTCAGGCATCCACCTGGAGAATGAGGATGAGAATTAAAGAAGTCAGGCGTCCACCTGGAGAATGAGGATGAGAAAAGAAGAAGTCAGGCGTCCACCTGGAGAATGAGGATGAGAATTAAAGAAGTTAGGCGTCCACCTGGAGAATGAGGATGAGAAAAGAAGAAGTCAGGCGTCCACCTGGAGAATGAGGATGAGAATTAAAAAGAAGTTAGGCTTCCACCTGGAGAATGAGGATGAAGAATTAAAGAAGTCAGGCGTCCACCTGGAGAATGAGGATAAGAATAGAAGAAGTCAGGCGTCCACCTGGAGAATGAGGATGAGAATTAAAGAAGTCAGGCGTCCACCTGGAGAATGAGGATGAGAATTAAAAAAGTCAGGCGTCCACCTGGAGAATGAGGATGAGAATTAAAGAAGTCAGGCGTCCACCTGGAGAATGAGGATGAGAATTAAAGAAGTCAGGCGTCCACCTGGAGAATGAGGATGAGAATTAAAGAAGTCAGGCGTCCACCTGGAGAATGAGGATGAGAAAAGAAGAAGTCAGGCGTCCACCTGGAGAATGAGGATGAGAAAAGAAGAAGTCAGGCGTCCACCTGGAGAATGAGGATGAGAATTAAAGAAGTCAGGCGTCCACCTGGAGAATGAGGATGAGAATTAAAGAAGTCAGGCGTCCACCTGGAGAATGAGGATGAGAATTAAAGAAGTCAGGCGTCCACCTGGAGAATGAGGATGAGAATTAAAGAAGTCAGGCGTCCACCTGGAGAATGAGGATGAGAATTAAAGAAGTCAGGCGTCCACCTGGAGAATGAGGATGAGAATTAAAGAAGTCAGGCGTCCACCTGGAGAATGAGGATGAGAAAAGAAGAAGTCAGGCGTCCACCTGGAGAATGAGGATGAGAATTAAAGAAGTCAGGCGTCCACCTGGAGAATGAGGATGAGAAAAGAAGAAGTCAGGCGTCCACCTGGAGAATGAGGATGAGAATTAAAGAAGTCAGGCATCCACCTGGAGAATGAGGATGAGAAAAGAAGAAGTCAGACGTCCACCTGGAGAATGAGGATGAGAATTAAAAAGAAGTCAGGCTTCCACCTGGAGAATGAGGATGAAGAATTAAAGAAGTCAGGCGTCCACCTGGAGAATGAGGATAAGAATAGAAGAAGTCAGGCGTCCACCTGGAGAATGAGAACAAAGAATTGAAGAAGTCAGGCGTCCACCTGGAGAATGAGGATGAGAATTAAAAAAGTCAGGCGTCCACCTGGAGAATGAGGATGAGAATTAAAGAAGTCAGGCGTCCACCTGGAGAATGAGGATGAGAATTAAAGAAATCAGGCGTCCACCTGGAGAATGAGGATGAGAATTAAAGAAGTCAGGCGTCCACCTGGAGAATGAGGATGAGAAAAAAGAAGTCAGGCGTCCACCTGGAGAATGAGGATGAGAAAAGAAGAAGTCAGGCGTCCACCTGGAGAATGAGGATGAGAATTAAAGAAGTCAGGCGTCCACCTGGAGAATGAGGATGAGAATTAAAGAAGTCAGGCGTCCACCTGGAGAATGAGGATGAGAATTAAAGAAGTCAGGCGTCCACCTGGAGAATGAGGATGAGAAAAGAAGAAGTCAGGCGTCCACCTGGAGAATGAGGATGAGAATTAAAGAAGTCAGGCGTCCACCTGGAGAATGAGGATGAGAATTAAAGAAGTCAGGCGTCCACCTGGAGAATGAGGATGAGAAAAGAAGAAGTCAGGCGTCCACCTGGAGAACGAGGATGAAGAAAGAAAAGAAGCAGTCAAGGCACCCACCTGGAGAACGAGGGAATACAATTGAAGTTTTGAAATCAAAAGCCCACTCATATGATAAAGGAGCACATTTAGAATCAATAAAGCAGAGAAGTCCAACAAAATCCCCAGCGAGAAACAACAAGAGTCCCAAAAGAAAATACGGGACACAGTGAAAAGGAATACGGAATAAGTCAAATGCCCAAGAGTCACCAAGATATCAAGACAACAAGAAACACAAGGGCATGATCTAGATAAGATTTTTATAATTCATGTACCATAGTCTAGTTTAGCTTTTTTGTATTTCCTTTAAAGTAAGGTGTAATAAGGAGGTCAGCAAGTAGTAAAAACAGCACAAAGCAGCAGTAACATCGCTGTCCCACGGTAGTCCCAGCTACCCAAAACTTCCCGAACTACATTGACCTGATTCCTTTATAGCCAAGGATATGTAGGAAACCTTTGAAGCAGAGGTTCGGTCAAATCTTTCAAAAAAAAATGCTTCCCACGGAGTATTTGAACAGGCAAAAATCGCTCGTGTCCGCTCACTTTATCTTTGCACGAAAACTCTTCGAGTTTCCGCACAAAGAGGGGCAGCTGTGAGCACGTGATTTTTGCATTACAAAAACTACTCCAAAATAAATCAAAAATAAAATAAATTTCTTTTACTGTGCAATTTTTGAATTTGCGTGATGTTTGTTAAATATTTGTCTTATATCCGTAAATGTTTACTTTGTCATAACAAAATGAAAATAAAAATAAAAATATATGTTGCATGCATATCTAGGATTTGATTATGCATTTAATAATTGATTCGAAAAAATAAAATCACAAAAATATGTGTCTGTTCTAGTTTTAATATTTCAATGTATGATTAATGTGTTGTCTATGCATTAATAGGTAATTTATCTTTGCAAGGATAATTTTATTTTTTATAATTTTTAGGAATTCAACAATTAGGAATTTAATTAGAAAATAAAAGAATGGGAAATGATGAAAAAACGGACCTGGGCCAAAGATTTTTTCTTAAAAAAATAAAAATCAGGCCCAATCACGCAAAGGACCCGGTCCATGTCAACCAGTCCCATACGGGACTCAAACGACGTCGCTTCTGGATTTTTAATCTGGGCCGTTGATTCATTGCAACCAAACGGTCCAGTTCATCCCCTGCATAAATGAAACGACGATGTTTAGGGCAACTAGATCTGAACCGTTCATCTATCTTGATCCAACGGCCTCAGGAACTCATCCAAACCCGATCCATATCACCCCCGGGCTGACCCCTTTCCCCCAACTTAAACCAAACGATGTCGTTTGGTTAAGTGAATTGATCTCAACCGTGCATCTTAATTGATCCAACGGATGAGATCAATCCACCCCACTCGTATATAACTCTAATCCACACCCCAGCCCCCCAAACCAAACACCCCACCCCCGGTCCTGTTCATCATCTCTTTCAAAGAGATCTGATGAACTCCGCCCTTCACCACCGTACACCGCCTACCGGAAATCGCCTCACGGCGGTTCCGGTAGTCCAAACCACCCCACCTTAACACCCTCGACTCCTCTCAACCTCCCCGTTCCAATTCCATAACCCATATACCTCGAATCAGGCCCCAATGTCTCGAATCTTCGATTGAAGGTTGGCCTGAAAAACCAACTTTCTCCGATGACCCCCAAAATAACACCACAGCTTCCCCTAAATACCCTCACCACGGATCTGTTGGTTGCATGGCTCGAATCCTACTAGAACTACTCGAATCTTCATTTGAAGATTCGAGTAAAACCTGACCCTATCCCAACCTACCTCAAACTCACACCAGTTACCCCCCTGACCTCCCTCGTGCCTAGAACATCTTTGGTTTCCCTCGAATCTAACCAGAAATGAGTAAATCCCAAATCGAACCTTCAGGAACCCTAGAAATATCAAACATCTGGATTTTGTCCAAATTGATTAAAAGATTGAGGTTTAATCGACCTTAGTCGAAGTATTTTCAGTGGAAAATACTTCGACTAAGGTCTGTTTGATTTCAAACAAAGTTCGAATCCAAGTTGAGTCCAAGTCGGAATAAAATTGAAGGATTCAAAGGTATTTTTTCTGTTTCTTATGAGTATTCTACATGTATTCTTGTTTGTTTAATAACATGTTAATTTTTCATGTTTTTATTTTGATTAATTCTGTCATCTTTGTCTCCTACCCGTCTACTTAATCCAAATATGAATTATTTCTGTTGGTTGTGATTGTTTACAATGTGTGTAATTGACTCGATTAAGTTCGTCGATTAGTTATATTACGAATTTTCATTTCTGAAAATGCTGACTGAAACAGTCTGCTTCTATTGTTTTAGACTGATTATGGACAAATGTTGTAAATAGTCAACTGATTAATACTCGTCAATTAAATCATGTTTGTTTGCAAATCAGTGAAGCAAAATGAATGCTGTGTATATGTTGATTTCTGAAATCAGTGAGTTTCAGGGCATTGTCAGTATATTGACAATGCTCCTGTGTTTGTTTGATTTTGGTTCAAATTTGAAGTTCAGTTTGAATTATCATGCTGAACTCAGTGTAATATTGTTGTAATGTCAAGTTTGAATTCAAGTTTACAAAAGTTGGTCAAATACAATTGTGTTAGGAGGTTAATAGGATTGGTTATAGCTGTAAATCAGAAGGATAATTAAGTTTATACAGATTATAGAATCTGTTTTGCAGTAGGTTCTGATTTTTCAGTAATAACATCAGGATTTCAGGGGGGTACTATTGGGATTGAAATAATGTGATAGTGTGCTGATAATGGAGTGTTAATGGCTATTAGTTAATGATACTAATGGGGAACAAGGGATAATGGGCTGCTGGAAATCAGGAAAAAGTTAACTTAATGGGATTTAAAGTAGTAAAAGCAGATTTTAATGGAATTTTTCTGTTTTTAAAAGATAAAAGGGGTCCAGGCAGCACTTAAAAGAGGGGGCAGACCTGTATAAAAGGGGGGAATGGGGACTGACTTGGGGAGACAAATTTTGAAAGAGGAAAAATCAGATTTTTAGAACAGATTTTGAAAGAGAATTTAAGAAAATACACCTAGAGTGAGATAAAAGAGAAAATCAAGCAGAAAAATCAGATTCCTCTTGGAATCTGAAGAAGAAGAAGAAACAGAAAAGAAACCAAAAGAGAGTATTCGCACACACACACAGTGAATCTGAAACAGATATAGAAAAAGGAAAGAAAAACCCGAAACATATTTTTTCTGGAATCTGTCCGTGTTTGTTTATTAATACTGTGTGGTTTAAATCTGAAATTTTTTCTCAAATCTCTGTTACTATTGGTCTGGTTTCACGGGACTCGTTGATTGTGCTCAAAATCAGCTGCGTTATTTGGCATTTTCTGCCTATTTTTGTTGCTGCCATTACTGCTGAAATTCACTTCTTATTCCCTCGTCTCCAGGTACATATTCTTAAAACTCATGTTGTGAAGAGCCTTGAGTATAACAAAGATGAAGCTCGAATTGTAATTCTGTCTTCTACTCGCTCAAGTTCATTAGTTTAAATTTCAGCTTTGTTTCGCGTTGGTTTAATAGTAGTATATTTTGACGTAACGGCTGTAAATTAATGTCATTTCTTGAAGTTGCTTGAAATGTTGTAATAAGGTTAATTTCTAAATTTTCATTAGCGGAAGATATAATTAAATTGTCAAAGTAGGGAATATGGCATGAATGTTGGTCATTATTTAATTTTTGTTGTTAGCTAAGTAAGAAGTGATGTAGAAGTACCAAGAAAACTACAGTAGTGATATCTATTGTTAAATAAGGTAAAAATGGTGTTGGTAGTATTTTCATGTATAAGATAGCAGGTATATATAGAACCATTAATGGATGGTGAGTTGAGTTGAATAGCTCATTACGTTGTTAAAATGCTATGGATGTTTCAAACGTTCAACTATGTTGCATGTAAGGCAATATTATTAATCGATTTGCATAATAATTCCCTTTCTTAGCAATTTGGTGCTTATCTGCCATCGTAAACAATTTAATAAAAAAAAATTAACCAAATAATTAGGCCTATTAGATTAAAAGCGAGTATATGAGAATGAAACGAGATGTACAAGCATAAATTGCAACACTTTATATCAATGGTAATTAGAAATAGAATTTGCACTAAGTAAATGAAAATTCTTGGAAAATATTTCCTCCCTTTATGAATCATTTTTTTTAGTTTCATATGCAATTCATTCTTTGGTAGATGTATAATGTTGTATTTGCCGAAAATAACGTTAATCATATTTTTATTCTTTTCTTTGAATTTGAATAGTCTGGATAAATATAATTTATACGCGGAAATTATAATCGACGGGCAACATTTAATAAATTGTGAATTCTTTTCAAGAGTTTAAGGGTATCTTAAATGGATATTTCTCGTGATATAATAAACAATTTGGGGAAAGTCCATAATATTATTAACAAAGATTTTACGCAATCAGGGATGCGTTCGCGCACCCTGATTATATTTTTAAAAAAAGCAAAAATTCGGATTATGCGTACGCGCAATTTCGAGTGAATATTTAATAAAAAACGAATTTCTTTGAAAAATATTAAATTTATTTCATAAAACCCGGGATGTGCGATTCACTATTTAAGAAAGACGAATATTCTTGATTCGACACAATTTCGAAAAATCATTGTTTTCTTAATAAATATATTATCAAGATTATCGTGTACACGTGCGCGTGACACAATTCCGAATTTTTTTAATTTATAACACGAATATACGTACGCGTGATTCGATTCAAAGAAGGGCCCTTAATCACAAGCAGTATAAATAAAAGCGGAAGTAAAAATCATGCAATAAGGACGCATTTAGTAAAAGTCAAGATAATTAAGCCAATAATAAAAACAGTTGAGCGACCGTGCTAGAACCACGGAATTCGGAAATGCCTAACACCTTCTTCCGGATTAACAGAATTCCTTACTCGGGATTTCTGGTTCGCAGAATAATAAACAGAGTCATATTCTCCTCGATTCAGGGATTAAAAATTGGTGACTTGGGACGCCTTAAAATTCCCAGGTGGCGACTCTGAAATAATTAAATAAATCCCGTTTCGACTGTCCTTTAATTGGAGAAAACTCCCCACGCGCCTCGCGGGCACGGTAAAAAGGAGGTGCGACAGTAGTTCAACAGATCCCCATGGATCACGTCTTAACACTATCGATCCCTACCTTGAAAAAAATATGCTAGGTTGATACACTGACTTGAGTGATGATAAGTGGTATGGTGTTCTCCGTACCTTAGAAAATTAACCTATCAATATACACACTGATCTCAAAGTCGCAGGGCGTATTATTAAGGGTGAAGCGCATTCTACAAAGTCTGAAGGTATGCGAATTTGGGGCGAAAAATTACAATGGGTTCCCCTTTACTCAAAACGGTATGATTACGAAGTACTGTATCGCTGGCATGGGCTTGTTGTGTCACAAGCAATGTCTGCAGCCTTCCAAACAAACACACACAAAGACGAACCAGAAGTGATTAGGCATCTGATAAAGGACATTCTAGAGATGGAAAGGCACTTGCTGTTTATCATGCAATGAATGATCTTAACTTCTTGAGAGGAATAGAGGATCAGTACTGGGATTTATTAGAAAATGATAAATTGCATAGAGACAATGATTATCCTGTTTTTCCAATAGTTGTCGAGTGGGAGGGACTACCTAAGTTTCTACCACAAACGTTGGATGCCATATTATTGTAAAAATCAGGTAAGTGGTCTACTTGATGATAGCGATGAAATGCGAGAAATGTGTGTCAACTGGGGCCTAGATTACGATGCCCTCGGTCCCGAAGGGTACATACACGATGTTGACGAAGAAGTTAAAGACAGTGACAATGAAATAGTGCCAGCGACGATAATGGCGAATGACAATTTTTTGGTTGTTTAAATGGGTTTATGTTAGATTGTTGTACTAAAGTATTAATGTTAAATATCAAAAAGATATAACAGTAATGGAAACATAATTTTCTTTCATACATTCTGCAAAGATAAACAAGTACATATACTTCTTAAAAACACATTACGAAAATAAAACACTACGTGTATCCTTGATAGTTGGGCACATTAGATGAACTTTCACCAGGAGCTGGATTACCAACGCCACCCAAACCAACTGAAGGACATTTACAATGGTCGTGTCTTGTTCATATGCCACATTTATGCGAATCAACGGTATCACCAACATCCATTTGGTTCCATATACGCGTTCTTTCTGCACTTGTCGCTGACGCAAAAACTCCTTATTACACACCATTTTAAATGGTTCCGACGGCCAATAATGCTCAGTACCCACTGGCTGCAACTACCCACTATAGGTGTTTAAGTATGCAGCAACACTATATTGTTTATCAACGTAGTTGATTGGTCTTAAACCTATATATTGAAAGCACTTGATGGCATGTGAGCACGACATGTGGTAGATAGACCATTTCCTACAAGAGCATAACCTTCTAGATTCATTTATGGCATGTATATTATTCTCCCGATTTTCATGGATAGCGGTGCAAACTTCAAAAATATTTCGGTCGTGATCATACTGTAAAAATGAATGTCAATATGCTCGCCGCATGTATTTCTCAAATCTTTTCGTTGGTAGTGGCATAAATTCAACACCTATTTCCATCAATGGAATTACAGTTGTAGCCCTTTTGACAAACCTCTCCGCCATCTACTTGAATGACATCCGCTCCATGACAGTGACAGGCAATCCTCGTGCAGACTTCAATAACCCGTTGAAAGACTCTGACACATTTGTAGTTAGAATTCCCCATCTTTTGCCACCATCCACATGCAAAGTTCACTTTTCAGGCTTATGTCGCAGTAACCAACGATATGTTGCCTCGTCTTCCTGCCTGATAGATTCCATGTGCGTCCGGAATTTATGCTCTTGGTGATCTGTTGCAGCCATCCACATTAAATCATGCAGATCCTTGTTGGGATGTGCTTTCTGGAAATTGGCCTTCAGGTGCCTCACATAGTAATGATGGTATGCATACGGTTCCTGCCATTTCAGGAAAATGCTCTACAGAACTTAATATACCCCCATACCGATCAGATATTAGAAAAATACTTGAATGTTGTTTGACAACGTGCTCCTTCAAGTGGTTCAAAAATAGAGTCCACGTCTCTTGACTTTCATTGGCACAGATGGCAAAAGCTAAGGGAAATATTTGTCCATTTGCATCTACTGCAACGGGGATCAACAACTTAATATCATACTTTTCATAGACATAAGTACCGTCTATGGATATTACCGGACGGCAATGCACAAAACCATCAATTGCTGGTTTAAATGCCTAGAACACGTATTTGAATATATATTTTGGTATTCCCGAACTCCGCTCAAGTTTCCATTCAACAACAGTCCCGGGGTTAAAGTGTTGCAATGCGGTCATGTACCTGGGTAGAGTTGCAAATGACTTATCCCGGTTACCATAAATAATTTCAAACACACGTTTGCGCCCGAGAAATGCCTTTTTTTGTAATGGTATGATCATATTCCTGGTGGACGGATGTAATACACTCTTTGATCTTGTACCTTATGGACGCTTCAATGTGTGAAATCATGACAAGAGAAATCAAGTAAACATCCAAGTTGTAGTGAGTTCCCATTGAATGTGTCCATTTCACAAATGTCGATGCAAAAATATTTACCCACTTTTCACAACCCTATTTTCTTTTTGCTCGCACGTAGCATCCAATGACAATCCGTAAACCATCTATGGCACACAACCTTGTATACATCCGGACTTGACTCTCATACCGTCATCTCATGACACTTTTTTACGTTGTACATTTTTGCCGCCCTGCTTAGGCGCACTTTATCAGGAAAAAACACGCCTATTGCCAACACCGTTGGTCTAGACTCATCCCACATTGCTACCCAAATTTTGTCAAAATCCCTTGTGAGGGCATCCACATCCTGCATACTTGGCAAATAATCAAGGTAGGGAATATGCCTTGAACGAAACGGCACGTGAGACTCGTACACTCTTGGTCTAACGGGGGGTGGAGCATGCTCCCTGGTCAAATCAGGTCCATCATTCTCTTCCTCCTTATCACCACCCTCATCAGGGAAGGGTGTGTCATCTCCGGACTCATCGACTTTATTGCCATAATCACTGTTCTCTTCCTGACTCTGCGCATCTGCCAGATCCCGAGTAAATATGTCATCTTCGGGCAATTGAGTCAGGACAGGTGGTTCAACTTGCTCGTTTTCACTGCACAAACAATAAAATAATAAGCTACTCAAATTGATAAATACTTTACATATATCTATATCACTTCACTTACAAGTCATAATATATTGACATTTCATGATGGACATTATCATGTTGGTGATGACTCCCGGATGGACCACCATGATCCAACACATCAAAACTACGCATATTCCAACTGGGCATGGGTTCATAACTTATAAAATTCATATCTGGACGGTACCCCCTGTGGAATATATGAGTGTTAATACAAAATCAATACAACAAAAATAAACATCGCAATACAAAGGAAAGCTGAAGTTTACTAATCGTCTTGTAGATTATGTAAAGTAGGAGAGAAATTATTTTCTCGCTCCTCATTCGCCCGTGGAGATAAGTTTAGATCCTGCTAAACTCTTTTAGCTGGAACCTGTTCGGCTAAAACTGCTCCAGAATAACCACCCGATGATTAAAGATTATCCTTGCTTTGCGCAACCTCATTATTGTGAACGTCTTCAACCTTCACGTACATTTCCAATATTTTTATCAAAATTAATTCCCGTTATTCATCCGGAGTCCCAAAAAATCTCTCAAAGTTTCATCATCCTCGATGTTAAACTCAGCGTAACAAGTAACCCCTTCCGGAGTGACAGAATACATATATCTTCCGGTTACTTTAAGGTTGACCGAATGTTTGCTCGCACTCATTTTATTACACAACAACTATACCAGTCTATCGTACTCTATCGCAAGTGGCAACTTAACATGACTCTGTGGAGATAAACTATAGCTCACTGAGTTATTCGCCACCACAACCTCATCCCCCGCAATATAATGAAATCCTTACTTTTCGCTCTTCAGACATTATGACAAAATGCTTGAGAATTTAACAAGAAGAAAAATTTAACAAGAGTTGAGAATATTTCTGAATGAATTTTTGCAAAATCCTTAACGCCTTTAAATAAGGCAATGCCCAAACCCGGGGGGGGGGGGGGGGTCGAATTTTTTGAGGTAAAATTCCCTTTTAAAATGCGTTTTACCTATTTGAATTATTGTTATGTCAGTTAAGCTTGGAAGAATTATTGGTTGGCCCACAAAATAAGTAAAGCGTATTTCGTAAAAGCGTTTTATATAAAATGCGGTTTTAAAACGCGCTTTACCTTAACGTCCAAAACGGACGTTAAAATAAAGCGCGCTTTAAAATCGCATTTTATATAGTTTGGTCACTTAATCTTTTTTGCTTATTTCGGTCTTTTGAGTCCAAGAAGACCACATTTAGGTTTTGAACTCTCTAATTGAATATACTGCACCCTTAAGACTTTTTTTGTCGGATGGCTTTGGTCATCTTGTTTCGAGTTTGGTTCCTGAATCATCAACTTTCCAATGAGACTTATAGTGTGGTTGGCCAAACTTCTCCAAAGTTAAAAATACTTTTTTTTCTAAAGTTAAAATGTTTGGCCAAGCTTTTGCAAGAAAAAAAAATGTTTTTGAATAGTAGCAGAAGTAGTTTTGGAGAAGAACAGAAAAGTTGCTTATCCCCAAAGACACTTTTTTAAAAAATATTTTTGAGAAAAATACACTTTAAAATATTTTTTGAAAGTTTAGTCAAACATTAGTTATTGTTCAGATATGTTTTTCAAATTTATTGGCTAAACACAAATTACTTCTTTCAAAAAGTACTATTGAAAAAAGTGTTTTTAAATTTTGACGCTCGACTAAACAAGCTATTACCCAAGTATTGCAAGGTTGGATGCAAAAAATCAGCTTTTATTTTTATTTTTATTTTAAATAAAATGTTTGTTTGAATTTCTTTTAATTCATATCAGCGTACCTCGTACCCAATAAATTGAACAAAAATAATAAAAGTCAAACAGAAAATGTATCTTAAATGAATCATTAATTAATTGAAGTTTATCACGGTAGAACAACATGAGGGGCACACGAGAGTTCATGGCTAGTCCAAATTAGGCTGCGGGAATATTTCAACAAAAGTTGCTAGCAATTTTAACTAACAAAAGTTGCTAGAAGTTAAACGCACCATTATTAAGAGTTCTTAAGATATATATATATATATATATATATATATATATATATATATATATATATATATATATATATTAATTATCGAGTATAGTTTAACCAATTATAACAAATTATCACTCTATTTTTCAGTTACCATATCAAGTTTGAAACGTGCAATAATTTATTGTTTTAGATTAACTTGATAATGTAAAAAAATTTGCATTGTCAGCATTCAAAGAAAATAAACTCAATACTGAATTGTTAAAAGCATGAAAAGTCAAATTGAGAACAAATAATTCAAATTAGTCAATCTGATAAGATATAACAGTCAAAGTGCAAGACCAAATGGGATTCTTCCAAATCTTTGGCAGTACTAAATTCTTCAAAAAAAAAACTACATTGGCCAACCAAAGTAGGACCAAAGAAAAAATTCCTATATGACTGATTGCATGCCTTAGTTGAAAGTTGAAACTCAAACTATAAATCAGTCCAACAAAATCCAAAATCCAAAATGCATTTGAATTGATTAGAAGAGGAAGATCAACGAAAGGGAAATTGAAGGAAAGTTAATCAAGAACAAGAAGAAGAAATTGAATATTATGGCTTGCTTTTTTCCATTTAATAGCAGAAATTTGGATGCAAGTTTTTTCATATTCAGGCCAACAATAGTGATTGTAGATGATCTTGTGGAAGCTCTCAAGAATTTCTCTTTTTGTACAGAAAGTCTTGGCTGTGTTCATAGTGCCATTTTTAGAAGTATTCATGGCAATATGGTATGTGTTCTATTCTTAAGTCTCTTCCATTTAATTCTCTTACTTTGTACTAACTTCCCTTACTTTGTGGGCTTTAGGTCATTTGTAGACAAACACCATAATTGTGTTTGTTATATAGTTTTTACTCAAAACTTTGATTTTTTTTAAGTTTTTGGAATACTTGGAAAAAGGATTGGAGTTTCAATTTTTTTTTTCCTTCAAAATTTTGGAAATAAAATGGTTTGACATGAATCAAGTGTTTTTAATCGTTTTGGTCAAGATGTTTTTCAAAAGAAACAGAAGAACAACGGCAGACTCAGAAATTTAAATAAGGTGATTGCAGCAAATACAAGAATGCTATGCCTTTAATTAGGGGATTAATAATGCAAGAATGTGAGCAAATTACTAAGCTTTCCTTATGTCAACAATGTGTATATTTGCATAAAGCTTCCCCCCCCCCCCCCCCGGGAGGTAGAGGCAAGGAAGAGGAGTATATAGGTATATTATGTAATCTTGTTTTCTAGCTTATATGAATTTGATATGTAATTTATACTATCTTTTTTTGGAGAACAGATGGTATGGTATGGAGCATGGATAAAGAGATCTAGTGAGAATAAGGACTTACTTGATGCTCTTGTAAGTTAGATAATACAACGATGCTTCTACTTCTTTATTATTTTTTTAGCTTAATTAGGTTATCATATCAGGCTTGATATAAAAAGTTACTTACTATTATATATAAATTTTGCTTAATGATGTATAATTTATATGCTATCAATTCATATAACTTATAACTCCAATGCAAAAACTTTTCCGTTTAAATATGAAGTACTTTCCCTCTTGCCATTTTCTCATCTTTTTATCTTTTTATGCCAATCAAACAAGAGGGAGCCTTGACTTGACGTACTTGGTAAAATTACTGCCATTTGACCTCCGGTTCGAGCCTGGAAATAGTCTTTTGCAGAAATATAGAGTAAGGTTGCGTATAATAGACCCTCGTGGTCTGGCCCTTCCTCGAACGCGGGAGCTTAGTGCAATGGGCAGCACTTTTAAACAAGAGATCGAGGAAAATAGTGAAAGTTATAATCTTTGTGTATTACTTAAAGGTTCTTTTATCCTTGCTACATAGTTTCTAACATTCCTCCATTTTTCTTTTCATTATTAGCTCTCAATGCTGACAAATGTATCAAGCATGGCAATCCTAATGGAACATGGGTTCTATGATGCATATGCTGGAGAATCAAAGGATCATTCCCCGGCCGCGAAGTTCTACACAGGGGACATAGTTTCCATGAACTCCGCGGCCTCTTCTTCCCATCATCATGACATGCCAATCGAACATTTTTCATACACGTGCTTAGCCATATTCAAGGACCGGTTCCAGAAGATGGATGGCGCGGTTGCTGGAGTTTGCTTAAAGTGTCAAACCATACCAAAGGTTGCTGCCATTTTCGTGTGGAAATCGTTGCAATGCTGCTACAATTACATCTTGAATCAAGATTCTAGGAGTGTTCTTCCTTATTTTGATGGATTTTCACTTGATTTGAAGTATGATGTTTTTAAGGTTGTTTATGTAAGTGGGGATGGTGCCTTAAACTTTCACTTTTACCCTCCACATAAGATGTTGGAGGGTAAAGAAGGGCTGCATAATAATGTTACTCAAGAACTGAATAGAGTTGCAGAATAGAAACTTAAGCTTAGGGTTCTGTTATAAGTACTACATAACTATTTAGTTTATTATTGGGCATATGGACATGCATTCAGTTTTGGTATGTAATTGATTAAGTATATTACGAAATGATTAAGCATTTAAATAAACCGCTAGCTTATGCTTTTTATCTTGATTTGGTCAAAATTTTGGGAAACTAATTGTTCTTATGTTTCAATAATTCAAAAGGCTCATTTTGAATACTTTGGGTGTTTTGCTAAGTTTTTGAAAGAAAAATTATTTTTATACAGCGGAAAAGAAGCTGAAAAGATAGTGTCTTCTTGTAAACAGAATAAAAAGCAAAAACTATTATTAGATTATAAAATGTTAGTTAACATTCTCTTAAATTGACTAAGTATATAAGTGAAATGTTTGAAATATTCTATGTGAGAATGAGCACTAAGATTTTTGCTTACCTATAATGATTGATAAATTTCTTATATAATGCAAGATAATAATTTTCTAAAATAGGAGTAAAAGGGAAGTAAATGGCATTAGGACATTTTAGAGGAAGTGTCACCAATTTCTCAAAGTCTTTGGGCTTTTCTGGATTTGGCCCAAGACAATAGGTCGGAATCATGTGGGGTTTCCTTTTCTTTTCCTTTCTAAAATTTCTTTAATGAGCTTTATACGGCTGGAGTTCGGATTAATTGGACCTCAATATAAATACAGAATACCTACTGAAAACAAAATGTTCTTTTCTTTTCCTTATTTTCCTACTTTTCGAGTAAAGGGTTCACTTCCTTCTCCTTTTCTTTTTTGGGAAACTTACACAAATGTTCCAAATAAGTCTCAACTTACCAACCTCTAGCCATTAGTCATAAACTTACCAAAACTAGTCAAGTACTTATAAAAATTGAAAAAAATAAATATATAAGGTTCTTTCTCTTAAAGAATCACATGCAAAAATCACATTCCATATTTTTAAGCATGATTAACAACATTAGATGCAAGACGAAAAGGAAATTTGATGAATGAGGTACCAAATAACGTGATGAAATACAAAAAAATATATATACAATATTCTAAAAATCTAAGCAAAAAAAGAACTTTTTCAATGGGTATAATTGAAATTCATTGAAAACATATAGATAAGTCAATATACAAAATTTGAGGAAGATTGGAGGTGATTTAGACTGATTTTGTATAAAGATTCGTAATTAAATCGAGTTCAAAAAATCCTTTTGCGACACATGTATCACGCATGTATCTCACACACAGATGTACGTGGATATACATGTGATACACAATTGATACATATGTCGTACACAAATGATACACAATGTGATACCCATAGAGGCCTTTTCGTATATATACCATATATGAAACTATATTACCAAATATGTTTATAGTTTGTTTATTACCCTTCATGCTAATAGTATTTCTACCTAATATATACAATGCATTAAATAAGGAATAATTGTAGCTTTATGATTCCTTATTTTGCGCGCTAAAAGGGGGAATTAAATATTTTCCAGATCTTCCCCAACGCAAATCACGCACATTCCATAATTATCGTCGTCTTCACTCTGATCATCCACAACGCAGAACAAGATTTTTCATACTCTGTTTTTACGATACACTCTGTTTCCAGAAATTCTCTCTACATCTCTCTCTATTTCTCAATCGCAAATTCCAGTAATACAAAGCAAATGAAAAGAGAGCAGTAATTCCACCATTGACAGCCATTAAAAAGCTTGTAAGCTTTGAATTCAAATTTGGGTTTTCAAAAATCATTATTTGTTCGGATTGGGTGTTGTTGAAAATAATCGGGAATATGGTTTGGAGTTTATATCTCAATTTTTAGGGGTTTTGGTGAAGATTAGACTTGGTTTTGACTGAATTTCAGATTGAAACTCGAAGAAGAAGAAGACATATTGTAGAAATTGTAGAAAATTGTAGATAAATTGTAGACGGTTGTTTATTTATTTATTTATCTTTTATTCATTTACCTATTGTATGAAAGTTGAACAACATTGTATAAAAATTGTATTAAAGTGGATGATTTAGTACTGTTTTGGACAAAAATATGTATAAAAAATGTGAAACATACATTTCATGGGAAGCATGTCGATTCCAAATATGTACCCAGTTTGTAGATATTTTGTAGATAAATTGTAGATTATTTGTATTCTGATTGTAGATGTTTTATTTTATGTTTTCACAAATAAAAACAGCTAAAACTTCTACAAATTTTCTAAAAAACGCAATTCAAAAATCTCAATTAAACTACAATTGAATGGGAAAATGGGATATTAAAATTCAATATACTCAGTTTGTATATATTTTGTAGATGAATTGTAGATTATTTGTATGCTGATTGTAGATGCATTATTTTCTGTTTTCACAAATCCAAAATGACTAAAACTTCTACAAAATCTTCTGCAAAAAAACGCAATTATGTCGAAAATACCAATTAAGCTATAATTGAATGGGAATTGGGATATTAAAATTCAATGTACCTAGTTTGTAGATATTTTGTAGATAAATTGTAGATTATTTGTATTCTGATTGTAGATGCTTTGTTTTCTGTTTTCACAAATCAAAAACGACTAAAACTTCTACAAATCTTCTGCAAAAAACAGTCTACAATTTATCTACAATTTATCTACAATTGTTGTAATATAATGTATGTCATGTCTTCTTCTTCTTCTTCTTCTTCTTCTTTGAGTTTCAATCTGAAATTCAACCAAAACCAAGTCTAAATCTTCACCAAAACCCCTCAAAATTGAGATATAAACTCCAAAACATATTCCCAATTATTTACAACAACACACCAATCAAAACAAATAATGATTTTTGAAAACCCAAATTTGAATTCAAAGCTTCAAAGCTTTTTAATGGCTGTCAATGGTGGAATTGTTGCTCTCTTGTCTCTTTGAAGGTTTGTTCTTCTTCATTGAGAAAATTTGAAGTTGAAGGTAAATGTGTGTATGAACTTTGAAGATTTGACTTCAATTGTGACTGGTTTTAGAAGAAAAAGGCTTGAAATTGGACGTTAATGGAAGGGTGTTACATATGTTTCTCTGGTTTTAGCAGAGAGATTAATGGGTTTGAAACGTGGGTGTGGGGAGATACGTGGGTGAGGGTGTGGGTTTGGGAGAGAGAAACGTGGAGGGTGGGGGGGGATTTGGAGGAATATACGGTAGCGTTAATTAAGGAGTGATATACGGTACATTAATTGTACAGTTAAAACACATTATGATATAGAATTGGTAATTAGGTATACTAAATGTAATAAAATCAAACCTTAAACATTGAGGGTAATATAGTTTCCTATATGGAATAGGAATGTAAAAATTTCATACACATATCATTTTTTTCATGTTCAGTTTTTACTTCGAATTTTCAATTCAAGCCACCTCAAAACTTCACTAAATCATCCCAACACTGAGATTCAAGCTCATTAAGATGTACCCAGTTTATTCTAATAACACCCACTCAAAGAAAGCAAAAATTTGACTTTTTTGCTACAAATAGCTAATTGGCTAATATTAGTAATATTTTATGAATTGGCCAATTTTTGTAATGAGCTACTTATAAATGTACATAGTTGGTAGGTTCCCTTCTTTTTACTTATATCTTATTTGGCCAAGCTTATTTTTTGCCAAAAGTATTTTTTCCTCAAAGTTAAGATGTTTGACCAAGTTTTTAATAATAAAAAATAATACTTTTGAGTAAAAACAGTTTTTTCATAACACTAATTGTTGCTCAATAATATTTTTCAAAATGATTAACCATTCATTTGGTGGGAACTCCCACTGGTTTTGGGCTTAAACGCGACAACAATTTCATGATGTGTTCCGTACCGAAATCTGGAAAACTATGCCTAAATTACCCATTTAGCTATGGATTTAAATTATCTCAACTACTAATGTTTTGAATTTTTAATACGATTAGTACAATTTAAGTGGCTGTAAAAAACTATTTGTCTTATTTTTTAAATTATTTATTATTAGTGCATAGAAATTAAACTCGCTAAGAATTGGTCTAAATAAGTCACTGGCGACCAAAAACTGAAGCTACAATCAATGATAGCTTTATGTCTTCAAGAATATTTAAACAGTTAGGATGTCATAATTCAATTTATAAGATCAAGAATTTGAATTTTAGTCATTTTCTAAACTAATATTATATGGTCGAATCTCTTCTATTTCCATAAGAAAAAAATGAAGAAAATCATTAACAACATTAGAGTTCTCCTTTTTCTCTTCTGCTTTTAAAGCTAAATGTCATTTGTGGGTAAAATGCTCTTTTTTTTATTTCTGGTTTAATCAATTAGTGTCTAAAATTTATTGGCCTGAATAATCCAAATACGTGTCACGCATTAAAGAAAGTAAAGTGCTCCTTACAGATACGTGTCACGCATTAAAGAAAGTAAAGTGCTCCTTACAGAAGATTTTTATTCACAATATTCAAACTCAAAACCTCTTGAAAAGTGCGCAAGAATTTGTAAATCATTAATAAAGGATAAAAAGCAGGACGATGCATAAAGTATTTCATAATTATATAGGGTCCAGAAAAAGCTCGCACCTCAAGAGATCGGAGTATGATGTAGGCAACCTAGTATAATGCAAGCAATAACTATTTTCACGACTTTAACTTGTGACATATAGGTCTTACGAAGACAACTTTATTATTATTCCAAATCTGTTCTTCATAGTAGTCTATTTTTGATAATTCGCCGACCATATCAATGTGTATATTATTTTCTTGTTTGTGGAAAATGCATTGAAAAGGAGACCTAAATTTAGCCAAACTTTCAAAGGTTGCTGGCCAAAAATGTGTCAAAATTAAGGACCCATCAAAGGAGAAAACACAAAAGCCTAGTTAGACATACATATTCCATTTAGTTAGACATATATATTCTATTCTGGTCAAACCACATGTTCATGAACACAAAAGACACCATTTTAGGCGGGCCCGATAAATTGTTAATTTTCAACCACCCCATCAATTTGGATCATTCTAAAATTCTTTTTGACTTGAGTGCTGGCTTACTTACTTATTTATTTATATCCTAGTTAAAGTTGAGACAGGGGCGGAGGTAGGGTGCAGGATGTGAGTTCGACCGAATTCAATAGTTTTTATCCGAACCATGTTTTTATCCTGGCTCTGCCTCTGAGTTGAGGTGCTAGACCAATCACAAGCTTTCCACTGAGAAGGGCTTTCTCTTGGGCAAAAAAGTAGCATTATTATAAATTTGTTTTTCTTGTATTAAAAAATATTCGTTTCGTTCTGTTTAACCTATTATTCACATAAGTCACGGATTAAGGAATCCTTGGAAAAATGTGGATGAAAGTAGAAGAAAAGAATGTAGTAATAGGTCAAATGTGCAATACTAGACTGGACAACTTTGTGACTACAAGTGAAAAAAAAACTTTTTAAAGATGAAAATGTCGGAACATATCAATAAGAATAGATAATAAGTAGTTTATTAAACTCTATGACCAACACATCCACTGTGGTTGATTTAATTCTAGACTAAAAATAACATTAGTGGTGTCTAATACATTTTCCTTTGCTATTCATTCGAGAAAGCTGATTTGTAATTAAGGGTGTTAAACGGGTTGGGTTGGACCGGTTCCGGATCGGCCCAGACCGGTATAACCCGGAACCGGCCCGGACCGATAATAGGGGGGCTGGGTAGGGGGTTTGGGGGGTTTGCGCGGTTCATCTGGCCCAAACGGGTAACCGGAACCGGTTAAACCCGGTAGAGTGAACAGTAACTCTTACCGGGTTAACCGGCCCGGACCGGTTCAAACGGCTAGTTTTTTTTTAAAAAAAAAAATTCTGACTTGGGGGCCCCACAGACCGTTGGCAACGGTCAGACCATGTTTTGGTCCGTTGGCCAACGGAAAAATTGCACAAAATAGCCTTTTTTTTAAAAAAAAATTTAACCCTTTTTCAATTTACAAAACTAACCTTCTCTAAAACTATAAATACTCCCCCCCCCCCTCTTCTTCATTTCTTCACTCATTACTCATCTCTCAATCTCAATTTCTCTCATTCTTTCATTCTCCAATTTGCAAGAATTCAAGTCTTCAATCTAATTTTATTTGGCTCTCTTTTCTTGAATTTAATTTATCGTGTTTTGTCATTCGGAATTTGAAGTTTGAATTTTGAACAATTCAAGTTCAGAATTGAAATACTTGCTTGACATTTGTTCGTGGTAACCTCGGGATTGTCTAATCAAGTGCTCAATTTATTGGCGAATTCGGTGCACTCCCTCCAACTCTTTCTCTTATTTACTATTTTAATTGCATATTTAATTTTAGCTTATACTTTAATTTTTACAATATGTTTAATGCTGCTAAAAGAGCGTGTAAAAGAGTTACTGGTAGGGGAAATAAAAAAAGAGATAGTCCTTCATCATCTGGTAGTAATAGTAATAACTCATTATCATTTACACATGTTTCTGAATCATCGCCTAATGATAATTTAGATATAGATTATGAACAATTACAAGAAGATTTTGGAATAGAAGATAATGAAATAGGAATGGAAGATGAGATACCAACTACACCTACTAGTGTTGGAGTTGGTAGTATTGGGGGTTGCTACAAGGGGTGGTGGTCGTGGCACTAGAAGTAGACCACTTGTGGCTCCGACTTCTAATCGTAGAAAAAGAAATAAGGTTTGAATTTTTTTTGAAATAATAGAAGGTACTGATAGAGTTAAATGCAAACTTTGTAAAGGTAATTTTAAACATTTGACTGGAGGAAATTTAGGGAGGACTGGGACGCTTAGTAGACATATGAGAACTGTGCATCCCATAGAATGGGGCGCTGATGGTTATGGAAATCAAACAACTCTTAACCCTACTACTGGAGGTCTAGTGAAATATGATAAAATGAAGGATCGTGAGGAGTTAGCAAAAATGATTGCTTTGGGTTGTCTACCTTTTCTTTTGCTTCTTCATCATATCTTATTATGTATATTCAAAGGATTTACAATCCTTTATTTAAAGGTATTCCTAGAAATACTTGTAGAGCTGATATATTTAGACTTCATGGACAATATCAAACATACATACGTTATTTGTTTAACCACCTTTCTTGTAGAGTTTCTCTAACTTCTGATATTGGCCATGCTGTTAATGGAAATGATTATTTGACAATTACATGTCATTGGATAGATGATACTACTTGTATGCAAAAACGTATTATCGCTTTTAGATATGATGAAGATCAGAGTCATACTGCTACGTTTATAAGTAGTACTTTTTGTGAAGTTATTGAATTTTATAATCTCAAGCAAAAAGTATTGTGTATGTCATTTGATAATGCTTCTAACAATAATGCCGCAATTTCAATATTAAAACTGCATTTGCAACCGCCTCTTGAGGAAATTTTTCATGTTAGGTGTGCATGTCATGTTTATAATTTAATTGTTAAAAGTGGCCTTGATTTATTTTCGACTGAGATTACTCATGTTAGAAGAGCAGTTGGTGTTATTCAAGGAAATAATAGACAATCTAGAATAAAAGAATTTAAGAATAAGTGTGTCAAGTATAACCTTAAACCCAGATTCATGCCAGACGAAATTGTTACTAGATGGAATTATACATATATATTTTTAAAATATTGCTACAAATATAGATTTCCAATAACTGAAGTTGCTAATGCGCATTGTACTGATCCAAACCGTATGCTAACAAATGGTACTTGGGAGGTCATTAATGATGTTGTTAAATTTTTACATAAATTTTATACAGCTACTGTTGAGTTTTCTGGAGTATATTACCCTACTGTTACTATGACTTTAGTACATATAGCTGACATTTCTTTTCTACTCTTTGATTAAGAAGAAAGAAAAATATAGGGATGTTGTTGAAAAAATGCAAGCAAAATTCAAAAAATATTTCTTTCCAATTCCTCCGATTTACTTAATTGGTGCTGTTTTAAATCCTTCTATTAAGAAGTCTGATTGTCACCAATTAATGAATGCTTTATATACTTATATGGAGATTGGACCAACTGAAACCCTAGATTTATATACTTGTATGAACAAGCTAAATGAATATTTACAACAATTATATAATTATTATGCAAATGTAATTGCTCTTAATGTAGGCAATGTTAATCCAACTATGCATTGTACCACTTCTGCTACTGTGGATGATGAAGAAGGCCTTGATAGTTTTAATATTTTTTTCTACATTTTCTAACACTCAAACCAGAAACAGGAACATTGATGAACTTCAATTCTACTTGCAGAAGTAAAAAGAGCCTCGCACAAAGGAATTTTCACCGTTGGGATGGTGGCATGAGAATGGAAAGCAATTTCCTGTTCTTTTTGCTATGGCTCGGGACGTGCTGAATGTACCAATTTCTACTGTTGCATCGGAGAGTGCATTTAGCCAAGCAAGACAACAACTTGGAGACACCCACCACTCATTGGGAAGCAATGCTTTGGAAGTTTTAGTATGTTTCAGAGATTGGATTAGATCGGAACGAAGAAATCAAGGACGTGAAGATGTTGATAGCCCAGAAGACGAGGAACTTGGAGATATATTAACACATGGAAACTCATCCGAATTTAACACTCTAGAAGAAGGTCAATCGGTTCATATTGATTATGATGAACTTACTAAGGCAATGCAAAACCTTTGAATTTACTATTTTACTTGTTGAAAAAAATGTAAACCTTTCAATTTGTAAGTTTGAAACTTTGAAATTTGAATTAAGAAATAAAAGTAGCACTTGCAATAAGTGTATTTTTTTCTCATCTTCCTTGTATTCTTTGTGTTAGTATTTTGTAATGCCCTTATTGCACTTATTACAATATTTATACAAAATTCCAAAAATAAAAATAAATTAAAATTACACTAAACTCGGCCCGGCCCTCTCAACCCGTAACCCGTACGGTTTAGTTTTTACCCGGTTGAACCCAAACTCGTTAAACCCGTTAAGAACAAACCCGGAACCGACCCGACCCGTAAGGGTCCTAAAAAGGGAGACCCGGTTAGCCCGTTAAACACCCATAATTGTAATGCTTTGTTCTGTCTTTCACTGTTAGAAAGGGAATAACGTCATGGAAAAAACATACTGACTAACATATTTCCATTCGTGGACCCATAAATGGGTCAGCGTGTTTCGGACTTTAGTTATTTCTGATATGCACGGGGCCACAATATTGCTGGTCTAACGAATCTAATAACTTTTGTATAAATTTTATATTATTATTATTATATATATTATTTAATTGTGAACTCAATAATTAAAAGAGTTATAGATTTAAAGTAAGTTAAAACCAATAAACTTCAAATTCAGATATCGCTTGTAATTTTGATCACAACTTCCCATCACAACCCCATAATTCTAAATGTGTGTGTGTCAAACGTTCTATTGTCCGGATCAAAGAGTCCTATCTTGTCACATGTGTGATCAATAATATGATTGTAAATTCTTGTACATATATTAGAATGGAGGCCACGCAGGGACCAAAATAACAAAAAAAAAATGCACATTTCGTAGCATGCCATTCATGGGGGAGTGGGGAACCATACTATTGTTAATTTTTACTAAATAGACTAAAATAAGTGTAAAAAAAAAGTTACCAAAGTATATATAACGCCACTAATAGTGGCGCTATACAGTAACGTTAACTGAACCGTTACTGTATAGCGCCACTATTAGTGGCGTTATACTGAGAAACTTACATAGCGCCATTAATAGTGGCGCTATATGTCTTATATCTGAAGACATAGCGCCATTAATATTGGCGCTATACCCCTTAATACAAATCCCCCATCTTCTTCTTCTTCGTTCCATCTCCGTCTTCCACCTCTTTTCACTTCTGGTCCCCCCCACACCACCGATCACACACCACCGATCTGGCCCAATTTTAAAAAAAAAAAAGAAAAAAAATTTGGGTCCCCCGTCACATAAAAGTTTAATATTTGAGGTCCCACTGTCGAGTAGAGCTTCGTGTTTTAGTGGATTCATTCTTCCGGAGTCAAAATTTCGATCTATCTACATTTCAAAAATTCTAAATCGAGGTATTTCGATTTATTTTAAGTTGAAACTTTTATAACAATGCATATTACTTGATTTGTATGTGTTCTATTTCGGTTTGTGTTTATTTTTTCCGAAACTAGCATGTTAAATTTTATCCGGATTTAATTTTAGTGTTGTATAAAAATATGTAAATTAGTCTAAAAATGTGTTTGTTAATATCCTCATGTATATTTATGTGTTTTTATGCCGTTAAGTTTAGATTATTTTTAGCGTAGTAAAATGTATACTTTATTAGCGTTGTAAAACGTAGACCTTTTTAGCGTAGTAAAACGTAGACCCCTTTAGCGTAGTAAAATGTAGAGCCTTGTAGCATAGTATTGTGTAGTAATTGTTTAATTATATTATATTCTAGCACGAAACCCATATATATCTAATTATGGTGCCACTGGGCCACAGAAAATCTAGCACGAAACCCATAATTATAAATATATATATATATATATATATTTTACAATTTAGTTATTAAATAAATATGAATAAAAATTATTTAAAAAACATAAAATTATTAATGATAGTTGGTACCACTGAGTTTTAGAAAATCTAGCACGAAACCCATAATTATAAAAATTATATATATATATATATATATATATATATATATATATATATATATATATATATATATATATAATTGTTACAATTAAGTTATTAAAAAATATGAATTTAAATTATTAAAAAAACATAAGATTATTAATGATAGTTTTGTACCACTGGGCACGAAACCCATAAGTTTATATATAATTTTATACAATTAAGTTGTTAAAAAATATGAATTTAAATTATAAAAAACACACATAAATTTTAATGATAGTTATTAAAAATTGTGAATTTTCAGTTGACGACATGGATGCACCTATACATCCCGGCCCTCGGACGTCGGAGCTACTACCCCTACAGCCCCAGCATAGATCCGAGCATATATGGGGGGAGAGTTGCTTACGCAGACTTTTCGGGGGAGGAGAGTGGATTTATTGTGGGATTTTTTGACTCCTCCCCGCGTTCTACATCCCCGTGTGGTCCATCACTTGGAGGAAATGGGATTATATAGGATCATTAGCATTGGGCGGATACAGCTCGACTGTGCTTTGATCACGACGTTGATTGAGCGGTGGCGATCGGAGACGCACACTTTCCATCTGCCCATCGGCGAAGCCACCATCACACTCCAGGACGTCGAGATTTTATATGGCATGTCCACCGATGACTTGCCAGTTTTACTGCCTGGGAACATGAGATTTTTTAACCGGGCTGCATATATGGAGTTGCTGCACAGGCTCACGGGCTTCAGGTCCGAGGACCCAGATGTAGCAATTGGGAGTAGTCGTATGCAGTTGGTCCCTATTAGAGACCACTTGGTGCAGATCCACGATACTTATCACCGACGACTCAGCGGAGGTGGATGTGGAGCAATATACGAGGCTGTTGTTGCTCCTTCTATTTGGGGGGGTCTTGTTCCCGAACACTTCGGGGAACCTAGTGAGCCTTCGTTTTCTGCATCATATTGCGGACTTTGATGATACAGTCAGCTACAGCTGGGGTGGTGTTGTCCTATCTTTTTTGTACAGGCAGATGTGCCGGGCATCCATGGGCACACAGAGAGACGTTTGTGGCTTTCTGTCACTTCTACAGGTGACAACTTATTCAAATAATTTGTCGTTTAGTTCCAATTCTACCTAGTTAGAGTTAATCTTTACGTCAACTTTCTGTTTTAGGTTTGGGTATGGGAGCGATTTCTGCAACTTCGGCCACCTCTACCACAACTACCAGATAATGTACATATTCCTGATCTCCCTCTAGCTTGTAGGTGGGTATTGCGTCGTAGACTTGCACGAGAGTATCATGGCCATCATAATCTCCCGTTCTGTAGGGATGTGTTGGATTTTCTGGAGGATGCACAGGTGAATATCTAACTAAACTTACCAATTTATTTTTAACTAGGTGTTGCGCAAACTAACAGTTTGTGTTATTATTTGATAGTTCATCTGGACGCCGTACAGCGAAGAGCTGATAGGTACCCTGCCATCGTATTGCACGCACGGTCGCCATATTTGGAGGGCTTCCATCCCTCTCACGTGCCTCGATATTGTTGAGCATCATGCCTCAGAGCGAGTATTTCGTCAGTTTGGATTTCCGCAGTCTATACCGACTCAGCCTGCATGGGACCCTTTACATTATGAGAGGGATGATAGGATGAGAGTGGACGACACATTTATTGAGTGGCTGACAGCGCAGTTGGGTATTTGGGACAACCGAGGGGACTTGACCCCAGCGTCTGCCACCATCTGCATGCAACGCCCACTTTTCAGGATCATGTCGCATTAACCAACGATATGCTGCATCGTCTTCTTGCCTGATAGAATCCATATGCCTCCGGAATTTATGTTGTTGGTGGTCTATTGCTGCCATCCACATCAAATCATGTAGATCTTTTTTGGGATGTGCCTTCTTGAAATTGGCCTTAAAGTGCCTCACACAGTAACAGTGGTATGCATAAGGTTCTTGCCAGGCAGGAAGGTTCTCCACAGAACTTAATATACCCCCGTGCCGATCAGATATTAGACAAATACATGAACGATGTTTGACAACGTGCTCTTTCAAGTGGTTCAAAAACATTTTCCACGTCTCTGTGCTTTCATTTGCACAAATAGCAAAGGCTAGAGGAAATATCTTTCCATTTGCATCCACAGCCACGGCTATCAATAGCTTGATATCGTACTTTCCATAGACATGAGTTCCGTCTATGGATATTACGGGCCGGCAATACGAAAAACCATCAATTGCTGGCTTAAACGCCCAAAACATGTAATTGAATATATATTCTGGTTTACCCGGACTCCGCTCAAGCTTCCATTCAATAACTGTTCCGGGGTTAAAGTGCTGCAGTGCAACCATGTAGCTAGGCAGATCTGCAAATGACTTATCCCAGTTACCATAGACTATTTCAAACGCTCTTTTGCGCCCAAGATATGCCTTTATTTTAGTAATTGTGTGGCCATATTCCTGGTAGACTGCTGTAATGCACTCTCTGATTTTATACCTGATGGACGCTTCGATGTGCGGAATAAGTACAAGAGATATCAAGTCAATATCCAAGTTGAAGTGATTCCCGTTGAAAGTGTCCATTTCGCATGTGTGGGTGGGAATGTATTTACCCACTTTCCACATACCTGTTTTCTTCTTCGACGCACGCAACATCCAATTACATGGCCAAAACCACCTGCGGCAAATAGCCTTGTATACCGTCGGACTTGACTCCGATACTTGCATTTCACGACACTGTTTAACATTGTGCATTTTACAAGCCCTGCTTACGCGTGCTTTATCAGGAAAAAGCATCCCCTTTGCAAGCACCGTTGGTCTAGACTCATCCCACATTGCTGTCCGGATTTCATCAAAATCCCGTGTGAGAGCTTCCACATCCGGCACGGCTGGCAAGTTATCAATATAAGGAATCTCCCTTGAATGAAACGGCACTTCAGACTCGTTCACTTTTCGTCTATGAGGGGCTCTCTTCAAATCCGGTTCTTCCTCCTCGTCCTCTTCATCACCATCCTCACGAGCAAATGGTGTCTCATCTCCCGATTCATCGGCATTGTTATCGTAATCGCTGTTCTCTTCCTCACTCTGTTCATCTACCAGATCCTGATGTAATACGTTGTTTTCGGGCAATTGAGTGAGTACGGGTAGTTCAACTTGCTCGTTTTCACTGCACATTTCAACAAAAATATAAGTTGCTAAATTAATAAATGCTTTATATATGGTTGTAGTTTTTCACTTACAAGTTGTAATGTGATGACATTCCATGATGGACGTTTTCAGTTAGGTGATGACTACCGGATGGTTCACTTGTAAAATTCATATCCGGCCGGTACCCCCTATTAAATAAATGAGCGTTAAAATTTATTCAATCCGCAAAAATATACATATTAACACAAATGAAAATTGTAGTTTACCTCTCTTCTCGCTGCTCATTCGCCGACGGTGATAAATTTAAATCAAGAAAAATTCTTTCATATGGAACATGTCCAGCAAAAACTGATCCAGAATAACCACCCGATGACTGGGGGTTATCTCTACTACGCACAACCTCATTTTTTGGAACGTCTTCGACCTTCACGTACATCTCCAACATTGTGATTACAAGAAATTCCCGGCATTCATCGGGAGTCCTCAAGAAATCACTCAAAGTGTCATCATCGTCGATGTTAAACTCTGAGTAAAAAGCAACCCCTTGCGGCGTAACGGAATACTGATATCTTCTGGTTACTTTGAGTATCACTGAACGTTTTCTCACACTCATTTTTTTGCATAACAACGATATCAATGTTTCGTACTCAATTGAAAGTGGCAATTTAACATTACACTTAGCAGGTAAACTGTAGCCCACAGAGTTATTCTCCATCACAACCTCACCCCCCAATATAATAATACTCTTATTCTACGTTCTTCAGACATAATGAAAAAATGCTGGAGAATTTAACAACAATAGAAAGCAAGAAGAGTTAAAAAATAAATTTACCCGGATGATGTTGGAGCGATTATAAGATGTTTATATAGAAAATGGCTAGCCCGGTTTTTTTTTTTTTGGAATATAGCGCCACAAAAAGTGGCGTTATACACATTTAAATTATTGAACCCTGACATTATTGGTGGGGTCAGGATAAAAGACATATAGCGCCACTATTAATGGCGTTATGTAAGTTTCTCAGTATAACGCCACTAATAGTGGCGCTATACAATAACGGTTCAGTTAACGTTACTGTATAGCGCCACTATTAGTGGCGTTATATATACTTTGGTAACTTTTTTTTTACACTTATTTTAGTCTATTTAGTAAAAATTAACAATAGTATGGTTCCCCACTCTTCATGGGGTGGGGTTGCTCGTGGTTAGAGATGGAGCTAGAAGACAACTTATAAGTTCGGCCGAATCCAATAAATTTGTCCTAAATTTAATATTTGTGCTGTGAAATTCATTAAATACATATAAATTTTAAACTTAAAATTTAGTTATTACTTAGTATTTAAAATTGTTATAAAATTTAAAATTCATAAAATTAAATTCTAAATTCGCCATGATTAATCGCATCAGACTTTTAAGGAGAGAACTTTGATTTCCTTTCTTGGAGGCTTTTCAAAGTACAAGAGGAAATTAATGGAATGAGTCCAAAACATTCTTTCTAAAAATGACTCGAGTACCGTTCACATGGGTGTGTTTTTCTATTGCTCCATACCCTACCATGGAAAAGGTCGTGGGGAATTAGGAAAAGAGGTGTCTAGGGCTTTGAGCATAAAATAGAATGGTGGTGCATATGGTAATCAAATGGCTTAGAGGATTAGGATAAGGAATTAAAAGGATACATTTTCTAGGGTTCGGAGCCCTAGCAAGAATGATTAGAGTGTTGATTTAATTATTTATTATCCTCTTTATGATATTTATGAACATTGATTTATGCGATCACATGGGCATGGGTGGATCCAAAGCTTCAAAAGTAGCATCAAATTATTGCCTAATGCATAGACATGCCAAAATGTATATAGCGACTTTTGTTACACTTACATCCGCTAATCAAACCTCCTACCCCTCCTTCTCGTGTTACTAGCGGTGATTATTAAAAATAGTTATTTCAAATTATATATTATTTTAAAAGTTTAAGATAAAATTAAATTTAATTTTTATTTTTAGTAATAATTATTTTTGAAGACTATAAATACTTTAATTACGGATAATTTTGTTCAAATATCAATAAAATAAATTAAATATTAAGATATGAATGAGGGTAAAGTAATTAAAATTTCATTCTAATTAATTTTTCTTAAGGGACATGTACAAGAAAATCATTACAGATAATATGAGAAGGAAGGATTATCATTCAAGATTGAGTTTATATTTTGTGCTCTGGATGTAATTTTTTTTTTATAGAATAAAGTCATTATAAAATAATTATAAATAAAGTTTATAATAATCATTAATATATAAATTAATAAAAATAAGAATACACTTATTATAATAGATTAAATTATAATAAAACTTATTTATATTGCCAGCAAATATAAGTTAGATTTATTTGAAGATTGGAACTCCAACCCACCTCCTCCAGCACAAAAAGAAAAATACGAAAGAAAAAAACATTACCTTAACCCCATATAAGTCTCTATGTGGGAGGATTTTCTCTATTATTTCTTGTATTCTAATTTCTTAGGTAGAAAAATATAATTTTCAAGAAATAAGCAACACGAGCCCCTCTGAAAAGAAAAGAAACTACAAGCCGTACGTGCACATATGATTCTTTTGTCGCGTCAAAGTGCATAAAAATTATTAATTTTTAGATATTAAATTCGCAGCTTCATTTAAATATTTAAACTCCGAATAAATTCAAAATAGAAATACACGTTAATTGATCACCGAAAACCTTGTATTTTATGCCTTTGATATGGTTTACACTTCTGGAATGCTACTCAAAGCCAAAATTCTATATGTACACGAGTAAAACCGAGCTCATGATGCACCTCGACTTCCGACACGATAAATCAGGCTCGGGATGTGATGGCAACGGATCAAGATCAAGACGAAAGTCCCATCGAGCCAGAGCCCTGGGGACACGACGCTTGCCCTCAGAAATATCGAGATCATAGTTCTAGAATCGGTCCTAGCCTCAAACAACTTCGAAGGATATTGTCGACAATCAAGCATAACCAATAGAAGGCCAAGATATCCGTGACCGGCCGGATATCACGGCGGGGATCTCGGCATGTATCGATAGGGAACCAACAATCAGTTAATCAGAAGATTTTTTTACCTTTTATAGAGTTGTACCTAATGTAGAACTCCCCTACTATATAAAGGGGTCTAATTACTCATAAAAATAACGGTAACATGCGTTCCAAGGCAATATATTATCATTTTCTCCGTTATTTAGCTTTTTCACTTGTTCATCAGTGTTGACTATAGCAAGCTCGTATCGAGGGTGAACAATTTTACTAAGGCTGAAATTGTCTTATTCGCATGGTTTGAATTCATTTTATCTTTATTTGTTCAATCTAATCCAATTTACAGCTTTGTGTCAAATTAATCCGCATATCCTTAAAACCACTTACAAATTCAATTGTTATCGATTTTGAGGGTAAACAGTTTGGCGTCCACCGTGGGGAAAAAGGATAATAGTGGCTATTTGATACAAACTTCTATAACACACCCTATTTACACTTGTTCTTTGGAGTGCTTTTGATTTCAGGTTAAAGTTTGAAATGTCGAACTCCCAATCGGCTCCTTTGAACGTGGATGCTGAATCCGGCCACCATGGCGAGAACAACAACATAGCACCCGATCGACGCTAGCTCGCATGGGGCCATCAACGCAAACTTGCCTACCGATCTTGAGAACAGTATCCGTAGAGAAGCCCGGTCGGTTGCACAAAATATGCATGGCGACAAAGATAATGGCATCAACTTGCGAGTAATCTTCGAAATATTACAGGCTCAACAGGTAGCGATAGCCCAGCTCCAGAAACAGAGTCGCGAGCCGATCAGGATTGAGCCCAAGCCATCCCGAGAAGTCGTTCACAGAAATGAACCGATCCCAGAGAGGTCGAATGAAAACGAGTCGGGGACCAACTCCGAGATCATGAAGATGCTCGAAGAGCTAACAAAACGAATAGAATTGAGAGAGAAGAAAATCGAAGCCAATGGCAAGAAGGTGGAAACCTACAATCGAGGATCGATCAAATCCCAGGAGCACCACCGGTATTGAAGGGCCTGGACTCCCAGAAGTTTGTTCAAAAACCTTTTCCTCCAAGTGCTGCTCCAAAGCCGATTCCTAAGAAGTTCCGCATGCCCAAGAATCCTAAGTACAATGGAACGACCGATCCAAATGAGCACGTGACCTCTTACACATGTGCCATCAAAGGGAACAATTTGGAGGATCATGAGATCGAGTCTGTCCTGCTGAAAAAGTTTGGGGAAACTCTGTCCAAGGGGGCCGATATGGTACCACAACCTACCTCCTAGTTTTATTGACTCGCTTGTTATGCTTGTAGATTCCTTCGTGAAAGCACATGTCGGGGCTATCAAGGTCGAGATCAGAAATTCAAACCTTTTCAAAGTAAAATATGAGATGCTCAGAGAATTCCTGTCCCGATTTAAAATAGAGCAAATGGACTTGCCTCCAGTCGCGGACGATTGGGCCGTTCAAGCCTTCACCCAAGGACTCAATGTTCGAAGCTCGTTGGTTCACAATAGTTGAAACAAAATCTGGAAGAATATCCGGCTGTCACTTGGGATAACGTGCATAACCCGTATCAATCAAAAATCAGGGTCGAGGACGATCAGCGTGGGGCTCCTTCCGAGTCCGTTTATCTTGTCAGAGCCGTCGATAGAGTCAAGAGAGACATCGATCGTGAACCTAGATCAAGTAGGGATTGTTATCAACTGTACAATAGGGACCGAAGAGGTAACGGTTCCGGGAGAAACCCTATAAAAAGTGAAAGGAGAAGGGATCGGGGTCAGAAAACTAGGGACTCATGAGCAAAAATAGTTTTGATAGGCCCATCGGAACCAAGGAAGCACCAAGGTTTTCGAAGTACAACTTTAATATTGATGTCGCTGCCATCGTATCTGCCATCGAGCACATCAAATACACCAAATGGCCGCAACTGCTACAGTCCGATCCAGCCCAAAGGGATCCCAATCTAATGTGAAAATATCATCGCACACACAGTCACAGAATGAAGGATTGACGACAATTGAGGGAGGAAGTAGCTAGGTTATTCAACAACAGGCATCTTTAAGAATTCCTGAGCGAACGAACCAAGAATCATTTCAGGAATAGAGACGCTAATTAGCAGGTCGAGCAGGAAGAAGCTCAGGACGTTATTAACATGATCATCGGTGGGGTTGACATTCCCCAGGGGCCGATGTTAAAGCGCACAAAAGTATCCATCACAAAGGAAAAACGGACTCGGGATTATGTGACCGAAGGAACCCTGTCCTTCAATGACGAACACATAGAAGAGATCGTGCAACCCCATAACAATGCACTAGTAATATCTGTACTCATAAATAAATCTCGAGTTAAGCGTGTGTTAATTGATCCAGGTAGCTCGGCCAACATCATCAGATCGAGGGTCGTAGAACAGCTCGGTCAACAATATCAAATCGTGCCTGCAGTCCGTGTTCTAAATGGATTCAACATGGCATGTGAATCCACCAAAGGGGAGATAACCATACCGGTGAATGTCACCAGGACCATCTAGGAAGCAAAGTTCGATGTAATCGAATGCAATATGAGGTACAACGCTCTATTCGAGAGGCCATGGATCCAAAACATGAGGGCAGTACCCTCGACTCTGCACCAAATGTTCAAATTTCCAATGTCAGGAGGGATTAAAACAATCTACAACAACCGAATGCAAAGGAAATATTCGCGGCCGAAGAGGCGATCCTGATATCCGTACTTACAACGACAAAAAGTTCGGTCTCAGTCGACAAGGAAGAAACCAAATAGCAATTACCAACACCGACCTCGACCCAACCGCAGGGGATTTGTGAAGACGACGACTATGGGGTCCCCAAGTTCTTCATAATCCTTGATGATTCCGACTCCACCAACTCAACGGTCGAGGCGCTGGAGCAAGTCATACTGATCGAGCATTTGCCCTATCATAAAGTATACCTAGGCACAGGGCTAAGTCCCGAGCTCAGGAATAAAACTCATTCAATTCCTTATAGCTAACATGGATTGTTTCGCTTGGTACCACCTTGATATGATAGGGATCCCTCCAGAAATAACCACTGACAAGCTGAGCCTGGACCCGAAGTTTCATCCAGTCAAGCAGTAAAGGATACCTCAACCCAAAGTCAAACATGCATTCATCAAAGATGGGGTATCTAAACTCCTTAAAATAGGGTAGATTCGGGAGGTTAAATTCTTGGATTGGTTATCTAACGTAGTGGTAGTCCCTAAAAAAGGGAATAAATTATTAATATGCGTAGACTACAAAGATTTGAATAAGGCATGCCTCAAGGACTCTTTCCCTTTGCCCAACATCGATCGCATGATCAATGCGACTGCCGACCACGAGATCGTTAGTTTTCTCGATGCCTATTCCGAGTACAACCAAATTCAGATGGACCCGAGTGACCAGGAAAAACGTCCTTTATCACTATGTACGGTAGCTATTGCTATAATGTAATGCCCTTCGGACTAAAAAATGTCGGTTCCACTTACCAACGCCTAGTAAATGGATGTTCGAAGAAAAAATAGGAAAATTAATGGAGGTTTACATTGACGACATGTTAGTTAATTCCCTGCGAGTAGAGGACCATTTAAAGCATTTGCAAAAAACCTTCAGCATCTTGAGGAAATAAAATATGAATCTGAATCTGGAGAAATGCGCGTTCAGAGTCAAGTCCGGGAAATTTCTTGGATTCATGGTATCCAATCAGGGGATTGAGATTAACCCCAATAAGACCAAGGCCATTGAAGACGTCACTGTTGTGGAAAACGTCAAAGTCGTTCAAAGTTAACCGGTCTTCTCACTTTTTAAGAAGAAGACTAACTTCTCATGGACTCCGAAATGCCAGCAAGCCTTGGAGGAACTCAAACGGTACCTCTCGAGCCCACCTTTGCTTCGCACTCCGAATGCAGACGAACAGTTATGCCTATACTTGGCAGTATCTGAGGTGGCGGTAAGTGGAGTCCTGGTCTGGGAAGAAGAAGGTAAGCAATTCCCTATATATTATGTTAGCAGAACTTTAGGCGAGGCCGAGACTAGGTATCCTCACCTACAAAAATTGGCGTTCACTTTGCTAAGCGCCTCTAGGAAGCTAAAACCATACTTTCAATGTCACCTTATATGTGTTGTAACTATGAGTGTTTAACGGGTGGGTCGGGCCGGGACCGACAGGTTTCCATTCCGGGCCGGTTACAGGTTATTCAAAATCAGGCTTAATGGGTCCAGGCCCATTCGAGTAAAAAATAAACCAGAAGGGATACGAGTCCAAGGGGTCGGGCCGGGTTAGTGTTATTTTTTTAATATTTTGTATAACTATCGTAATTTATATTAATATAAAGTAAAAATATAAAACAAAAAAATAATCTTATAAAAAGTGTGTTTGAATAAAAGGATGCAAAGGCTTTAAAATATTTATATTTGAAATTTTAAATACTTCATTAAAAATTTAAGATAATAGAATACAATAAAGATGAAAAAAATTGTACTTATAATTTGCAAGTTCTTTTTTTATGTCAAACTTACAAATTAAAGTTTACATTTAACAACAATTAAATTAACAAAAAAGAGTAAAACTAAATTTTCATTGCATAATAATACTTCAAATTAATCTAACAAACTAAAACATTAAGAATAAATACATTTCATAATTTTAAAATAACACAAATTGTCTCAAATCAACTTAAATACGAATTTCTCGAGGACGCTCAAGACAACTCTTCATATGCCTCCTTAAACAACCCACTTTTAGACGAAGATTTAAGACTAGACCATAGTTCTTGCACTTTATTTTGTGAACTTCTTCATTTTCTTCTACCACCTCAAAGTCTTCCCAAATATGTGAGCGCACTCTAGAAGTACGGGGCATGATTTAACTTGAATTGAGAATTTCAGTTTGAGAAATGAGAGATGAATGAAGAAATGAAGAAGAGGGGGATGTATTTATAGTTTTGTAAAGGGATAAATTAGTAATTATTAAAAAGTATTATTTGTAAAAAACATTGCCCAAAAAGGACTATTCTTGCAATCAACCCGTTAGGCAATGGTCATATGACATTTTAAAAAACAATTCAGATTTCTAGCCGTTAAACTAGTTCGGGTCGGGCCGGTTAATCAGTACAACAATAATTTTTGTTGACAGGGTTTGACCGGTCTGGTTAACCGGATCTTTTTGGTGAATGGACCAACTCCCCTAACCCAGCCCACCCGGCCCCCTAATTATCGGTTCAGATCGGTCCGAGTTTCAGCCGGTCTAGGTCGGTCCGAAAACGGGTCAACCTGGCTTGTTTGACAGGCTTAGTTGTAACTACTTACCCATTGAGGAACATAATGCATAAACCCGAACTCTTGGGAGAAATGGCCAAATGGGCCGTGAAAATCAGCGGCTACGACATCGAATATCGACCCTAGACCGCTATCAAGTCTCAAATATTGGCAGACTTTATGACCGACTTTACGCCGGCCTTAATACTTGAGGTCGAAAGAGAAATGTTGCTAAACTCGGGGATTTCCTCAGGAATCTGGACCCTCTTTACGGACGGTGCCTCGAACGCGAAAGGGCCTGGACTTGGCATCGTATTGAAGTCACCATCGGGTAATATAGTTAGATAATCAGTTAGAACTATAAAGTTGACTAACAATGAGGCCGAGTATGAGGCCATGATTGCAGGTCTCGAACTGGCCAAAAGCTTAGGACAGAGGTGATCGAAGCTAAGTGCGACTCCCTCATTGTGGTGAACTAAGTAAATAGGACATTCGAGGTCAGAGAGTAACGAATGCAAAGATACCTTGATAAACTACATGTAACATTATATTGGTTCAAGGAGTGAACTCTACAACATGTACCTCAAGATCAAAACAGTAAGGCCGATGCTTTTGCTAACTTGGGATTGTTGGTTGATGATGATGAGTTCAACTCGGGGACGGTCGTACAACTCATAAGATCGGTAAAGGAGGAAAGCCACGCCGAGATAAACCCAATGAACCTAACTTGGGGCTGGAGAAATAAATATATAGAGTATCTGAAGATCGGAAAAATACCTTCGGATCCTAAGGAATCGAGTACTCTATGCACAAAGGCAGCCCGCTTTAGCTTGTCTGAATACGGTACCCTATTCCGAAGAATGTTTGATGGTCCACTCGCAATATGTCTAGGACTAGGAGACGCCGAGTATGTTCTGACGAAAGTTCACGAAGGCACCTGCAGAAATCTTTTGGGCGCCGAGTCGTTAGTTCGGAAAATAATCAGAGCCGGATACTACTAGGACGACATGGAAAAGGATGTGAGGGAGTTCGTACGAAAATGTGATGGATGTCAGAGGTATGCTCCGATGATTCACCAACCCGGGGAGCTACTACATTCGGTCTTGTCCCCCCTAGCCGTTCATGAAATGGGAGATGGACATCGTCGACCCCCTTCCATGGGCACCCGATAAGGCTCAATTTATATTTGTTTATGACTGATTATTTTTCTAAATAGGTGGAAGCCCGGGCATTTAGAATTTTGTCTGGGACCACATAATATGCCGGTTCGGGATGCCGGCCGAGATCGAGTGCGACAATGGAAAGCAAGTCATAAAGTAAGCAAGCTTTTTGAAGACCATAAGATAAAAAGGATCCTCTCAACACCTTATTACCCTAGTGGCAACAGGCAAGCGGAGTCCACGAACAAAACCATACTCCAAAACCTCAGGAAGAGATTGACCGAAGCCAAAGGAAAGTGGAAAGAAATCTTGCTCGAATTCCTTTAGGCGTACCGTACGATCTCAAAGTCCAATACCAGGGCCACCCGTTCTTGCTGGTTTATGGCGTCGAAGCTCTAACACTGGTCGAAGTGGGAGAACCGAGTCTTAGATTTCGATATGCAACTGAAGAGTCAAACAATGAGGCCATGAATACGAGCCTGGAACTATTAGATGAAAGGCGCAAAGTCGCCCCCGTCCGGTTGGCTGCTCAAAAACTACGGATCGAAAGGTATTACAATCGAAGAACGAACCTTCGACACTTCAACGTCGGGAGTGTGGTATTAAGGAAAGTTACACTAAATGCTCGTAACCCGAATGAAGGGAAGCTGGGGATGAACTGGGAAGGTCCATATCAAATTATCGAGATCACCGGAAAAGGGTCCTACAAACTCGGAGCAATGAACGATGAGTAACTACTAAACAACTGGAATATAACTCACTTAAAATGATATTACTGCGAAGGTACGGCCCCATTAATTTCTTTTATTTACATTTTGGACTAACACTTGCAGGCAACTAACAAGGAATGATACAATTTTTAGGCCTGAAAGCACGCGTTGCACTCTTTTTCCCTTGAATCGATTTTGTCCCAAATGGATTTTCTGGCAAGTTTTTTAACGAGGCAACAGTAGATCGTGCTAACTTAGAATCAAAGACCGGTTATGAACCGATGTCAAGGATCACTTTAACAATATCTGAGGCTTCTCTATGATCATCCTCGAACATCGGAGGGCATCACCCTCGAATAATAGTTTTAGTAGGGAAAGAAACTTCGTGGTCGAATATCCTAGGCTCAGTCGATAGGATTTATTGTAAAAGGCAAATGGTCAAATGAACCATGCCCACAGAGGCTGCCCGAGCTATGACACAAAGTTTGTACACATGTGTAACCTTGTTCATCACGCACAAAAATGAAAGGAAGTTTCTACCTTGCGAATAAATATCCTGCCCCTTTTTAAAAAAAATTCTTTCTTACATTTGGTCCCCTAAAAGCATCGAGCTCAAGGGCTACCTCACTCGGGGACTGTCGTCAAAGGCAGATTCAGACGGCTGGGGATAGCGAAGCCCGGGGGCACAAAGCCTATTAGGTAGTGCCCGAAATTTAAAAGTTATGGCCATCCCCATTCGGGAACGGTTATCTTGGGTAAGACCGGATGACTCGGGGTAACAAACCTATTGGAAAACACCTAGAACGGCTTGGAGACGTCCGAGATCCGTAACCAAAACATAAGGCCTTTAAGATTTTTAAACCGGTTCAGAAGGCTACACTCGGCAAATTGTAACCCAAAATATTCTAAGTACTTTGGGGATAGCATCCGGTCATACCGAGCCCCCTCCCCCCCAAATGATTTTTAAGCAAAATAATATCGATAACTACGCCTATTCAAACCTCCGAATAAGACCTAGTTGTTACGTGCTAAGGCATTCGATATCTTTGCAATCGTAAAAGGAAAAAAGTTTGGAATTTGTTACAGAGAAAAAGCCTTTTATATATATATATATATATATATATATATATCAAAATATTTTTACAAAGGCCAAACGGCCTTGAGAAATTTTTACAAAGGCTAAATGGCCTCGACAAAAAAGAAAATAAAACAGAAAGAAGAAAAGCAAAAGCATTTGAGAGGCATTTAGGTAGCCTGGTCCTCACCGGAGCCCGCCTCATTACCGGGACCATCAGGATCTTCTATGCTCCCGGATCTGCCGAGACCCTCAGAGTTTTCTTCTTCATCCTCGGGGTAAGCCAACTTCTTGGCCTCGGCCTCGGCCTCGAGCCCCTTAGCATTGCGATCTCGGCCGAAAAATCGAAACCCCGGGCATGAACCTCCTTGAGGGCCTCCCTTCAAGACTGCTACTTCTCATATTCAAAAATGTCTTTCAAGCGGTCCTAGGCCACCTCGGCATCAGCTCTATACCGAGCCACCATCTTGTCGGCATTAGCCTTGGTTATTTCAGCCACCGACTTGGCCGTTTTAAGCTCCTTGGCGAGGGTCTCCTGATTGGAAACAACCGAGCCCAGTTGACATTGGAGATCCTTGGCCTTTCGAGACTATGCCTCAGCCTTCTGCCTCATCACTCAAAGTCGAGTCTCCGCCGAGGCCAATTGCGCCCGGGCAGTTTCTTTTTCCGAGGCCAAGCGATCCATTTTGCCTTTCCACTCCTCGATATCGACCTTGATAATGTCCATCTCGGCTTGAAGTTGGTCTATCCGATCGATCTTCTGTTGGACTTGCAAGTTCTGACTGATAGTCACCATGTCTAGATCATTATCGCTAACTTCAAAGATTTTTACCTGTTCTACCAGGTCGGCGGGTTATTTCTGAGTCGCATCAAATTTGGCTGGAAGGCTCTTAGCCTCTTCTTCACGTTGCTCACTGAGAATTTTGTACATGTGTCACTTCTTGGTGAGCTCTATGGCTTAAGCCTCGAGTTGGCCAAGTTCTTCTCGATACCGAAGAAAGGTCTTATGGTGAAGCACCGAGGCCTACAAATATGAGAGAAAATGTTAAGACCACCAATAACCAAAGTTGAAAATTGAAAAGGTGTGGTGACACCTTACCCAATTCAGCGCATGTTGTGCTTGGTTGAACAGGAATAGGGAATCCACCTCGTTCATATTTGCCTGGTCGTATTCGGTCACCAGGCATCAGAGGTAACTAGCTACCCTAACAGGTGCGGAGAGAACCCAGTCATCCTCCTAAATGGTGATAATAATCGACCGCTTCCGATCAGTATCAACACTCGGGGCAGGGAACCGGTTGACCAGTCTTGGGCACGAATTAGTTCCACCTGCCCTCGAGGGCAAACTTTTCCTCGGTACTTCTAAGTCACCTAATCCGGTGACATACTCCATGGCACTGGAGTCTACGCCATCAAAAAGGCTTTGGAGGGGATCATCTACTCCTTGGACCCCCTCATTTGAACTGCTCCTTCATCATTTGAGCTTCACCAAATATCGAGTCCGTGAACGAAGGCGATCACGTTATGTCAATGACACCGGGTGGGGCAAATTTGGCATCTTGAGGGCCCGTCCCTCACTGTTGCATCAACCTCTTCAATTTGGGGGGAATTGACCTCTATTGTTCTCCCCTCGGTTGGAACCCGTTCCTCAGGGACCATTCCTCAGATTATCTGCCTTCATCCTGTCAACCTCAGCCCTCAGCGCCTTTACGGACTCCTTGGAAGCTCGCGTCTTCATCAACTTCGTGTGCTCCTTAGCAGGCTCCTTGAGAGCCTTGTTTTGTGAATACACAACATCCGTGAGCACTTTCTGGGTGTTAAGGATTTTCTTCTGGTTGGCCAGAATCTCCTTGAGGGCATCCTCGATAGACTGCGAGACCTGCGAAGGAGGAGGTGCCGACTGAGCTTCCACTGTAGTAGTAAAGATAGACAACTTGGATGAAGCTATCTGCAGCCAGTTGTTGATGCTGAGAAGAGTCTGGCTCAGTCGGTGTGCAGTCACTGGGTAGGCTCGGTAAGAGGGTATCTCAGGATCTGCTGAAGTGGATGGATCAGGAGGAGTGTCTACGGAGGTGGAGGCAGGCTGAGTAGGAGCCACTACCACAACTAGCTCTTCAGACTGGCCAGTTGGAGGAGTAGTTGTTCCCTTGAAGTTCTTGCTCTTTGGGTTATCATCCCCCTGCATACTGTACCATGATAACGGGGCCTTCACTTTTACCTTTATATCAAATGGCCTCTTTTCAACTTTGAGGTCCCTGAAGTACATGATCAATAAGCTGGGGAAGGGGTAGTTTCTGTCACCCTCACTGACTACCTGCGTAATTACCCGAGACATTACCTTCTCGGCATTAATTGGGTACCTCGCCATGATCGATGCCACCAAAACTGCCCGATGAAGAGGGAAGGAGTTGTCATGAGTAGTGGGGTCCAATCTGCTGCACACAAATATTTCCCACCCCTTGGCTTCGAAATTCAGACTTCTTCTCAAAATTTTCACTCTCGTATTTAGCCAATCGTGGGTGGTACCTGGGATTGCCAGATACTGTGCCAACCAGGGACGGACCTCCTCGCCCAATTCTATCTTTGCCATATACAGTTCATCCTCCTCCTCATCGAAGCTGAGGTAATCATTTATTGTTTTCCCGTCAAAAAGCACATTCAGATTTCGCGCCTTGGTCACTTTTGTGCCCTTTTTGATTGGGCAACATTGGTATAGAATTCCTTGAACAAGTGCTCATTTGCATCCTCACAGTTGTTCAAGAAATACTCCCAGCCAACTCTCTCTCTCTAAACTACTTCCTCACATTGGGATTGTGAGGTAATGAGTCTCTATCAACAAAGCTCCTCTCCGGGATCAACTTCCTTACCGGCCACCATTCCCTAAATTTGTGATAAGCTACCTCGCTCACAAATCGGTCTTGCCACACCTTCGGGCTTCTAGTTCGTTCTACCCCGCCAACCTAGGGCTCACCCCCTTCTCCTACTACCTCTTCTTCTACTGCACCCTCTCCGAATAATGAAGCTGTGGGAGAGGTGGAGTATTCATCCCCACTGCCTTCAGTTGAGCCCTCAAATGACCCAGAAAATACATTTACTGACGCTTGGGCAGCGGGGGAAGTGGGAAGAGTGTCTCTTAGTCTGTTTCTCTCCGGCCAGTCAGGGATGTACTTTAGGATTGAGTCTGAAGATATCTCCCAGGAGGGCTCGTACTCACTCCCATACATGTCAATGGCCCTATCAGCAGCTTTAATCACCTTCCTCATGTTTTTAATGTTTTGCCGGGCTTGAGTAGTCATTCTTACCATTTTTCTGTTTCCCTTCCCGGGAGGATTCTCCTCGACCAGCTTGTTTAGAACCTTTGCCTCTTTGTTTCACCATTGTATGCAAACATCATCCATTAGGCTTGTTAGTATCAGTAAAACCAATTAATATTATAGTTGTAGAAAAAGAAAAAACTGCAGACAGTTGCAGAAGTTACACAGTGCGGACCGCATAAAATGGAGTGTGGCCGCACAGAGGCCTATACGGACCGCAGAAAATGGCAATACGGTCCGCACAGAGGTAAGGTTTTGACTACCCACCCTCTGTATCTAGGCAATGCGGACCGCACAAAATATAGTGCGTCCACACAGGGGACAATGCGGACCGCACAAAATGTAGTGCGGCCGCAGTCCCCACAGATCAGCTTTCAAGTCTTTCAGCAATGCGATCTGCACAGAATGTTATTACGGACTGCACAAAGGCACCGCGGACAACACAAAATTGACCGCGGTCTGCACTGGGTGCCCAACTACAACACTAACTTAGGATTTATGAGATTTTGATTTTAAGTCCATTTTTACACCTAACAAAGGTCCCTAAGTGTTTTCCTAGTGATTTTAATTACCTAATTCTACTTTAATCAAGAAATCCACTACCCTAACCTAACCAATTGAAGAAAATACGGGAAGAAAAGAGTAATAGACAAGAAAACAAAAATTAAAGAAAAAATAACAAAATTAAAGAAATAAAAAAGAAGTTAAGTTACCAGATGTGAGATGAAATGAAGATTAATAATTCCAAGCAATTAATTACGAGCAACAAGACAGATGAACAGTGATTTAAGAGTTCTGAGAGTCAAGGGATCGAAAAGTGTAATAGGAGGGTCTCAAGCCCTATTTATAAAAAAGGACCTGGGGCCCAGTCTTACCAACCCAATGCGGACCGCACAAAATGGACTGCGGTCCGCCCTACACAGCTTGTTTCAAGTTTGAGAAGGAAACCCACTGAGGTCCGCACAAAATGTCATACGGCCGCAGTGGTCCACCGCGGACCACACAAAATGTAATGCGGACGCGGTGGCAAACTTCAGAGAGTTGGACATTTCATCCTTCATCAGTGCAGTCCACACTAAATGTAGTGCGTCCGCATTGAAAACTTCAGAGACCTGACACTTTTTCCACTATGTCATGCACTGCATCAACACAATCCTGTAGCATCTCACAACTAGTTAGTCCAAAAATAAATCCTATATTACCATGAAAATCAAAGAAAAACAAGAAGAAAAACACATGGGTTGCCTCCCAAGAATCGCCTGATTTAACGTCGCGGCACGACACAGGTTACCATCAAATCATTTGAGATAAAGAAGTGCCACCACGTGGCTGTCGTCAATTTTTCCCAAGTAGTGCTTGACCCTATGCCCATTCACTCTAAACACTTTCCCATTTTTGTTCTTTAAATCAAGAGCACCAAACGGGGTCACACAAACCACTTCAAAAGGTCCACTCCATTTTGATTTAAGCTTTCCCAAAAACAGACGTAACTGAGAGTTGAACAAGAGAACCAAATCACCAACTTTGAACTCCTTGCTACGAGCAAATTTATCATGAAGGTACTTCATCTTGTCCTTGTACAAGGATGAACTAGAGTAGGACTGAAATCGGAATTCATCAAGTTCATTAAGCTGCTCCACGCGAAGATTTGCTGCAATATCCCATTCAAGATTTAGCTTCCTCAAAGCCCACATGGCCTTGTGCTCTAACTCGACCGGTAGATGGCAAGCTTTCCCAAACACCAACCGATACGGAGACATACCAATCAGAGTCTTGTAAGCAGTCCTATAAGCCCATAGAGCGTCATCCAACTTCTTTGACCAATCGGTCCTATTTGCATTGACCGTCTTTGATAATATGCTTTTGATTTCCCTGTTGGAGACTTCAACTTGACCACTTGCTTGAGGATGATAGGGAGTAGAAACTTTGTAATTGACACCATACTTTGAAAGCAAAGTGTCAAAAGCTCTTTATGCAAAAATGAGACCCACATCACTTATGATTGTACGAGGAGTACCAAACCTTGTAAAGATGCTCTTCTTGAGAAATGCAACAACACTCCGGGTCTCATTGTTGGGCAAAGCCACGGCTTCAACCCACTGTGAAACATAGTCCACCGCCATAAGAATGTATGTGTTCCCACACGAGCTAACAAACGGGGCCATAAAATCAATGCCCCACACATAAAAAATATCAACCTCAAGAATGGTATTGAGAGGCATCTCATCTTTCTTCGAAATTCCACCCGCTCTTTGACATTCATCACACCTCTTCATAAGTTCACTTGCATCTTTGTACAAAGTTGGCCAATAAAACCCACAACTAAGAACTTTGGAAGCCGTCCTCGCCCCGCCATGATGGCCACCATAGGGAGAGGAATGATAAGCCTCCAAGATACTCAATTGCTCTTCCTCCAGGACCCACCTTCGGATCACACCATCTGTGCAAATCTTGAACAAGCATGGCTCATCCCAATAGAAATCCAAACTATCCCGCTTGAGCTTCTTCCTTTGGTTAGAAGAGAGCTCACACGGGATTATACCAGTGACAAGGAAATTAGCAACATCGGCAAACCATGGCATATCATTCATAGACACCGAAAGGAGTTGTTCGTCGGGAAATAAATCATTGATCTCTAGGCCATCACGAGGCCTCCCCTCCTCCTCCAAGCGGGACAAGTGGTCCGCCACTTGGTTCTCACTACCCTTCTGGTCCACAATCTCCAAATCAAACTCTTGAAGTAACAAGACCCATCGCATCAGTCTAGCTTTGGAATCCTTCTTCGTCATCAAGTACCGGAGTGCGACATGGTCGGTATGAATAATAATCTTAGCACCCATAAGATACGGCCGAAATTTTTCCATTGCGAACACAATAGCCAAAAGTTCTTTCTCGGTCACCGTGTAGTTCACTTGAGCATCATTCATTGTCTTGCTCGCATAGTACACCAGATGAAACATTTTGTTGACTCTTTGACCCAAAACCGCCCCAACCACAACATCGCTCGCATCACACATGAGCTCAAAAGGCAAACTCCAATTAGGTGCGGTAATCATAGGAGTGGTAGTCAACTTATGCTTGAGAAGTTCAAAGGCTTGCATACATTTTTCATCAAACCCGAACTTAGCATCTTTTTCCAACAATTTGCACAAGGGATTCACCATATTCAAAAAGTCTTTGATAAATCTCCGGTAGAACCCCGCATACCCAAGAAAACTTCGAACTCCCTTGACAGATGTAGGGGGAGGGAGCCTTGAAATCAAATCAATTTTTGCTTTGTCTACCTCGATACCATGCTTTGAAATTTTATGCCTAAGAACTATGCTCTCTTACACCATAAAGTGGCATTTCTCCCAATTGAGAACAAGATTGGTTTCTTCACAATAGGCCAAGACCCTATCAAGATTTTTCAAGCACTCATCAAATTAATCCCCCATAACACTAAAGTCGTCCATGAACACCTCCAAAATGTTTTCCACCGTATTGGTGAAAATGGCCATCATACACCGCTGAAATGTAGCCGGTGCATTACACAATCCAAAAGGCATCCTAGAGAAAGAAAATGAGCCATATGGACAAGTGAATATGGTCTTCTCCTGATCTTCCATAGCAATCAAAATTTGGTTGTACCCAGAATACCCATCCAAGAAATAGTAGAAGGCACGCCCAACAAGTCGATCTAACATCTGATCAAGAAAAGGCAAAGGAAAGTGATCCTTACAGGTCACTTTATTCAACTTGCGGTAGTCCATGCATACCCTCCAACCGGTGATGGTTCTTGTAGGAACCAACTCATTTTGTGAATTTGTAACCACGATCATGCCACCCTTCTTTGGTACACATTGCACCGATGAAGTCCAAGAGCTATCAGAAATGGGGTACACAACCCCAACATCCAACTACTTGATCACCTCCTTTTTCACAACTTCTTGCATTGCCTCGTTCAACCTCCTTTGATGCTCTAAGGAGGGCTTTGCATCATCTTCCAGAATAATCTTGTGCATACAGAATGCGGGGCTTATCCAACGAATATCAGCTAAAGTCCATCCAATTGCCTTTTTCCGCTATTGAAGCACCGCCAATGTGGCATCAACCTGTATGTTAGTAAGGCAAGAAAAAAGAATAACTGGCAAAGTAGAGTTTGAGCCTAAGAACTCATACCTGAGGTGTGAAGGTAGTGGTTTCAACTCCAACACCGGAGGCTCCTTAATTGAAGGTTTAGTTGGTGGAGTCTTTCTATTCATGAGGTCCAAAGATAATTTCCTAGGCTTATAAGAATAAAAGGCCATTCCGTGTAAAGCATTCACACACTCCACTCGGCTTGCATCCTCATTGACATTAAGATTCAACAATACAGCCTCCAATGGGTCCTCCATATTGATCATTGCCCTGGTATCATCAATTATCACTGATGTGACGAGGTCCACGAAAGAGCACACCTCGGTACTATTGGGCTACTTCATTGATTTGCACACATAAAAGACCACCTTTTCATCACCCATATGGAAGGTGAGTTCCCTTGCTTCCACATCAACTAAGGCCTTCCCCGTAGCTAGGAAAGGTCTTCCCAATATGGTAGGAACTTCATAGTCCACCTCGCAATCCAAGATCACAAAGTCAGCTTGCAAGAAAAATTTATCCACCCGGACAAGCACATCATCAATAATGCCCAATGGTCTCTTCATCGATCTATCCGCCATTTGTAACCTCATGGAAGTCGGCCTAGGTTGCCCAATACCCAAGGTTTTGAAAACTGAGTAGGGCATCAAATTGATACTAGCCCCCAAATCACATAGAGCCTTGGCAAAATCCGCACTCCCAATGGTGCAAGGAATGGTGAAAGCGTCAGGATCTTCAAGCTTCGGTGCCATTGAATGCACTATAGCACTAACTTGGTGACTCATCTTTATAGTTTCACAATCTATAGAACGCTTCTTTGTTACCAAGTCCTTCATGAATTTAGCATAGCTCGGCATTTGTTCAAGAGCCTCCACTAAAGGCACATTAATGGATAAGCTCTTCATCATGTCAATGAACTTTTTGAACTAATTCTCATTTTTCTGCTTCGCAAGCTTTTGAGGATAAGGTGGAGGTGGCCTTGGCAAAGGAGCCTTGGCTTTAGGCACAACCGGCTCCGGCATGTCTATTATGTGTTCCGTAGACGGGTTCACATCATTTTGAGTTTCCATCTCGACATCTTGAATATCAATCCTCACTTTTTCATTCACATTTTCATCAATCACATTTTCAACCACCAAAGGAACTTCATCTTCTAGCAACTCAACATCATCATCCACAATTTGCTTTTGTTTGGAGGTATGCACATCACCTCATCTCCCACTTCTTGTTGTGACCGCCATAACGTGATTGTTCCCACCCTTCGGGTTTACTACCATATCACTTGATAGCGCACCCTTAGGGCGAGTATTTAAAGATTGAGAGATTTGGCCTAACTGAACCTCCAAATTTCTGATTGAGGTATTGTAGGGAGCCAACTGTGCATCAGAATCCGCATTCTTCTTCATCATCTGTTCAAATATCATTTCAATTCTACCTATATCATTGCTAGAAGAACTAGGACCTTGAGATGGAAATGAGAGTGGATTGTTCGGTTGTAGGTACATTGGGGGCCTTTGAAAGCCTTGCCCCTGGTTTCCATTGTTCCATCCACCTTGATTGTTATTACTACCCCAATTGTTGTTATTACCATTCCAATTTCCTTGGTTGTTTTGATTGTTGTTCTGATTGCCCAGTTGTTGTTTTGGTTGTTGTTCCCCTAATTACCATTGCCTTGTTGTTGATTGCCTCAATTGCCTTGGAGTCTCCATTGTTGTTGGTTAGAAGAATTACCTCTTTGGCCTTGATAATTATTCGCGTATTACACCTCTTCACTTTGATCATCATAACCATCATTTTGAAATCCACCACAATCATTGTCAAATTGCTCCGAATTCCCTTGGTTATGTTAACCTTTTTGTCTTCTTTTGTTGACAAGCATGTTAACACCCTCCATGGCATCCACTTGGCACGGATTTTGAACTTGTTGCAACTGTGCCTTTGCTAGTTGGTTCATTGTAGTTGTCAACTTAGCTATAGCCTGCCCATGATCATGTAATTCCTTGTGCAAATAAATAACTGTGGGGTCACCCTGGAGCACATTGGCTCTACTTTGCCAAGCGGAAGAAGTGTTAGCCATCTCGTCAAGAATGTCACAAACCTCATCATACGACAACTTCATGAAGTTGCCCCCGGCAAGTTGGTTCACTATGCATTAGTTTGTTGTATTAATGCCCCGGTAGAAGGTTTGTTGGATCATCGCCTCAGTCATTTCATTGTTGGGGAATTCCTTCATCATTGTTCTATAACGCTCCCAAATCTCATGCAAAGGTTCCGTGGGCTCTTGCTTGAACACCAAGATCTCATCTCTCAATGCAACCATATGCCCCGGTGAAAAAAATTTAGCAATGAACTTATCCGCCAACTCATCTCAAGTAGTGATGGAATGGTTGGGAAGTCGCTCGAGCCAATCCAATGTCTTCCCTCTAAGTGAGAATGGGAAGAGTCTCATCCTAAGAGCATCCTCGGACACATTAGTTTGCTTGCTCCCCTAACATGTATCCACAGACCCCTTGAGATGTTTGTAAGCATTTTGATTTGCAGCGCCCGTGAAGTACCCACGTTGCTCTAGTAAGGTCAACATCACATTGGTTATTTGAAAATTTCCTGCCCGGATTCGGGGTGGGACCATAGCACTTGCATAGCCTTGGTTCGGAAGCACTCTAGGATCCACTCTTAGAGGTGGCAGAGGAGGATCTGGGATATTGTCATTAACATTAGCATTAGCCTAGCGGCCTCTACGTTGTCCTTGAGGTACAAGATGCACCTCATCATCTCCGATATCATCTACCTCTTCCCCCACAATCACATTTCCAAGAGGGTCATTGGCATTGTTTCCTGCCATTTGGTACCTGAGTTGTGACATGAACAAAATTAGTAACAAAGAAGGAAAAAAGAACAATACACAAAACTATTTAGATAGATAGCCAAAACTGTTAGCTCCCCGGCAACGACACCAAAAAGTGACCGAGGCCTACCCTGCACTACTATTGAGTAGCGAGAGAGGGTCGAAGTAGCTTTTACTCGATTTAGGGTCGGGATCGATTTCCACAGGGAGCTAGAAGTTGGAGTCGGTATTTGTCTAACGTGGAGTTGTGTATGTGTTCCAAATTGCACTTCTTAACATTTTTGGGTTTTTGATTTACTTCTAATTTTATCAAACTACAATGCTAAATTAAACTAGAATAAGCTAAGAGTAAACTATTGCGAGTTGTTCAAATGGTTAAAAAGGCACTAGGGTAGTGACTTTCGCCTAGGTGGTCAATTGACGGATACTTGAGTCTAAGGCATGATTGACATATTTGGGGAGTATGATATAACCGTTGCACAATTTTTACCCGCTCTACACCTATCGGTGGTTCGAGTGATTTTGCCCGAATTGACTTTCTCAAGACCAATTGGGTATGCAAATTTGCACAAGCAATCAAGGTTCAAGTCGGGTATTACTATCTCTAGGTTTAATCCTTTAATTGGGGCTATCAATCTCTTGAGTATGCCCCAATTCCTTGTTACACCAATTTCAGAGGCTTAGGCTCTCTTTCTCAAGAAGAGCCAAAGTCAACTAAACACAAACTAGTGTTTGCAACCACTAATTCAGCAATTAAACATGAAATTAGCCCAAATATCAAACACTCATTGTCAATCTAGCCCGAAAATGCAAAATCCATCAATTACCCACACTAGGGTTGAGCCACAACCCTAGCTTATGGGTCTAGCTACTCATAATTAAAGAAGAAAAACAAGAAATAGATGAAGAAAAACTCATATTAATTAATTACTAAATGAAACAAGAAGATTCAATGCTGAAATGTAGCTAAAATTACTCAAAACAGCTAAAACTATGAAGTCACGAGTGCAGCTCTGAAGAGAAAACTATCTGATGACCTAAAAATGGAAAAAGAAGCTATTTATACTAAGCTACAAAATTTGGACAAAAATACCCCTGTGGGGCTAGTGCAGACCGCACAAAATCACGTGCGGCCACACTAAGGCTCTAAGCTTGAGAATCTAGCTCTCTAAACTCGGGCAATGCGGACCGCACAGAATGGACTGTGGTCGCGATGACTTCTAGTGCAGTCCGTATGAAATGGAGCGCGGACCGCATTGACTTCAATCTCCAAAACTGGCACTCTCTGATCTTTGGTTCTGCAGACCGCACTAAATCAAGTGCGGCCGCAGTGACTTCAGTGTGGACCGCATTAAATCTTATGCGGCTGCATTGCCTGTTGGCTTGGAAATCACCTTCTCTGAACCTCACTTGTGCGAATCGCATAGAATGGTGTACGGCCGCATTGGGCCTGTTTTGCTTGAGCTCTGTCTTGTCTTGGTACTTCTACAAGTTTCACTCCTTTTTGAGCTCATCTTTGACATCTTGTCACTTTGTTGATCAAACCTGCAATCAAGCACAACTTGTGAACCTTTTGGGACTATTTTATATAAATTTCTAATCAAACATAAGCAAGAAGGAGTATAAAATGTATCAAAATCCCTAGTTATCAGCAGGGGACTCAACGGGCAAGTCCCCGTCACCAATCAAAGGCCTAAGCTTGACATCCTTAAGCAAACCTGAGAAAGAAAGTAAAGAGAATAAGAACTTGATAGTAAAAGGAGAGGCCTAACGCAACCTAATCGGAAAAATGATCTTATCATGGGAACGGGCCTCCCAACGGCCCTTCGAGAGTTTTCTTCACGAGCGCTCGGAGTAGGGAATTTGAGAAACGATACCCTCGACCCACTCCTTGAGTCGAGAAACAGCATTTGGAACCCGAGTAACGACTGCACCACCACAAACACTAACAAGAAAAAAAAGAAGTAAACATAAAATCAACATTCGAAGGAAAGTTCCATTTACATCTTGTATTCCACTTCTAGGGGAATGGCATGCATTCCGCCGGAATCAGGTCCGAAGTCCTCACTCAGACAAAACGGCTTTGCCAGCCTCGATCCCGATCCTCATTGATAGTAGAGAATGGGGCTTTGTTGGCTCAGCGCACAAGCTTTATCAGCCTCCTCAGAATAATCGGGGACATCACTGTACAGACGAAGTAGGTGATCCACGTGTACCGACAGCCTCCAATTTTGCTCACGAAGAATCGGAGGAGAATCATGATCCTCCATATAAAAAGGATGATCCGACAAAGGCATACCTCGTACCTCTTGCAGAAGTCTATATTGACTGGGTCCACCGATCCCAGTGTGAAAGGATAAGTGTAAACACTTAGGTATCCCTCGACATAGGTGGTAATGGCCTCCTCGGGGCCGGAGACCACTACGGTTTTATTGCCGTAGTTGCAATCTATCTGAACCGTAGGGAGGATCTCTTCGGTAATCAAACAGATGTATCTCGAGAAGTCTTCGCACTGTACGGAAGAAAGTTTTTCAACTTTGAAATCATTACTTACCGAGAACCCCCCAGGAACGAACATTGTCAAGGGAGGTTCAGCCACCGGTTCATCAACTGTGACGCTTGAAGCGGTCGCCTCGGCCTCAGTAGTCGGCCGTAAAGTAGAAGAATTTTCTTTTTGGGGAACGGTTTTGGAGGTCTTTGCCATTTGTTTAGAAAGTAAAAATGGAGGGAGATCCGGAGAAGATGAATAAAGAAAGGAAGTTGAAGAATTAGACGTGTTGGCTTGGAAAGAAAATAGGTGAATTTTTTTTTGCAAAGGACCTTGAGTAAAGTGGTTAAAAGCACTCAAGATTGTTGAAATTCTAAGGGTACGATGATAGGAGGTTTTCTGTAAAGTAAAAATGAACAAAGGAAAAGGTATTTAAAGTAGTTAGGCGATGTTTCGCATCCAGCGATAGCCAACCGATGGCCGACATGCATTAAATGCCATTATGACATAACTGATGAGACATTTTGGGTCTTTTGTCGTTTCTGACGCGATGTGTCGAGGTATGAATCAGAAGCTCATGTTGTTTCTCGTCATTTACTCTCCGAAAAACGAGGGGACTATCTGTACACGGGTAAAATTGAGCTCATGGTGCACCTCGACTTCCGACAAGATAAGCTAGGCTCGAGATGTGATGGCAAGGGACCAAGATCAAGCCGAAAGTCCCATCGAGCCAGAGCCTGGGGACACGACGCCTGCCCTCGGGAATATCGAGGTCATACTTCCAGAATCGGTCCTGGCCTCGAACAACTTCGAAGGACATTGTCGACAATCAAGCACAACCAACGGAAGGCCGAAATATCTGTGACCGGCCGAATATCACGGCGGAGATCTCGGCATGTATCGATAGGGAACCGACAATCAGTTAATCAGAAGATGTTTTTGCCATTTATAAAGTTGTACCTAATGTAGAACTCCCCTACTATATAAAGGAGGTCTAATTACTCATAAAAACAACTGTAACACGCGTTCCAAGACAATATATTATCATTTTCTCTGTTATTTAGCTTTTTCACTTGTTCATCAGTGTTGGCTATAGCAAGCCCAGATCGAGGGTGAACAATTTTACTAAGGTTGAAACTGTCTTATTCGCATGGTTTGAATTCATTTTATCTTTACTTGTTCAATCTAATTCAATTAACAGCTTTGTATCAAATTAATCCGCATATTCTTAAAATCATTTACAAATTTAATTGTTATCTGATTTTGAGGGTAAACACTATATTAATGAACATTTCTTATTTCTTTTTTTTCCCTCGACAACTTGAAAAAAAAAACAAAAGGAAAACAAATATCGTGGTGTATTAGGCGAATCGTCTCTTATAAACTTTTAACGTTTTGTTTATTTATTTAAGATATGCAATATAAATATTTCACTGGCTGGGATTCTTTTCGCCGAAACATTTGAAATTCTTTCAAAGAAAGACCAAACATTCAGTCGGTTGATAGTGTGAAATCACTAATTTAAGCAACATTAACTTGTGATTGACCAAAATCAGCTGACCAAAATCAGATACAGTAGGTGCAAATACCTGCGACTGTGAGTCATTTAAATGGAATTTTATAAAAGGACAAGCTCGGTGCACAGGTATCATGTATTCATGCAGGTAGGGGTGTCAATAGTTCGGTTCGGTCAGGTTATTTTATAAAATTTATACCATATCAATTTTTCGATTATTCTATTATATATAATTAAAATTAGACTTTTCAAATCGTCTCAATCATGTTGGTTTCTCTTCAATATCGGTACGTTCGGTTAATTTTCAAAAAAATTTAAATATCATATAAAAGTCACTAGTAGAAGTACTAGAATAAAATAATATACATACTTTTATAGGACTTAACAAAACTCTCTAGACACATTTACTGTTTAAAGAGTGATGAATTAAAAAAACATGAAAGATGACCAGAGTATAGTTGCATCAACTATTTTACAACAGCTTAAACAAAATTAAGCAAAGACAAAAAATACAAATCATACACCAAGTTGGGACTCAAGAATAAAGTCTATAGAAATGAAAGGAAACATATTCAATACATTGTAGTTTGCTACTCATAATCGCTAGAATACTTTTTGTCTTGCTAGTGAATATGCTGAAAATAATTTAGTTTCAATAGGAGTAGTATAATAGCTTTGAGAATTAAGATTTTGAGTTTAATTACCTGTTGTCTTGTAACCGTTTTCGTAATTCCAAAAGCCAAAGTAAAAATGTAATGTTTTTTGATTTTTAAACTTAATATATAAATATATTTTTCACATGTAAATTTATTCGATACGATTCGGTATTTTTTCGGTTTATTTTATAAAATAAAAAACCTACCCTAATTATCGGTGCGATTATAGATTTATAAAAAAACCTACAGTTTTATTAAAAGAAACCTAAAAATTGGTTCGTGTGCAGTGCGGTGTGGTACGGTTCGGTGATTTTAATCGGTTTTTCAATATCCATTGACATTCCTACATGCATGGTTCAGAGAAGGGATGCACCCTAAAGGTGTGATGCAGACAGACTACCATATTGTAAGCATTAGTAACTGTTTTTACGGATCAGACATGTAACCTATAGTGAACACGAAAATAACTTTTTCGCTATTCCAAGACTCCTCTTCTTAACTAGGATTCCATATTCAATGCAAATACATAGAAAATGACAAAAATAGTCCATTATATTTAGGAGTTTGAACTAATATAATCCTTAAATATACATTTGATCAGGTTTAATCCTTTATGTTTATCAAAATTAAATACTTTTGGGGTGTGTTTGGTATAACGGAAAATGTTTTTCGTGGCAAAATATTTTTTAAGAAAATGATTTCTTGGAAAATAAGTAGTAATCTTATTCATTTTTCAGTATTTGGTACGCAAATTAAGGAAAATGACTTATCAAGAATATTCATAAATAATTTAGATATAATAAACATGAAGCCATAAACTTTCAAACCAACAACCTTCGGACCCACAAATTTCATAAACTTTCGAACCGCTAAACTTTCAAAATCGTGGAATTTCAAACCCGTAAATTTTATAATTTCTAAACCCGTAAACTTCCAAACACATAAACCTCCGAACTCATAATTTTGGAACTTGTTAAAATTTTGAGCCTTTAAACCTATAAATAATAAAATAAAAACTGAAAAATATATTTAAAAAATTATTTTTTCGGGTGATGGGGGGAGCAGTAAAACGAAAAAAAATAGAAATTTAAATTACAAAAAAAAAGTAAAAAAAGTTGGGGGGGCAGTTGGGATGGGTGGTGCAGAAAAACGAAAAAACAGAAATTTAAAATTGCAAAAAAAAAAATTAAGATAATTTTTTTTTTTTTGCGGGGAGGGGGGGTGGAGGGGTAGTAGGGTGGGTGGTAACGGAAAACTGAAATTTGAAAAAAAAAAAACCATTTTTGGAGAGGAGGTGGGGTGGGTTGGTGAGGGTCGGAAAGGTTGAGAACGAGTTTTGGAAAATATTTTCCCTTCTCTTGATAAAGAAAATATTTTCCTTCTATTAGAGGAAAATGAATTCATAAGGAAAATGTTTTCCAAAATATTTAAGCCAACCAAACATGAAAAAATTGAAAACATTTTCTCTTCGTACCAAACACACCCTTGGTCTCTGTTGTACTTAAAACACTCAATGATAGTTATTTTTGACTGAATTGACTCATAAGAAATATGTGACCCATTTAAACTGAAGAACATAATGGAACAGACTTTTCCCAATTTATTTTCCCCAATTCATATCTTACAAAAACCTTAACTTTAGGGTTTCGTCTCTAGAGGATGCTAATGAGTATTATAAAGACCAAAATTGTTCATATTTTTTGTTTAAGGAATTACTCCCTCCGGTCACTTTTAGAATATATGTTCACTTTTACTTGACACTTTACGCATACGAAGAGAAGACAATAAATTTTTTCATGTTTACCCATAATATTTATTACTCATTTCAAATTATTTTTTCAAATCCAATAAAATATGCATCAATTAATATCAGTATCATGATAAATTATACACTTTATTTTTTTTAAGGGACGTAAAAAGTCAAAAGTTACCAAGTAAAATTGATCGGAGAGAGTATTTTAGATCAATACACAAACAGAAGACTAAGGGTCATTTGGTATGAGGTATAAGGGCATCTCCAACCTTTACCCCATTTTTGGTCCCCAAAATGGGGATTTTTTCATTTTGGGGATAACTTACTCCAACCATTCTCCCATTTTTTTCCTCAAACTTTTTATATTCTTCTAATTCTTCTATATTATTATCTTTCATTTCAATTTTATTTTTTAATTTCCATTAAACAAATTTCATCTTTTATTTTTATTAAGTTGTAATTTTCATAATTAAAACAATTTCATAAAATTTTAAATAATATAATTTGTAAGCAATTATTATAGATTAACTAATAATTCAAATAAAAGTGAAATCATTGCGATACAAGATTAATTAAATACATATACATAACGATAAAATTCATTTGAAATACTAGATAAATATTCAATTTCAACCTCTAGTATTCTCCCATAAATGATCTATTAATGCATTACGAAGTGCAAAATGAGCATTTTTGTCCTTAACTATGTCGAAATAAAAATTCTTGAAATTAATTCATCTACTGTCATTTCTACATAAATATAATAAATGCACGAAAATTAATTTATCAAAATTATGCACCAAAGTTAAGATATAATATTAATATTATAAAAACATTACATAAACATAATTAAGTGTATATAAAGAGGTAAATTAAAAGATTAAATAATAAAATAATAATAATAATAATAATAAAGTGATGAATAGTAATAAGGGAGATGAATAGTGTACCCCATATTTATGGAATACTATTCATCCCCTATTTTGGGGACAAAAATGGGGGAGGGTTGGAGCTAAATTCCCCCAAATATTTTTCCCATTATGAGGGATGAGGGCAAGGTTGGAGATGACTTAAGAAGTTATAAGGGTGGTATAAAAATTTAATACCACCTTAATACTCTATTTGGTTAGCAAATCAGGTATAAGTTATTCTGGTGTTAATTTTAATACCAGAATAACTTATACCTTATATAATGTAAGGTAATTAACACCGGTATAACTTATACCTTCTTCTTAAAAATTATGCAATTATCATTCTTAATACAACATACCAAATAATAAATAAATAACAATTTCAGCATAACTTATCCCAATATTATTTATACCGATGTAATCCTATTCCAACAAAACAAAAGACTAAAGCTTAGGATTAGGGGTAGGGGTTATGAAATTAGTATGAAGAATAGGGTGACACAATAATACAATATAGAATTCAGAACCTATCATTTCCCTTTATTTTCACTGACAGTTCATTCATTCCTATATAGAGGGTCTAGGGAGGGCATTGGTGAAAGTGCAGATAAAGTATCTTTGACTGGTCTACATCAATACCTTCTCCTTCAATATTTATTTTGTTAATATTCTTTTGTACTTCTAATATTCTTTTAAAAATTAACTAGTTATTATAAGTACTATTTTTCCTACTATAATTTGTGTGACACACTTTTTTTTTAGTATATCCTATAAAGAATAGTATTATTTTATACATTAAAAATAATTTAACTTAAAAAATTCTTATTTTATTCTTAATGAGATAATTTATAGGTAGACAAATATTTATATCCTTAAAAATTATTTACTTATTATTTTTCCTACTATAATTTATATGACACACTCTTCCTTTTAATTTATCATACAAAGAATATTATTTTGATTTAAAAGTAATTTAATTTAAAAAAATTATTTTATCATGATGGGATGATTTATACACAAACTTCTAAGATTTATTTTAAATCATAAATTATGTCAAGCAAAACGATACAACATAAATTGGACTGGGAGAGTATCATAGTTGCTAAAGAGTAAATAATATAATATTTAATTAGCAAAATGTATACTAATATTCTCAAAGTTCCTCTTGATGTGAATCTAAATAATCGTTAAAACCTCTGCGAGGAATTCAAATTTGAGTGAATTAATTATTTCAAGAAAGAAATGCATCTAAAACTCCTTGTATTCTGTGAGGCTTAGCCACAGAATTTAAAGCTCAAAGTCACATTTGACCCTCTCGGATTTTAATGTCGTAGTCACCCTCAGAAATTCAGGACAAAAAGAATGAAAATATTAACATCCACTTTTTCTAAATAATGTTTTTTTTTTGGGCAAAGAAAATTATCCCTACGTCTCTAAATTTGTCATTTGTCGGTTGAGAAAAGGATATTTTATGTGTTTTAAAGCTATTGTTTAATTTTTCTTTAAGCTAATATTAGCAGATAGGAAAAATAGGAGGGATAAATATGTAATTTTATTAATAGCAAAATAATTGTCTTTAAGAATTTTGGGAGAATGGGAGGGACAAAGGGGAAGCGTGAGTCACGGTACAAATTCTTGTTCTTTCTTTAGCACAATTGTCTTCATTAATTGTATTTAAAATCTTTGTGTAGTCAAAATCTGATTCTTGAAGTCCAATTAAGTGTTGTAGTTTGCTTGAAGTTTAACGACCCAAAATTGACTTTAAAGGTACAAAATATAATGATGATTGAGATATGACAATTTGCTTACAAACATTAATCTCAAAGCCAACGTCTAACTGAGATATATACTATTTAATGCAATTTTTTTAGAATACACTGTGAAAGACTATATTCTAGTAGAGGTGGCAAAATGATTTAAATAAAACAGTTATTCATTAGAAAATAGGTTGGATAATAAACTATTAAAAAACGAGTCGAATATGAATAAGAGTCATATTATCCACTAGGAAAATGGATAACCACATTATCCACTAATGAATAACTAATGGGTTTAAAAACGGGTCAAAAATGGATAACCATATAAAGCCTTAAATTGGGAGTTCTCAAGTTTGGGAGACTAGGAATTCTCCCAAAAGTAATCATATTCAAGAAGCTATGGATAATATGGATATCCACATTATTCATCGGATTACCCATTTTTTATCCATCTCAAATACGGGTCGGATCGGATAATTTATCCGTTTTTTTAATTACACATTTTGGCCCGTTCATATTTGACCCGACCCGACACGCTCATTTGTCACCCCTAAATTCTAGCAATATTAAATCCTGTTTAGGAAGACTTAGTACTAAATTGTCTTTTTATAGTATAAATGTGAATTTTCGAGTCGCATGTCAACTTACCCGGTAACTACACTCGAACTAAATTAGAAATTCTATATACCATTAATCCTAAAATTTATAAATATGCTCCTATTTCTTTTTTTCTTCTTTTTTTTGAGGGCAACAAATATTTGTTAAACAATCATGCCAAAATAAAGTTACATCAGGACAATATTTATGTTCTCTAAATGAGAAGCATCAGAACAAAGAATAGAAGCTAAAGTTAAAAGATAAGAGTCCCAAGTTACACGAATTGCATACGATAAAACTATTCGAGAAGATAGTAAGTCACTTTATTAGCATCTCGCCTCCGCCTAGTCCAATGGAAAGACAAATTATGAAATTGATTCTTCAAAGACAAATAATTTCCAGCAACGATACCAAATTCAAATAGATTAGACACGATTGAATTAAGATCAACACCTCTTGACAATCAAATTCGACCATTAACTTATCAATATTTAAGCCTTTGAGTCATGAAAGTACTTCATGAAGGGAGAAACCTTCAACATTATGGGCATTCAAGTAATCCGAAAAAAATGACTTGAAAGGCCTCCAACAAAGCAGCCTCGATCATCCCTCAAAATTGTAGCAAACACTGCCACCCCCTTTCTCTTGAAATAGGATATTTACTTGTAAAATGGTACAATTGAATTTATAGTGTGACTTATAGACAAGTAAATCGATTTCGACCCAAAATATGAAATGAATAAGAGCAGAAATCAAATTATGAAATAAAATTAAAGAAAATAGAAGCCTGGCTATGAGCTTAGACTTTCCGGTAGCAGAAGTACAAACAATATTAAGAACAAAAGAAAGTAAGTAATTCTATAATTTTGAGAGCAGAATATAGCTTTTGTATACATAATATTTCGTGTCTACAATAGATGTTAGGGAGACAAGATCCCCAAATCAAGCTCTTCTTGAATGAGAATAAAAATGGCATTGATGGTTGTATAACGTTTGGCTATAAATGTAGATATTTTCTCTAACGATCGCCCATTGAATGCTACCCGATGTCAATACTTTGAACCTTTATCATCGGCTACTCTGTCTTCGAGATTCAACCAACACTAGTCACATGCTTGCAACCGGTATTAACTATTTGCTAACTCACATCCTACCTATCTTTAGCTCCATGTGTCACCTCTTTATTCGTCCAATTGTCACTAACCAATTTTACTGTATATAGAGATCCCCATACTTTTCGGTGACAATACTTTAATGTCACCGGGAAGTAGAGAAAACCTCTTTCCTAAGCGGGCAAGTTTCTGAACAATTTTTGAAATTTGAAAGGACGCATGTCTCTCCATATTTAATGACCCGAACACGTGTTATCCCACGATTTGTTAAATTCTTGAGGTAATAATGACCAAATTTTTGATGTCTATAACTTCTCCACTACTCCTCATTTTTATTCTTTATATTTACAACTCCTTCTTCTCCGATTTACCTTAGAACTCTATCTACAAAACTCAATTCTCACAGTAAAATCTTTCTTCATAAATTTCTCATTAATTACCATGTTTTCTTACACTGCTGTCCTCGGAAATATTGGTCTTCTGTTCGGTGGAGGCCCAAAGAAGAACAAAACCAAATAGGTTGATGCCGAGTCTGGACCTCCTACCGTAAACACCATCATTGATTGTAGGCTAAAATCTCGTATTTTAGCTATATTTTACACTTTAAATACTACACTTTGATTGTATTTGAGCCTAATTATTTGTATTTTACACTTATTACATGTGTTATATTATGTAGGATGATTTTGAGAGAAGGAGCAAGTTTGAAGCTAAAATGGATGATTTAGAGCTTTAAAGTTTGAGTAAAAGCCCAAGAAATTAAACCAGGATCATGTTCGGGGGTCCAGGATCAAGTCTGGATATCAAAAAGTGTGAAAATAATGCACTACCGCGTCGCACCATGCGCTGCGGGGCATGGGGTGCTAGTGCAAAATTCATGTAGAGTGAAAAAAATCAACTATCTGAAGATCATCACTAATGTGGCATATGGGGCAGCGCATGGTGCGCCACACCAGTATATTTTTGCGGTCCAATTGTCCCACTTAGATTTGTAAAGGGTAGTTTCATCTGAGCCCGTTCCTACATAGTATAAGTACATCAAAATACGATTTTTGAAGGGACTTTTGACCTTGAAAGCTTTTGGAGAGCATTGGAGGCTTCAATACACAAGAATTCATCATTCCTCCACCAATTCAATACGCGAGTTTGGATTGTAATGTTGAATTAATGTTTTATATGTTCTTAAACTTATTTGTGATGACTTTCTCCATATCTATGGAATAGTTTAGCTAAGGGTTAGACAATATTTGGTGACTTGGTTGTTGTTTATGGAGTTGACTACTTTTTAATTGCTCGAATTTATTGAAGGAGCTTTAATACTTGTTGTGATTTTATTCTTATTGGCGTTTAGTCAAAAGAGGAACATCTTATTGAATATTATTGTAGCATATGCCTTAGTTTATTTGGTGATTCATTAAAGTAATCGAGAGAGTTTTTTGAGTTACCGTTTAATTAAGTTTAAGAGATATTCACGAAAAAATTCTCTAGATCATTCCTACCAGTTCATCGAGAGAGGAATCTAAATCGGGAGTATAAGCTAATCACCTGTTGAATTCATGAGAACCGATAGAACCTTAAGAGTGAAATATAACAGTGTCAAATTCAAGATAACAGTCTTACACCTATCATGTCAAAACCCTTATTCTTCGTCTTGATAATAACCAATTGCTTACTTTCTAGTTCTCTGTGATCATCCTGGATAACGTTAAACCATAATATATTTGAACATTGTTTAAATTTAATCCTTGTGCAGTCGATAATTATACTATACTATCTTTGGTTAGAGAGCATCAATTTTGTGTTGTGTTTTGCGCTCGTCAAATTTTGGCGCTATTGTCGGAGATTGGCAATCAATAGCGTTCAAATTGGTTTTTTGTGCTAATTCAAGAACCAATTTCATTTTATTTTTCATGTATTTCTCTTATGTGTGCAGGTAACAGGTTAAGTTCTCTGGTGTATTACTCGATCTTCTTCAAAAGAAGTGATTCTATACAATCCAGAGGTGGAATTTGTGACAATTGAGGAAAGAGAAATAACTCACCAGAAAATTCTTGAGGCAACCTTCAACCCAAGAACACGTGGCTAAGAACGATGAAGATGGGGTAAACTTAATAGCAAGAGAAGCAACACAACAGAGAGAACAAGCTTCACAGATAGCAGCTAAAGCGACCCTTAGAGGTGCTGATGAGACTATCGAAGATGATGGGGGTCGAAGATTCAATCTAAATGGACCTCTAGTTGAAGACCAGTATGAGAATGAGGCACCCAGGCCTGGGAGATCATTAGGAGAATATGCTAGGCCAGTATACAATTAGGGGCTGTCAAGTGTGAGGCCCACGCAGATGCTGCTAATAATTTTGTTGAAGTAAGGCCTACTTCAAACCATCCAAAATAACTGTTTGTTCAGAGACAAGGTGAATGAAGATCCAAGCACTCATTTGATGGATTTTTAGAAAATCATGAATACCTTCCAGTACAATAGAGTATCAAGAGATGCAGTTTATTTAAGGGCATTTCTCTTTTCACTAAAGGATGATGTGAAGCACTAGTTACGAAGCTTACCAATTGCGTCTATCGAGACATGGGAATACATGACTAAGAAGTTCCTCGATAAATACTTTTCATACTCCAAAAAAAGGAAATTTAGAATATAGATCCATAACTTTTACCAAAAGGACACAAAAATAGTTTTCGAGGCATGGAAGAAGTTCAACGAGATAGTCGGAAGTGTTAGCACAATAGAATTGAATTGTGGATGCAATACAGTTGGGGGTCCCTTAATAAAGAAAACCCTTGAGGAGATTGTTGCAATTCTTGATGAGTTATCTGAAGATGCAAACTAATGGCTTGGTGAAGGAAACGAAAGGAGAAAAGCAGTTGGGATGAATCAGGTGGAATCCAATATCGCAATGTAGGCTCAGCTTGATTCAATGCCCAATGAGATCAAAAAGTTGACCTTTGCTAAGATCCAAAGTCAACCACCTATAATTTGTGATTTTTGTGGGATGGGCCATCCAACATACGAGTGTCACGCCCCAACTACAGATGAAGTGGTAAATATTGTTTGAAGCTTTGATAGAGGCAACTACCAAGGTAGTAATAATTTCAATTTCATGGGGCAGAGGCGCCCATGTTTTTCTTGGAGTTCACCGGGTAGTAGTGTGAATGCATGGCAACAGAATAACTCCATAACCTAGGTAAAAGGAGCTCCATGTTTTCTAAATCAGTATAGGTAACAATACCAGCCTCAATAGTCCAATCAGTCTAGCATGGAAGATCTAATGAAGGCATTTATCGTTAAGACATATGACAGACTTGAAATTCATGGCACTGCTATCCATGAATAGAGCACAACTATCCGAAACTTGGAAAGACATATGGGTCAACTTTCTAATATGTTATCTGAGAGGATTCCATAAACTATCCCTGCTGATATTAAAAGAATTCTAAAAGAAACTATAAATGTGGTGTCTTTGAGAAGTGGAAAAGTATTGAAAGACCCTATAGCAAAACAAAAAGGGGAGTTGATTCAAAGAAAAGTAGAGATTGTCGAGGAGCAGAAAGAGAGCAACAATCAAGAAGCTGAAGTGATGTAGATCCAGATGATGGTCTGAAGAATAAAGAGAGGACTAGAACTTTGAAAAAAGAAAAAGGATGGGAATTCAATGAATAATGAGACTGAAGTGAGTAAATATATGTCTGCTATACCTTTTCCTCGGAAATAAAGACGAGAGAAACTTGACAAATAATTTGGGCATTTTCTAGAAGTGCTCAAGCATATGCATGTTAATCTACCATTCATAGAGATACTCTATCAAATGCCAACATATGCTAAGTTCCTAAAGGAGATATTGTCCAACAAGCAAAAAGTGAAAGAGATATCGTTTGTCAGGCTCACAAAGCATTGTAGTACCATTTTGCAAAATAAGGTCCCTCAAAATTATGGAGATCCAGGGAGATTTACGATACCTTGCTCTTTAGGAAGTACCAAGTTTGAAAAATCTTTGTGTGATTCAGGTGCTTCTATTAATGTTATGACTTTGTCTATTTTCAGCAAATTATAGGGAGAGATTGGAGAAATCATATCTATGCATGTGTCTTTACAGCCGGCGGACCATACCATAATCATACCTGAAGGAATAGTAAATGATGTACTTGTTTAGGTGGATAAATTCATGTTCCCGATGGACTTCATTATGGTGAACATGGAAGAGAATAGGGAGGTCCCTCTGATTTTAGGGATACCCTTCTTGGCTACTGGGAGAGCTATTATGGACATTCAGAAAAGGCAGCTCATGCTCAGAATGGGGGAAGAAAAAATGGTTTTCAAGATGGAGGAAGCAATGGAGGAACCGAGAGATAAGTTGATGGCATACTGAGCTGTCACACCTCCTTTTTCCGCCCCCGCGAGGGGTGAAGGAGTTTTTCCAATTAAAGGACAATCGAAACGGGATTTGTTTGTTTATTTCAAAGTTGCCACTTGGGAGATTTAGGGTGTCCCAAGTCACCAATTTAATCCCGAATCGAGGAAAAGAATGACTCTGTATTACAGTCCACGAACCAGAAATCCGGATAAGGAATTCTGTTAACCCGGGAGAAGGTGTTAGGCATTCTCGAGTTCCGTGGTTCTAGCACGGTCGCTCAACTGTCATATTCGGCTTGTTTATCTGATTTTATACAATTATGAGCTCATGTGCAAATTTTAACTCTTAACCGCTTTTGTCATTATTATTATTTTTTTAGAATTGCAACGTCGTAAAAATGTGTCTCGAACCACACCGCAATCAATGCACCCATGGTTGTTGACACGTTTTGACTCCGTTGAGATTTGGATTTGGGCCGCATAAATGCGCACCCGAGTTTAGGGATGTAGTATTATTAAAATTGTGCCTAAAGAATCTAACGCTTTATTACTTTGGAGAAGGCCGTGAAATTTGCTAAACGGCCCATCCCAAAATCTAAGTATTTAATTAAACATTTATTGAGGGCCCCGCAATTGGTGCGTTTTATTGGGCGAGGCTCATCTCATTCTTATTTTTTTTAAAAGGAATTTGCAACGTCATGGACACGCATCTCGAACCACGTCACAATCAATGTACCCGTGATTAGAGACACATTTCGACTCCGCTGAGATTTGGATTTGGGTCACATAAATGTGCACCCGAGTTTAAGAAAGTAAGATTAATTAAGACGCGTCCTAAAGAAACTAGCGTGTTGTTATTTTGAGTAAGGCCGTGGAGTTCGCTAAGCGGCCTATCCCGAGTTCTAAGTAATTAACATATACATTTTTGTGAGGGCCCCGCAATTTGCATTTTTATTTGGCGAGACTCGTCTCATTATTTATTTTTTTTAAAAAAATAAAATAATCTTAGAATGACTACATTTTTTTATTTTTCGTTTTCTCTAAAATAAATGAAGAAAAGGTCCTACTTTATTTACATACTTTCGAATTATTATAGTCAAGTTTCGAAAGTGAGTCGTTTAAAGAGTTTACATGGACAACGGATATAATGTTCTATATACAGACAGTAAAAGAAAGAAAAGACTACATTAAACTACAACTTCAAATCTTTCTCATTTTTTGCATTCATGCTTCGAGTGGCTTACAAGATGAACCAGTGTATCAGTTTGTGTACCTGGTATTTGGAAAGCAAGGAAAGAAGATGAAGATCAGTAGAAGCAGCAGTAGTGTAAATACACAGCAACAACAGCAACCCAGCAGCAATTCGACCCAGATTCAAGGCGCAGAAAACTTTGAAGAAAATCGAACAACTCAATAGAACAAACCCAAAAGTATGTAAACAAACTAAACAACAACAACTCACGCGTGTATTAAAACCCGAAACTAAACTCGTTTCTCACTTTGTTTTTGTTTTCTCTCTTTAAACTCTATCACACTCTCTTCAGATTTTCAGAATGTATTCCTCTCTCAAAAATGTTTTCCCCGATATCTCCTCCCCAAATTCAATCCCCTCATCCCCACTTATATACAAAGCAAGACCCCATTTTACCTCTTTCCTCTTTAACTTTTATTATTACCCACACTTTTACGTTAGTAAAAGTAGTCAACGTGGGCCCCCATTGTTCCCTCTTTTTGAAAAGTAGTCAAAGTGGGTCCCCATGTTCCCTCTTTTTGAAAAGTAGTCAAAGTGGGGGCCCTTGTTCCCTCTTTTTTAAAAGAAGACATCATTATCCACCTTTTCCTTTTTGCTTTTATCATTACGTCTTGTCCCCCACCATAATTAAATAATCTGCAATTGGTTAATTCCCGTATTACCCCTAAAACTACTGTTACTGCCCTGATTCAAAATCTGTTATAACTTCAAAAATCTGTCCAAATAACAATTATCGCACATTTAAATAGCAATTAACTATAAAAATCACACAATTTAGACGTTAAATGCTAAAAATGCAACGTACATTATTTTTATGATTTTGTAAAACAAACTTAAATAAATACTAAATGCAAATGCGACATATTTTTGTAATTTTTTATTAATTTAACCAATAAACACGCACAGACAGAAATACAAATAATTATCAAAAATGCCACAAAAATTCTAAAATTGCACACAAAGGAAAATTGTTTTATTTTGGATTTTTTGGGAGTAATTCTCTCATAAGGCAAAAATCACGTGCTTACAGCTGCCCCTCTTTGCCCGAAGACACGAAGGGTTTTCGTGCAAAGATAAAGTGAGCGATATTTGCCCATTCGAATACTCGTGTGAAGCATTTTTTGAAAAAGATTTAACCGAACCTTTGCTTCAAAGGTTTCCTACATATCCCTGGCTAAAGGGGAATCATGTTAATGTAGTTCGGGAAGTTTTGGTAGCTGAGACTACCATGGGACTGCAATGTTACTGCTGTTGCATGCTATTACCACTGCTTACCGATCTCCTTGTTACACCGTGCTTAAAAGAAAACAAGAAGCTAGGCTAGACTACGGATCATAAGATCTTCTGAAAAGTATAAGACTGAAGTAACCTTCTGCCTTCCGGAGGGGTTACTGATTTCAAGACCTGAAGTATAAGACTGAAAAGTATTCCTCTCGTTATACAGGTGGGCGCCTGATACATAAAATGTAAATACTGAAAAGTATTCCTCTCGTTATGTAGGTGGGCGCCTGAGACATGAAATGTAAAGACTGAAAAGTATTCCTCTCGTTATACAGGTGGGCGCCTGATTTTAACAACAACTTTGAAAAATAAAATGCCATTCCTTTCTTTAGGCTGGCGAGATTTCAACAACTTTTAAAAATAAAACGTCTTTCCTCTCTTCAGGCGGGCTCCTAACTTCAACAACATTTTTGAAAATAAAATGCCATTCCTTTCTTTAGGTTGGCGAGATTTAAACAACTTGAAAAATAAAACGCCTTTCCTCTCTTCAGGCGGGCTCCTGACTTCAACAACTTTGAAAATAAAATGTCATTCATTTCTTTAGACTGGCGAGATTTCAACAACTTTTAAAAATAAAACGTCTTTCCTCTCTTCAGGCGGGCTCCTGATTTCAACAACTTTGAAAATAAAATGACATTCCTTTTTTTAGGCTGGCGAGATTTCAACAACTTTTAAAAATAAAACGTCTTTCCTCTCTTCAGGCGGGCTCCTGACTTCAACAACTTTGAAAAATAAACGCATTTCCTCTCTTCAGGCTGGCTCCTGATTTCAACAACAACTTTTGAAAATAAAGTGCCATTCCTTCCTTTAGGTTGGCGAGATTTAAACAACTTTAAAAATAAAACGCCTTTCCTCTCTTCAGGTGGGCTCCTGACTTCAACAACAACTTTGAAAATAAAATGTCATTCCTTTCTTTAGGTTGGCGAGATTTAAACAACTTTAAAAATAAAATGCCTTTCCTCTCTTCAGGCGGGCTCCTGATTTCAACAACAACTTTTGAAAATAAAGTGCCATTCCTTCCTTTAGGTTGGCGAGATTTAAACAACTTTAAAAATAAAACGCCTTTCCTCTCTTCAGGCGGGCACCTGACTTCAACAACTTTGAAAAATAAACGCCTTTCTTCTCTTCAGGCGGGCTCCTGATTTCAACAACAACTTTTGAAAATAAAGTGCTATTCCTTCCTTTAGGTTGGAGAGATTTAAACAACTTTAAAAATAAAACGCCTTTCCTCTCTTCAGGCGGGCTCCTGACTTCAACAACTTTGAAAAATAAAACGCCTTTTCTCTCTTCAGGCGGGCTCCTGACTTCAACAATTTTGAAAATAAAATGCCATTCCTTTCTTTAGGCTGGCGAGATTCAACAACTTTTAAAAATGAAACGCCTTTCCGCTCTTCAGGCGGGCTCCTGACTTCAACAACTTTGAAAAATAAAACGTCTTTCCTCTCTTCAGGCGGGCTCCTGATTTCAACAACCCAAAATATCCTATTTTGAGGGTGGATGAACCCAAAATATCCTATTCGAGGGCGGATAAACCCAAAATATCCTATTCGAGGGCGGATGAACCCAAGATATCCTATTTGAGGGCGGATGAACCCAAAATATCCTATTCGAGGGCGGATGAACCCAAAATATCCTATTCGAGGGCGGATAAACCCAAAATATCCTATTCGAGGGCAGATGAACCCAAAATATCCAATTCGAGGGCGGATGAACCCAACTAGGAAGTGCGTCTCCTACGAGTAAAACTTGTATGAACCAAAATCAGGAAGTGCGTCTCCTAAAGAAAAATATAACTTGAAAGCCCCAGCCTAGGAAGTGCGTCTCCTAGGGGTGGAACTTCAATGATTCAAACTAGGAAGTGCGTCTCCTACAAATGAACTTAAATGAACCAGACTAGGAAGTGCGTCTCTTAGGGGTGAAACTTCAATAATTCAAACTAGGAAGTGCTTCTCCTACAAACTTAATTTAGGAAGTGCGTCTCTTATGCACGAAATCTTAATTTAGGAAGTGCGTCTCCTATGCATGAAATCTTAATTTAGGAAGTGCGTCTCCTATGCATGAAATCTTAATTTAGGAAGTGCGTCTCCTATGCATGAAATTAAACTTAGGAAGTGTGTCTACTATGGGTGAAACTAAACTTAGGAAGTGCGTCTCCTATGGGTAAAAAATAAACTTAGGAAGTGCGTCTCCTAGGGGTAAAAATAAACTTAGGAAGTGCGTTTCCTAGGGGTAAAAATAAACTTAGGAAGTGTGTCTCCTATGGGTGAAACTTTAATGATTTAAACTAGGAAGTGTGTCTCCTATGAATGAAAATAATTTAGGAAGTGCGTCTCCTATGCATGAAATCTTAATTCAGGAGGTGCTTCTCCTATGCATGAAATAAAACCTAGGAAGTGTGTCTCCTATGGGTAAAATAGACTTAGAAAGTGCGTCTCCTATGGTAAAATCTAATTTAGGAAGTGCGTCTCCTATGCGTGAACCATTTCCTTCTTCCTGAATTATTTACTTACCTGTGTTGTCTTCCCTCGAAACTGCTGGGGATAACACTGTTGGAGAATTATTTACTTACCTGTTGGGGGATAAAACGTTATCAGCTGGGGATAACGCTGTCGAGGATAACACTGCTGGGGATTTTGATTCCTTCAAAACTAGTGCTTCATTCTTCGGAAGGCTGGCCTTTTGCTTTTTTCGAGCACAAGTTTCATCCTTTTGTTCTGTCCACTGGGGAACAACTTCCTTCATTAAAACTTATTATGCTGGGGGTAACACCGGTTCAAAGACCACTTCCCTTAAAACTGGTGCTATCTTTATTCTTCCCCAAATGGGTATCTGACTTTCAGAAAATTTTCTAAATGAAAGGAAAATTTTCTGCCCCAGTTTGACAATCTCCCTTGTGGCATGCATTTCCGTCATCAATGCCATTTCTTTCACCTGTTTCAATTCAAACAAAATTTGTTAGTTTAAAATGCGGTGGTTGGTTATGATACTCCTACTGGGATGGTTTTCCCTTTCTCCTTCCTTGCTCTGCGTTCCAAAACTTGTTGGGGATGATATTATTTGCTGGGGATAATCCCTTTCTGCTGGGGATATCCCTCTTCTTTTGTGGCATAGCTCGGAAACTGGCATTTCCCCAACCTTTTAGTCTCATATGAATTTCCCAAATCATGATCATTTCTCTCCTTGATTTGTCCACGAGCCTTGGCCTTGAGGTTTATCACCTTTTATTTCGGCAAGGATATCCCTCTTGACACTCGTCAATCCTTTTGTCAATTCCCTTTTGCTGGGGATATCTTTCTTGACACTGGCCTCACGCTTGTTCCTTGATGACTATACCACTTGGATGTACTAGTCAGATCTTATCTTGCATAATTGGAAAGCTGATGACATATTTTGAAGTCATTTCTCACTTGTTCTGACCAAACAGACTCTACTGGGGAATTTTTCTATGAAACGAGAAAGATAAAAAGGAACAGAATAAAAGACGAAGGAAAAAGATGACTCTTTAACAAAAGAAACTATAAATAAAAGCCTATCAAACGCAAATACCGACTCTAATAATCATGACATGCACATGTGGCCTATCCTCTGCCGTCAATCGTCTTTTAAGATCTTCACTTGGCGATTCCTCATCTGATTCTCAATCTTATTCGACTTGTAGTGCCCGAAGGATTTTCACTATCAAGTCTCTCTCATTTTGTTTTTTTTCTCAGCTTTCATCGCCTTATGGTGTCCGTAAAGATTTTCACCGATAAGACTATCTCATTTGTATTACTTTCCAGCTGGGGATTTGGAGTGTTGCCGGTATGATTCTCTCTGCTGGGGATTAGAGTCCTTTCTGCTGTGGAACAGAGTGTTATGTTCACCGGTAAGACTCTCATTTGTCTGACTTGGCATCTTTTGAAGACTAATCAAAAGGTCTTTCTTTGGACCGTAATGTGGGATTTTGGATAGGCTTAGAAAGAAAGGGTATTAAAGGCTCAAAACAAAATAAACTTGGGGTTCAAAATTACAACCTTCAGAACCATATTTGCTTACAACAAGCGCAACTCTTGCCCCAGTTTCTAGCTTGTTTTTTTTTGTTTTACTATGTTACATTATGCATACTATGCACATTATGCACCCTATGCACATTATGCACCCTATGACCGAGTCGTGAAGCGCCTACGTATCCTCTTTGAGGAATCAGGTCAAACGTAGTTCCCAATTCCTCTATTTTCTTCTGACTTTCTTTTGTTTTCGTTATCATTTTTCTTTTCTCTTTTTTTTTTCTCATTTCTCCTTTCTTTTTGTCATTTTTTCTTTCTTTTCTTCTTCTTTACCTTCCAGGCTCGTATTTTCTAGTCGTTGCTATTGATTCCGAACGAGGGGTACGAAAGAAAAACAAATAAGGCTCAAAAGAGGTAACGAAGGATAAAGTGTTTAGGTAGCAGAACAAAATGCCTTCGTCATTCCAGCCTTCAAAACATGTCAAGTGCAAACAACACAATTAAACAAAGATTTGTAGCCTCTTCTGATGGTGCTGGACTTGACAATTATATTCGCACATTTGCTTTTTCATTTGTCATTTCTAAAGCACCGTCGGGCGACACTCTCACCCTCATTATCATGAACGGCCCTCATGCCAATTTGGCGAATCTTGCTTTTAACGGTTTTCTTTGTGTTTTACTTGCCCTAGTTCCACATAACTCGAGCTCCGAATAATCTCAAACCGTCCTTATTTCTTTTAAACGTTCTGATCACCTTTCCGGGGTTTTATGATTAACTTTTAAGATTAGGCCCAAACCGTGTGCACATGTCATGTCACGAGAATCGGCGCTGAACAAAAATGATAAAAGGACTAAACAAAAAGATGACTGGAAATAATAAAAGACCGGATTTTTCATTAGACTACCGGTGAAATGGTTTGAATAATAAAACAAACAAAAACAAACCAGAATAAAATCCTAAAACAACCTGGACAAAACTTAAACAAATCGCTATGACAAAATGGAAAGAAAAGAAAGTTTGACACAAGACAATATCCGAATTACAACCCTAATAATCCGGACAACAAAAATGACAACAAAATAAGCCACCAAAAGCTTCTCTCTTGCTAACCAAGGAACGGAGCGTCCTCCCACTTTATCAAAATTGGCATCTTAGCCACTGAGCTTCGCATCAGTATTGTCCAGACCATTGCCAACTTCAATATCATCAACCTTAGTCAACAATTCCCCAATAGGATTCGAGTGCTTCTGTCATCAGGCCTGATCCCCGCAAAGTGTGTATCATGATGTGCAGGTAAAGGATTCCGCGCGATATTCTGGGTGTCATTGTCCGGCTTACCACAAACCAACCACCTTAACTTTCTTTGCGATTTAAAACAAAACAGGTTAGAATGGACTCAGTCGGTCCTCATTATTAACAACATTTTTTTCCCCTTTTTTTCTCTTTTTTTTCATTTTTTTTTCAAAACGATGGACTCGGTTTTCAAATGCGGCCTTTTAGCACTTCGGGAACGAAGATTTTAAGGCTGCGAGAGTCAACCGGTCAAAAATAAAAAATAATGATCAAAGATGGTCGTTTATGCAATGTCAGCCTTCCAGCGTCCTGCTTAGGAACATTCGGCTATTTTTTGCAAAAAACGGCATCATCCGACTTGTTTATAACGAAAATTAAAATAGACTTTTTGGCTATTTTTTACAAAAAGGGAGGTTGGACCCGATGAGGGTTGCCTACGTATCTCACATCCAGTGAGAATCAAATTAGCATTGTTCGGGCCAATAAAAGATAAATAATAATAAAACATTTTTTTTTTTCGATTTTCATATTAAAACAAACTGGGTTTCAAAGGTTTGAAGGTGACCTACAAACTCGAAAATCAAACAACTCACATATTCTAATCAAAAGATTTACAAACTCCAAAAACAAATGGCCAGCTTCCTTTCTCCATTTGACAAATGCAACCGAACGGTTATTTTTTGCAAATGTGGCCCCTTCCAAATTTCACATGAATTTTGAGGCCGGGGTGGATTATTTTATGACACTTTACAAACTTGTTCGTTCTTTTACGAAAATAGCCTTTCGACAACTGAAAGATACTCTAAGGCTATTTCGGCAAGAACGGTTTAAGACGCGGCCGAAGCTGGCTCGGCTTATTTTTGACTAAAAACCCAAACGGTATTCACCTGAGCGCTGACTCTTTGTTTTATTTTCAAATTACAATAAAACATGGTGTTGCAAACACGGCCCTTCAGCGCCTCGGGGACGAAGATTTTTAAGGTTGTGTGGGTCAACTGGACAAAAAATACTAAACAAAATGACCCAAAGGTGGCTGTTTATGCAAAGTCAGCCCTTCGGCGTCCCTTTCGGGAACATTCGGCTATGTTTTGACAAAACAGCGTCACCCGACTTCTTTATTACAAAATTAAAATTTTGACATGTTTTTTTTTATTTATTTGTTTGTTTTTGGTTATTTTAGCAAAAAGGGGAGGTTGGACCCGATGAGGGTTGCCTACGTATCTCACATCCGGTGAGAATCAAACCCGCGTAGTTCGGGCAATGATGAATGAAGTAAATGAACTAACCCCCCCTTTTTTTTATTATTATTTTTTTTTTTTAAGGAAAGACTTATAAAGAAGAAAGGGAGCATTTTTGAAAGAAATGCTTCTAAAAAATATTTTTGAATTTTCTTTCCAATTTTGAAAGAAGAATGAAAATATTTTTCTTGGATTTCTTTTTGAAGAAATTAGAAGAAAATATATTTTTTATTTAAAAAAAACAATAAAAAAACTTTCTAATGAAATAAATAGTGGAAAATATTTTTGGATTTTTCTTTTGAAAATTGGGGGTCTTAAAAAAAACTTTTCTAGAAAGGAAATAAAGAAAAATACTTTTTGGATTTATATATATATTTGCAACAAATAATAAAATCACGTTCAACACACCACTCTTTTTTATTTTCATTTTTGGCATTTTCATAAACAAATTAAAAAAACCATTTTAAAAACAAGACTATTTTTCATTTTCATTTTTCATGGCAAGACAAACTATTTTTCTTTTTTTATTTTATTTTGAAAACAAGACAAAGTGAAGATTTTTTTTTCGTTTCACCAAAATGACTAACCTATCTTCCAATCTTAAAAAATAAAAAGACTCTTCTTTTTTTTTCTTTTTTTTTGAGTGAAATAAAATAAAACATTTTTCTTTTTTTTTTCACTTTTTCAAGATTTTCGGCAGAATTTCGACAGTATTTGGGTATTATTTTTTTTCTTTTCCTAAAATAGGCGATTAATTCTCTACACTGTTACCTCGCTCTTCTTTTTTTTCCATAATTTTCCAATATTCCTGATTTTTTCGAAGCCGGTGAGCATGCAAGTCTGAAGCAAATAAATGCATAAAACAAACAGGATGCTGCAGGATGGTCTTTTCATTTCAGGTTACTAGTCCTAGACGGACCCAACCCCTGTGTTGAGTCCCCTAAGTCAAAGCAACATGATGCAAATAATCGTTCCTACTAGGGATCCGGCATGAAGTCATGTTATTCTATGTTCAAAACCTGAGTCGGTGTTGTAGATTGTGTACCCGAGCGGACAACTCGAATCGAGGATGGGGCAACTTTCCGGGAACCAAAGGGTCATCCGGCTTAGTAACTTGTCCGGCCTCTTTCCTATTTCAAGGTATGACACTAACAGAATAGGGAGTCTCAACCAGTAAGCACATCCCCGGAGGTAAGAAGAGAATGGTTTCGGCATAGTTTATATACAGTCCAGATAATATCAAAGCGGTAAAAGCAGCATTTAGCACATTAGGCTCAAACATGTAAAAATCAGATAAAGCCAAATATAACAATTTATCTAAGCTCGAATTTCTAACCCTGAACTAGTGGTTCTGGGAACATCATCCCCAGCAGAGTCGCCAGAGCTGTCACACCTCCTTTTTTCGCCCCCGCGAGGGGTGAAGGAGTTTTTCCAATTAAAGGACAATCGAAACGGGATTTGTTTGTTTATTTCAGAGTCGCCACTTGGGAGATTTAGGGTGTCCCAAGTCACCAATTTAATCCCGAATCGAGGAAAAGAATGACTCTGTATTACAGTCCGCGAACCAAAAATCCGGATAAGGAATTCTGTTAACCCGGGAGAAGGTGTTAGGCATTCCCGAGTTCCGTGGTTCTAGCACGGTCGCTCAACTGTCATATTCGGCTTGTTTATCTGATTTTATACAATTATGAGCTCATGTGCAAATTTTAACTCTTAACCGCTTTTGTCATTATTATTATTTTTTTAGAATTGCAACGTCGTAAAAATGTGTCTCGAACCACACCGCAATCAATGCACCCATGGTTGTTGACACGTTTTGACTCCGTTGAGATTTGGATTTGGGCCGCATAAATGCGCACCCGAGTTTAGGGATGTAGTATTATTAAAATCGTGCCTAAAGAATCTAACGCTTTATTACTTTGGAGAAGGCCGTGAAATTTGCTAAACGGCCCATCTCAAAATTTAAGTATTCAATTAAACATTTATTGTGGGCCCCGCAATTGGTGCGTTTTATTGGGCGAGGCTCATCTCATTCTTATTTTTTTTAAAAGGAATTTGCAACGTCATGGACACACATCTCGAACCACGTCATAATCAATGTACCCGTGATTAGAGACACATTTTGACCCCGCTGAGATTTGGATTTGGGTCACATAAATGTGCACCCGAGTTTAAGAAAGTAAGATTAATTAAGACGCGTCCTAAAGAAACTAGCGTGTTGTTATTTTGAGTAAGGCCGTGGAGTTCGCTAAGCGGCCTATCCCGAGTTCTAAGTAATTAACACATACATTTTTGTGAGGGCCCCGCAATTTGCATTTTTATTTGGCGAGACTCGTCTCATTATTATTTTTTTTAAAAAAATAAAATAATCTTAGAATGACTACATTTTTTTATTTTTCGTTTTCTCTAAAATAAATGAAGAAAAGGTCCTACTTTATTTACATACTTTCGAGTTATTATAGTCAAATTTTGAAAGTGAGTCGTTTAAAGAGTTTACATGGACAACGGATATAATGTTCTATATACAGACAGTAAAAGAAAGAAAAGACTACATTAAACTACAACTTCAAATCTTTCTTATTTTTTGCATTCATGCTTCGAGTGGCTTACAAGATGAACCAGTGTATCAGTTTGTGTACCTGGTATTTGGAAAGCAAGGAAAGAAGATGAAGATCAGTAGAAGCAGCAGTAGTGTAAATACACAGCAACAACAGCAACCCAGCAGCAATTCGACCCAGATTCAAGGCGCAAAAAACTTTGAAGAAAACCGAACAGCTCAATAGAACAAACCCAAAAGTATGTAAACAAACTAAACAGTAACAACCCACGCGTGTATTAAAACCCGAAACTAAACTCATTTCTTACTTTGTTTTTGTTTTCTCTCTTTAAACTCTATCACACTCTCTTCAGATTTTCAGAATGTATTCCTCTCTCAAAAATGTTCTCCCCAATATCTCCTCCCCAAATTCAATCCCCTCATCCCCCCTTATATACAAAGCAAGACCCACTTTTACCTCTTTCCCCTTTAATTTTTATTATTACCCATATTTTTACTTTAGTAAAAGTAGTCATCTTGGGCCCTCAGTATTCCCTCTTTTTGAAAAGTAGTCAAAGTGAGCCCCCATGTTCCCTCTTTTTGAAAAGTAGTCAAAGTGGGCCCCCTTGTTCCCTCTTTTTTAAAAGAAGACATCATTATCCACCTTTTCCTTTTTGCTTTTATCATTACGTCTTGTCCCCCACCATAATTAAATAATCTGCAATTGGTTAATTCCCGTATTACCCCTAAAACTACTGTTACTGCCCTGATTCAAAATCTGTTATAACTTCAAAAATCTGTCCAAATAACAATTATCGCACATTTAAATAGTAATTAACTATAAAAATCATACAATTTAGACGTTAAATGCTAAAAATGCAACGTACATTATTTTTATGATTTTGTAAAACAAACTTAAATAAATACTAAATGCAAATGCGACATATTTTTGTAATTTTTATTAATTTAACCAATAAACACGCACAGACAGAAATACAAATAATTATCAAAAATGCCACAAAAATTCTAAAATTGCACACAAAGGAAAATTATTTTATTTTAGATTTTTTGGGAGTAATTCTCTCATAGGGCAAAAATCACGTGCTTACACTCTGATTCCAAGGTAGATGTCCTAAAAGAGCGAGCTGGAGAGAGTAAACATGACAATTGTGGGGTGTACCCGAAGAAGGAAGAAAAAAAACTTTCAGCATGGATGTGTGCACTAGATTAGGCATGCAAAATGGATCCTGACTTTGATTCAGAAATAAACTAGATAATTCAGGGAAGTTTCCTCTACCTCTTGCTTTTTATTTGTATGCCACAGAGACATACCACAATTTAAAGTGTGGGGTGAGGGATATAAATATGTATATGTGTGTTTGTTTTCTTTTGTTTTGGAAAAAAAACGAATTTGACTTTTCCCCGACGATGGATTTCCCGACTGTCTTCTTGAGGGATTAAAGTCGAAGAAATAAAAGGACTATTTTTGGTTTTGTATTTTATTTTCTTAGGTAGTGTAAAAATTCTCACTTGATTTTTCTTTGTTCCGCTGTTCTTTTCCAAGAGTTTTGCTTGAACTGGATGTAGTTAATTTTTTTTATTAGGAATAGAGAAGTCTTGGGCTATGGTGTTAAATGGAGATGACTTTTCTTGACTTTGTTGTACCTTGAGAGTAGTGAGTACCTTAGTTATGACGTCTAGACCCACTTCTTGACTCAGGTGTAAGTGCCTTAAATTGTTTAATTTTGATTCTGCTTAACTTCTTTGAATAGAGAGTCGGGATAAATCCGATCCTAAGTTATGTGCCTATGTGTGTGTGAAGTATTGTGATATTCTGTGCATGTCAGTTGATGTCTAGAACTTGCCATGTGTGTTTGCAAAGCAAAATAGAAGTCTTGTTCAGTCTAGGAAGTGATATATGTATTTCTTTGTGAGTTGGATATATGCTTTTACCCACCTATTGTTATGTATCCTAGTTAGCCCCCTTGAGCCTGTACGCCTATTTTCTATGGCAACCACACTACATGCATGGTATGTTTGTTGAATTGACCATCTATTTGAACCTTATACCTCTCTTGAGCACTTGAATTTGTTATGATCTTGTTAAAAGCTAAGTTGAAGTATGGTCGGATTTTTGAGTGGAATAGAGAATAATAGGAAAAAGGTGCAATGTTTTGAAAAAAAATGAGAGCCACTTGTAGGGAATTGAAAAAGAAAAGAGTGGAACTATAGAAAACGGAGAAAGGCACATTGTTTGAAAAATTGTGAGAATCACTTGTAAAGAATTGAAAAAAAAGAGTTTGATTGAAAAGGAAGAAAAAAGAGAAATTTGAGCTTAGAAAAGAAAATATGGATTCCATGCTAGTGGTAGTTCTCATCTTGTTTGTGATTAAAGATATTGAGAGCTTGATGCTTTATGTATGAAGGTTGGGTTTTGATTCAACATAAGTGTGAGGTTTGAATTGTTAATGTGTATATATATATATATATATATATATATATATATATATATATATATATATATATATTAAAGTGCCTAGGGATGTGTAGTCACTATATCCAAATCTATCATACCCGTCCCGCAGCCTACATTACAACCAAATTAAATCATACTTGATCCTTGGGTGAATGAAATCAATTAGTAGAAGTTACACTACGGACAAGCCTATGGTACGTCTTCTGTGGCATATGAATCTTAATTCTGAGAGTGAGTGAATTTTTTCTATCTTGAGTTCCTAATTGTTCTTAAAATTTATCGTGTGTAGAACTACTCTCTATTTGTTTGAGTGAGGGCACATGATTTGCGAAGGTAAGGTGAAATCTTTGACCTTTGTATTAGAGTAAGTGAGCAGGTTGTGAAAAAGACGTAGTGCTTTTGAGTCGAGTCTTGAGGTTAGGATGTTATGCTATGGTGCTTAATCTATTTTAAATATTCTTGGCATGATGCGTTAAGGAAGTTTTCTGATAAAAAGGTCATTTGTAGGTGAAGTGCAGTTTGATTGCTCGAGGACGAGCAATGGTTTAAGTGTGAGGTGTTGATGGTAGGCTAGAATCACTTGTTTTAGTCATAATTTGCACTCTAATAACTGCATGTTATTTGTGTTTGAGCTTGAATGTTAGTGTGTTACACTTATTATGTGTTTTATACCTTGCATGATGTGATTTCGAGTTAAAAAGATATTTGGGAACTAAATCGAACAAGTTGGACCTTTGAAGTCCGAGTAAAAGCTCAAGAGATTAAATCAGGATCGCGTTCGGGGGTCGAGGACCGAGTCTGGATATGAAAAATCGAAGAAACGAAGTTACTCTATAAAACGTGCACTGCCGCGGCACATGGGGCGGCGCATCAGTGCTTTTGTGCTGCTGTCCGTCAGAACTTGTTCTCTGAACTTTCTCACTAGCTCCCAGCATGGGGCGGTTCATGGGACGGCGCACGTGTACAAATTTCTTAGAGTATTTTTTCTATTTCGGCTTGGAAAGGGTAGATTTGTCCGGTCCACTCTTACATGGTATAAATATACCAAAAAGATATTTTTGAAGGAACTTTTGACCTTGGAAGATTTGGGAGAGCAGTGGAGGCTACAAGACTCAGGATTTCATCATCTTTCTATCAATTCAATGCGGGAGTTTGGATTGTAACATTAGATTGATGTTTTCTTATTCTTTAATTATATTTGTGATGACTTTCTCTATTATTATGGAGTAGTTACCTTAGGATTTGACAGATATGGTGTTTTGATAAATATTTGTGGAATTTAACTCTAGTTCTTGCTTGAATTCGTTTATGAAGTTTTGAATTCTTGCAACTTTATTCACCGATTTATTTAATCGAAAGAGGAATATTTTGACGATTATGTTTGCATTATTTTGTTTGGTTTAATTCGATGATTCTCTTAAGTAATCGAGAGAGCTTGTTGAATTTTTGATTAAATCAAGTTAGGAGAATATTCGTGAGACGTTTTCCTAAAAACTAATCCATTAACGCATGCTTGCATACTTTCATAGTTCTTATATTAGTTCACCTCGTAGAGTTAAGATTTAATCGAGAGAGGAGTCATGACTACACATTTGAACTAATCATCGAGTGAATTCGTGAGAATCATTAGAACATTAAAGTAAATTAAACTAGAGTTAAATCCCAAATAGCTATCTTGCATCTATCCTGTCACGACCCTTATTCATCACATTGATAAGAAACTAACTCTGAGAATCTCTAATTCTTTAGCGTCAATTGTCAATTGCTTTATTTTAGTAGTTAAACATAGTTCATAATCATTTAACTCAAGTGTTGATCCTCCTTAATAGCAATTAAACCAGAAATTACTCGAACATTGTTTAAATCAGATTCATGTGAAAACGATAATTTTACTATACTATCTTTGGCTAGCAAACATCAATTTCGCGTTGTGTTTTGCGCTCGTCAACAGTGCAATATCTATGTTCCATTTTGAGCCATCCAACATGTGATAATTTCCAATAACCTGATAAATATATTGAAGGAGGTGAAGCAATCTGAACCCGAGAAGATCACCTTAGAGTTATGCCAAGTTTGTAGGAAATTATGAACAAAAGAAAGGAGCTAATTGAAAGTGTTGTATTTTTGTTGCCATACGAAACTGTTCATGTGAAACCATAAACTCGAGAGACAAAACTGTTCATTTGGCACTCCACAATAGAAGAGAAAGGTAGCTGCAAGTGCAACATATCAGCAACAATAGAGTGACTAAAATTAATTCCTTTGAATTCGGTATAGCCTTAGCTCTAAGTCAAAAAGAACAAGATGGATATAAATTGATTTCTTTAGAAATTAGCGCATACTTGCAAAGGTAAAAAGTCACGAACACATATTCAATAATAAAAATCCTTAATTTCCGGGGGAAACAATTTCTGCCAACAATTATTATTAATAAATTAATGAGGAACATTAGTGAAAAAATTCACCGCCACTCTACTTGACCGTGCACTCCCTATTTTTTATAGTGTCCTATTAGAATTAGATATCTTTTAGCAGTTAATTTATACTCTCTTTTTACCTTTTACTTATTCAATATATTAAAATTGATTTTGCTTTTTACTTGACTTTAGCAGACTGAAAGAGAGTTTATTATTTTTATCAAAGTTTACTCTTATCATTAAGTAACTATTTTTCAAAGTAATTGAAATACCAATAGTCAAATTGAGATTTTTAAAGTACCATTAGTAAAAATAATTTAGTAAAATAAACACCTAATTAATAATTTCTAAGGAGCGTATAAAATATGAACTGAACAAGTAAAAGGAAATAACTAAGTGGGCGTTTGGACATAAAAATTGTAAAATTCCAAAAAAAAGTGAAATTTTTTCAAGTGAAAATGGTATTTGAAAATTAGAGTTGTGTTTGGACATGAATATAATTTTGGATTGTTTTTGAAGTTTTGTGAGTAATCTGAGTGAAAATTTTGAAAAATAGCTTTTTAGATTTTTTTTAAAAATTTCAAAAAATTCCAAAATGCATCTTTAAGTGAAAATTGGAAGTTTTATGAACAAATGTTGATGTCGACAAAAAAGTGAAAATTTTTCGAAAAAAGGGAATTTTTTTTATGTTCAAACGGGCTCTTAGTGGGTGTTTGGACATAAGAATTGTAAAATCCCAAAATAAGGGGAAAAAAGTTTCAAGTGAAAATTGTATTTGAAATTTAGAATTGTGTTTGGACATTAATATAATTTTGGGTTGTTTTTTGGAGTTTTTCAAATTTTCGTAAATTTTTAAATGCATCTTCAAGTGAAATTGAAAATTTTATAAATAAATGCTGATTTCGGAAAAAAGAAAAAAATTCTTATGTCCAAAGGGGTAAGTTAACATATTAGTCTTTTAGAGATTATGGTAAAAGAGTAGAGTAGTGTAATTAAGACTAATTAAAGTTGGAGTGTCTTATACGGTCCTGAAATCTGAATAAAATGTAAGTACATAAATGCAAGTTTAGATGATCCCAACAACTATATATTTCCAACTGAAGAGAATCCAATTATTTGAACTTTTCTGAAACTCAACTACCCTCTCACTATTATCTGCTTCCATTACTTTTCAATTAGACTCTCATGTTTGCAAAACAAAACTCACATGTTTTCAATTCTTCGTTGCATAGAATCGGAGATTAGATTTGTACATTCACCATTATCTTAGAATTTAAATTTAATAAATCCAACTTTAATATTTTCAGCGTTAAGCTTATTATACTACTAAAAGTCTAAAACTATGAGTTTGAAATTTTTATAACTTCGTATCGAAAATTATGAGTTTAGTTGAATCCGTAGCGGAAAGAATATATCTGCTCTTGCCGTTATTATTTTTAGTCGGATTTACACATGTTTTAGTCTAAATATTTTTTAAATCATCTAGTGGCTCATCTAAATCAGTGTACTGCAAAAGTCCACTATAAGAGATTTTAGCGTTATTTACCAAATAAGACTTCATTCTCAAAACTCAAAATCGAAATATGTAGTTAATTGAGTAAATTTTGCTCTACGTTACGGTATTTAAAACATGACTTGTCCCATATATCAAGTTTAATCCTCATGGACTAATTAAATCATGGTCAACATTTGCTTGCAAACATACATGAAAGAAAAATGAAAAAAAAAAAGGAAAACAATTATTTTCAAGAACTTCTTTATTTTCTCTATTAAATTAAATACTTTAAAGGAGATGACAAGTGCAAAAACAATTGGAAAAAAAAAAACAGATAAACCAGGCTGGCTAAGTAGGGACCTTCATGGTCAAAGATTAAGGTCATTAACTCATATAAAAGGCTAAAAGCTTATAGTTAGTGATCATTGTCAAGAGGATAAATAAAGAAAGGACTTACAAATTGAATTGATTGGACTTATTAATTGCCTGTCATACACTTAACCTAGTGAAAAGTTATCTTCCTTGATTGATTGATCATTGACCAGCTTTTCCCTTCAAGTAATTTTTGGAGTAACTATATATCCACTCGGTAGGAAATGTCATTGTCATTCAATTTGCATCCTTGTTGTACTATTTGATTGAACATCTAGCTTCGTTTGTATCTAGTTAAGTACATCCTGTATTCAATTTTCACAATGTAGGGAGATAAATTTGAACTACCCACTTGTATTTAATTTCACAATATAGGGATATAAATGTAAAGTCTAAATATAAAAAGAGCATCTCGATGCATAAAGTATCTCGTATTCATTCGGGGTCCGAAAAAAGGTCACACCCTAAGAGGTGTAACGTAGACCCTAATATGCAAGCATTAGTGACTGCTTCCAGAGCTCGAACCCGTGATATATAGGTCATACAGAGATAACTTTACCATTGCTCCAAGGTTTCCCATCAAACAATATGTGAAGTCTAAACACTATAAGAAGCATATACAGGACCAAGATTTAATATTTATGAGTTTTGAATGTGCATCGAATTTATAACTTATTAATTATTGGGTTTGCAATTAAGTAAACTATTGAGTTCATTCGAACTCACATAAGGCATTCTAGCTCCGCCCCTCACGAGAGATGCATATTAAAAATCTTTAAAATTTAGAGTAACACATTTGTAGTTTTACACTTAAAAAATAAAAAATGAAATAAGAGATTCCATTAGAGAAGAGGTAACTGGAGAAAAGTTAAGGTAGCAGTAATGATTAATTCTAATTAAAAAGCAATCTATGTCTAGCTTATTTTTTGACTTTCAAGTTTCATGCAATCTATGGTATATGCCTTGTATGGTGATTGTAGCAATAACATGGCTGAAGCAAAAGCAATGTTGCAGGGCATTATTCTATGCAAGGACAAGTTCAGATCAAATTGTTGAAGTGTGTCGGCAAAGAAATTGTACAGTATCTCATATTTTCAGAGAAGGGAATATATAGTGTGGTTGACCTATTAGCTAATAGAATGAAGGACAACCGAGATGTAACCTCATTGCCCAACATTACTAGACCTGCTGTTGTTATGATTCCGAGTTTCAGATTCAAACCAAAAAAGAATCAGTTTGTTGTTGATGATTGATATCCTGTTAGTGACATCAAATACAACAATCTCATCTCTCATACAGAAGGCAAAGGATAGTAACATAGGAAGTAGTTTATGTTATGATGCCCAAATGTACTTAAGAATGAAGTATTCCAGTCTGCATTTTGTATTGGAGGCAATGGTTTACCTCCTCCTCCATGTACTACTGCTTTTTGGTAATACACAGGTTGGGGTATAGCCTAACCCCCCACCATCATGGTGGATGTTTCAATTAAAAAATAAAATAAGAAAAGTTTCAAGTGACGAATTATTCGTCATCATTGGCAATAACAGGACATAATTCAGAAAGAGTCCAAAAAGTTTCCCATATTATACGTTTTGAAATGGCCAGGAGGCATTGCTCTTCTTCCTTTTTTGGATTATAATAAATCTCCCTTTTTATCGATAAGAGGGCTCACAAAGAAACTTCTTTCTAGCCAGTTAGTTCGTTCATGATCAAAAGGAAATTTCTATTAAAAAAAAAAGGTATACATGGAAATTTGGTTAATTCATCTTTAGGTCAATATAAAGTAGTATTATATATGGCTATGAATTATGGGTTAACATTCATTTCTTTCCTTTTGTTTTCATGGATCATTGTCGTGAATTTTTACTATGAGTTTTAAAGTATTTTACTCCGATGTTTGAAGTTTTCTTAAATTTTTATCTAACTTAAGCTTGGTTAAATAATAAAATTTTAAATTAAAAAAGAAAGATACATGCAATGCTTAAAACCGGATAAGATAAGTTTTTCAAGAATTTCAGCTCATAATTATCTCACTCATTATTTAGCATCTTAGGCTGCTTTTGATTTGTTTACCTCCTAAAGATATGTGATTTAGTTCAATACTAATTAATAATCAAAAAATCTAACGTATAAATGGAAGAAGTAAGTAAAATCAAACCAGTGTGCAAGTCAGTCTCGACCTCGAGCTAAGGTGGCCTCGAGGTAGGCCAAGAACAATAAAGTAATAATAATAAAGTTAAAGGACAATTCTGATGAGCAATGAACAAGAAAGTAAGAGAGTATATTCTTTTGCCAATGATTGATGATGCTTATAAAGGAGTCCCCTTTATATAGCAGGGGAACCCTAAATAAGGTACATTTCTATTTACAGTAAGAAATCTTATTAGGACAACTCTCTAATCGCCTAGTACGAATCTATTCCGAAATTTATGCCATGATCTTGGGGACGTGGCTGAAATCTTGCTCTTTTTGTTACGAACCTATAACGGTATCATCTCGAGGTTGGTCATACTCGACTTCGGTGCTCATCGCGTACTTCGATCCTCGAGTCTTGTACTCCGTCATCGGGCTCGAGTTTGGTCCATTGGGCTCGAACTCGATTCATCCTGAACTCGATCTATCCTGAACTTCGGGCTTGAAGTGACTCCTTGAGCCCGGGAAAATCGAGCATACCTGATTTCGACCGTATACAGATAGTCCCTGCGTTTCTTAGAGTAAGATGATAAGACATGATTTGATCCCCGATTCTCTGATGCCTCGATCATGATGTCAATCTCGTGACGTCAGCGACTGAAGTGATTGAAAAGTTGCTTCTGCATAGTTCCCAAGGCCATTAATTGAAGGCGGTTGATGGTCGGCCGTTGGCCTCCCCAAATCTTTAAAGCGATCTCTATAAATAGACCAATTTCACAATTTTTACAATCCTTACTTTCCAAATCATTCTCAAAATCTCACTAGCTTCTTCATCTTCTCTGAGTTCACCCTTTTCTCAATTTTCTCTTGCTACATCATCAACTCCTTCTTTTCCTTTGAATTTCACAACAACAATGGCTAAAACATCTAAAACCGTTCCTCAGAAAGAAAAAGCTTCTTCATCATCATGGTCGGTCGGTGGTAGACTGGTGGTGCCACCTCGTATCGAGGAGTGCATTACCTGGCTATGCGAGCTATCTTCTGATTTTAAAATCGATAAGCCTACATCGGTTCTAGGCCGATGTGAGCCCATGTCTCGATACATCTTCTTGATAACTGAAGATGAACTTGAGCAGGTGAAAAAGGATTGTAATTGGGAGGATAAGGATGTTGTGATCCCTTCCCCGAAGAAGACATCACCACCCATGTGGTAGGGTACTTAAGCGTGTATACTTACCCTTTCACATTAGGTCCCGTAGATCCGGCAGTGGGTCCCGTAGACCCATTTATTCTTGATTTCGGTCACCAATATCGGGTGTCGCTTGGCCAGATCTACCCTTCATTTTGGCGTATCGTCAATTTAATTAGGTATTTCTCGGGCAAGGTCAAAGGGATGCTTTTTACCCCCGATCACCTAATTAGACTGTATAGCCCCCACCTTTATCTAGGCGGTCTGATAAAGCTCCAACGTCGATCCTCGAAGTCACTATTTTCTAGCATCGATAAGGACAAAGACTGAGGGTGGATGAGCCGATTTGTCCGAATTAGAACTTTCAATTTGATTCCTGCTGAAAGGATGCCATTCCCCGAGGAGTGGAACATGAAATATAAGTACAAAGTTATCTATGATGATTAATATTTTTCTCTCCCTATTCTTCCTAGGTTTAATTCTCTTTTGATGATGCATCTGCCCCTTGGTTCCCTGGTGCGGTCCTGGACCTCGCAGGTTGGGGTCAGACAACTGGCCTCCACTTCTTCATACACAGAACACAGTTAGCGTGATTTGGCCAAGGGTCGGTGGGAAGCTAAAAACCATGGTGAGTTCCCCTGTTCATACATCGATGTTTCTCAACAAAATACTAACTTTACTCTTACGCAGGCCTCAGAGACGTCGTTGCTATGCGGCCGCCCCTGCCCGATGAAGAGTAAATCCTAAAGCCAACCAAAGAGAAGAAAAGGAAAAGGGCTTCGCCTTCAAGTTCCCCGAAGCCAAAGAAAAGTAGGGCTCCAAATTCTAGGGCCGATCCCACAGCCATATCTGCAGAAGCAGTCCAACACATCAGGGATGATGACGAAGAGGGAGAAGATGCCGACTGCCTGTTGGTAAGTCAGAAGAGGGAGAGCTCTGAAGCTTCGAAGATCGCCTACCTAGAGGTGGCCGATATGGTTCAATCTCGAACCGAAGAGATCTCATAGGAGAGCTCGAGCAGAGTCCCCCAGCCATCGGGTGGCAAAAGCGCTCCTCGTCCAGGAGGACATCCAACCGTTGAACCCAAAGAGCCTAACTCTGAGGCCCTTTGGAGAGAAGAGAATATCCCAAGTGAATCACTTGGGATAATTAACATAAATGAATCCCTACTAGGCCCTGCGTTTTCTGAAGGGCAGTTCTGAGATGCTCGGGCGATGAAGACTCCCTACGTGGGAACATCTCACAAAGGGAATGATATTTTTCGGGAATGCTTACGGGGGTCAAAAATGGCCTCGACCCAGATGCTTCATTGCTTCGTTCATTTTTTATGAGGCCCAACAGCTTTTTAAACAAGTAAGTTTCTGCCTTAAAATTACGCCTGTGTTTTTTTCTGCTGTTCTCAGTCTAACTTTTTCTTTTAGTGTGAAGGCCGTGATGATCCATCGAGAAGAATTTTCCAAGTCTCGAGCCAAGCTTGCTCGATGTGAGGACGAACTCAAGAAGCTCGCTGAAGAGATGGACAGCCTTAAGATCCTCTATGTCAAAAAAGAGGGGGAGATCAATGATCTTCGAGCTAAACTGGCGAGGGCTCATCAGGAACAAACCAAGCTCATTGAGAAGGTAATGCGACTTTTTGGGAGTTAGTCACATGTTCATTTGATTTAGTGATTAACGCTAACTTTGCAGGCCCAGCAAAAGGGCGAGCTGGTGGAGCAGCTTCAAGAGGAGGTTAAGCTAAAAGAGGCCGACACCCTAGGGTGGAAGCAGCAAATGGACCATCTTGCCTCGGAGAAAGAGATGCTTTGGGCCCAGTTGGCTTCGGTTGAATGCCACCTTCAAAATGCAAAGGGGGAAAGCTTGGCACGGAGCCGAAAGATTGAGGAGCTCGAAGCTAAATCGACCGCCGAGCTTGCGAAGGCCAAATCTGGGGCAGAGGCATTTGTGGCCTCTTATCGAGCTGACGCCGAAGCTGCCAACATTCGGGCATAGGAGATATCCATTACTGCTAAAGTCAAATTATCATCTGCTCTCGATCACGCTACGCGAAAATCCCGGAGAGAAACTCTCGAGGAGGTGCACGCTCGTGGCTTTGACCTCTCAACTGATATTGAAAATGCAAAAGCTCTAGAGGACGAGGCTGCTGCTTTACTCTCCGATAATAAGGAATCTGCTAGTGGTTCCGAGAGCGAAGGAGATGAGGATGAAGTCCCCGAGGAGGAGGTTCCCGAAGATGCGGCTCTCAAAGATTTGGCTCCCGAAGATGCGGCTCCCGAGGATGTGGCTCCCAAAGTAGATTAAGCTCTTTTTTTGGTGTAAGGCCCCATGTGGGCACTGTAAATGCCCTTTATGAATATAAGAAATTCCTTTTCGCTCCATCTTCGATTTGTTTTGAATTCTGCTTTGTCTTTGTTTTGTGAAAATTTTTGATGTCATAACTTCGATGACCAAGTGATCACTGGCTCGGATTCATAATAGAATAAACCGTTAGTTTTTTTAGCGATCAATGGGCGATCTTTGAACTTATAATAGAATACCTCTTAAGGTTTTTTGATAACCCTCGAGCTGTGCTTAAGTCGACTTGATGCAAGCTCGGGATGATGAGACTCTTGGGTCCGAGTTGAGTGAGAGAAAGGTCTCGAACTCTATATGTTTCGGCTCTTCGGCTCTTTTATATTGGCCCTTAGGCTCTTTTAGGTCAGCCCATAGGCTCTTTAAGATAGGTCAATCCAGCCTCTAAAACGGCTATAATTTTTCCCTATTTTCGTCTAAAAGACTAAGCGAAAATTTCTTTATGCCTTAGCATGTGTTTTTTTGTAACCGTTGGGTTTTTCGAGGGTTCAATCGATCAGAACCCGTTTGTGTTAATATCTCTTGAGGCTTTTTCGAAGGCTAATATTATCCAAGCCTTCAAATTATTCGGGGGCTGATTTTATCGAAACCCTTTTTTTATTTGCTTTGCCGAGGGTAGCCTTATTTAACTAGTTTTTCAAAGTATTTGAAGGCCTTTAAATTATGAAGGAAGTCGGACGTCTCCGAGCCGCATTATTTCGGTCGTATCCTTTTTTATATGACCGTAGTCTTTAATATGGTCGTAGCCTTCAGGTGTGTCTCTTAGACTTGTTTCCCGATAACCTTTCGAACTTGTCCGAAAGGTTAGTCCCCGAGTATGATGGCCTTGGCCTTTGAGTCGAGTATGTGTTGGTTGTCGATGACAGTCCCCGAGTATTAGAGGTGTATTTGCATTTTGGCCCTTGAGTCGTTTCTTACAGAATCACAAGTATAGCAAATTTCTTTGAGACACAAAGTGTTTTGATATAGAATGAATGCTTCTTTGAATAATTGATACATGCGTACATGATTTGCCATCGGGGCTCGACTATTCTATATGGACACAATTCATCTGACTGTTTGGACCAATACAAAGTTTTCCTATCGAGGCTCTCTTTGGCGTGAAGTATTTTCCTCGAAAATATAACCTCCAAGGGTGATCGCCTTAGTATTCGAGTTTGATTGAAAAGAAGCCTTGGATACTGTTGAATTCTCCTTAGGTAGAACATAGTTGTTGCCTCGTTAAAAACCTCGTCGAAAAAACTCATTTGGGATAAAACCTGATCTAAGGGGAAAAGAGTACAACACGTGCTTTAAAACCTAAGGTCTTCGTGTAGAAAGGTGCCCTCGATGTCTTCGATCGAACACCTGCAATGAGTAAGTTTTGAATTCAAATGGAAAAAAAGGAGAAAGACATACCTTAGCAGTAGTATAGTTTGAGTAGCGATACATTCCAATTGTTTGGCAATTGTTCCCCTTCCATCGTGGCAAGTTTTTAAGATCCTTTACCGATAACTCCAACGACTCGGTATGGTCCTTTCCAATTCAGGCCTAGTTTCCCTTCATTCGGGTCTCGAGTATTGAGGGTGACTTTCCGTAGAACTAAGTCCCCGATTCTGAAGTGTCTTAGGTTGGTCATTCTATTGTAATATCTCTCGATTCTTTATTTCTGCGCGGCCATCCGAACAAGTGTAGCTTCTCGTTTTTTATCTAATAGCTCGAGGCTAGTATTCATAGCCTCGTGATTTGATTCCTCTAATGCATGTCAAAATCTGGGGCTAGGTTCCCCGACCTCGACTGGAATCAAGGCCTCGGAGCCGTATGCTAAAGAGAACGGGGTTGCCCCAGTGCTGGACTTTGATGTCATTCGATATGCCCAAAGAACCTCAGGTAGAACTTCTCTCCATTTTCATTTTGCGTCGTTCAACCTTTTCTTTAAGTTTTGAATGATAGTTTTGTTTGTTGATTCGGCTTGTCCGTTCCCGCTCGTGTGGTATGGTGTCGATAAGATCCTCTTTATTTTGTGTGCTTCAAGGAACTCTATGACCTTGTTGCCGACAAATTGCTTCCCGTTGTCGCATACAATTTCGACAGGTATCCCGAATCGACACAAGATGTGGTCCAAGATGAAGTCGATACCTTTTTTTTCTCTGACCTTCTCGAAGGCCTATGCTTCCACCCATTTAGAAAAGTAGTCAGTCATAAACAAAATAAATTTAGCTTTACCTGGGGCCGTTGGTAGAGGGACGACAATGTTCATTCCCTATTTCATGAAAAGCCATAAGGACAGGAATGAGTAAAGTTGCTCTCCGAGCTGATGAATCATCTGTGCAAACCTTTGACATTTATCACACTTTTTAACAAACTCCTTAGTGTCTTTTTCCATGTTATCTCAGTAATACCCTGCTCTAATAATTTTGCAAATCAAAGACTCGGCACCAGAGTGATTCTCACAAGTGCCTTCATGGAATTCTCGTAGAACATGGTCGGTGTCCCCCAACCCTAAACATACTGCCAGTGGTCCATCGAACGTCCTCCTGTACAATATTCCATCCTCATCCAATGTGAACCTAGCAGCCTTGGTTAGTAGAGCCCTTGACTCTTTATGATCCGATGGGAGCTTTCCATTTTTCAAATATTCGATATACTTATTCCTCCAATCCCAAGTCAAACTTGTAGAATTAATCTCGGCATGACCCTGTTCGACCACAGACCTCGATAAGTGGACAACAGTCCCCGAGATAATATCATCTTCTTTATCCGATGACCCCAAGTTGGCAAGTGCATCGGCCTCACTGTTTGGTTCTCGAGGCACATGATCTAGAGTACACTCCTTGAAGCGGCGCAAGGTTACTTGTAACTTGTCCTAATATCTTTGCATCCTATCCTCTCGAATTTCGAAGCTTTTATTTACTTGGTTTACCACCAATAAAGAATCACACTTTGCTTCAATGACTTCTCCCCTCAAGCTTTTAGCTAGTTCGAGGCCTACAATAATGGCCTCATACTCGGCCTCATTATTAGTCAACCTAGAAATTTTAATAGATTGTCTAATAGTGTTACCTGTAGGTGGCTTCAAAACGATGCCAAGCAGGGAACCTTTCACATTCGAGGCACCGTCCGTGAAGAGGATCCATACCCCAGACGATGTACCCGATTTTATCAGAAGTCCTTTTTCCACTTCGGGCACGAGGGTTGGTGTAAAATTGGCCACAAAGTCAGCCAAGATTTGAGACTTGATAGCCGTTCGGGGTTGATATTCGATATCGTACCCGCCAAGTTTGACTGCCCATTTGGCCAATCGGCCTGATAGCTCGGACTTATGTAAAACATTTCGGAGAGTATAAGTGGTTAACACACATATTGGGTGACACTAGAAATATGGCTTTAGCTTTCTAGATACGCTTATTAATGCAAACACTAATTTTTCTAAGTGTGGGTATCTAATTTCGGCATCTCCTAAAGTCCAACTTACATAATAAACAAGGAATTGCGTACCTTGATCTTCTCGAACTAGTACCCCACTTACCGCTATCTCAGACACTGCCAAATATTAGTAAAGTTTTTCATCTACCTTCGTAGTGTGAAGCAGAGGTGGGCTTGATAAATATCGATTCAATTACTCCAATGCTTGCTGGCATTCAGGGGTCCACGCAAAATTCTTTTTCTTTTTGAGCAAGGAAAAGAACCTGTGACTTCGATTCGACGACCTCGAAATAGATCGTCCCAAGGAGGCTATCCGTCATGTTAACCTTTGTAGAACTTTCACACTATTTACGATAGTGATATATTTGATGGCCTTGGTCTTGTTGAGGTTGGTTTCGATCCCTCGATTTGATACCATGAAGCTGAGGAACTTGCCCAAACCAACCCCGAAGGCACATTTTTCTAGGTTAAGCTTCATGTTATACTTCCTCAAGATTTTGAATATTTCCTGCAAATGAGTTAAATGGTCCTCTATGCGCAGGGACTTAACCAACATATCGTCAATGTAAACTTACATTGATTTACCTATCTGTTTTTCGAACATTCTGTTAACCAATTTTTCGGGAATGCTTACGGGGGTCAAAAATGGCCTCGACCCAGATGCTTCATTGCTTTGTTCATTTTTTATGAGGCCCAGCGGCTTTTTAAACAAGTAAGTTTCTGCCTTAAAATTACGCCTGTGTTTTTTTCTGTTGTTCTCAGTCCAACTTTTTCTTTTAGTGTGAAGCCCGTGACGATCCATCGAGAAGAATTTTCCAAGTCTCGAGCCAAGCTTGCTCGATGTGAGGACGACTCAAGAAGCTCGCTGAAGAGATGGACAGCCTTAAGATCCTCTATGTCAAAAAGGAGGGGGAGATCAACGATCTTCAAGCTGAACTGGCGAGGGCTCATCAGGAACAAACCAAACTCATTGAGAAGGTAATGCGACCTTTTGGGAGTTAGTCACATGTTCATTTGATTTAGTGATTAACGCTCTCGACTTTGCAGGCCCAGCAAAAGGGCGAGCTGGTGGAGCAGCTTCAAGAGGAGGTTAAGCTGAAAGAGGCCTACGTTATTGTTTTTCCCATGAAATCCAAGACCATCATCTCTGTGCACAGGTACATTTTGCGAGTTTGACATGTTTTAATCTGAGAACAAAAATTCTTGACAAGAACACGTATGAAAATAACATGTGTTATCAGAATCAGTACTGAAATAACCACTATTATCTTTAGCCCTACGGTGGGCGCCAAACTGTTTACCTCGAAAATATGAGTAACAATTAAATTTGTTTATAGTTTTAAAGATATGTGATTTAGTTCAATACTAATTAATAACCAAGAAATCTAATGTATAAATCGAAGAAATAAGTAAAATCAAACCAGTGTGCAAGCCAGTCTCAACCTCGAGCTAAGGTGGCCTCGAGGTAGGTCAAGAACAATAAAGTTAAAGGACAATTCTGACGAGCAATGAACAAGAAAGTAAGAGAGGATATTCTTTTGTCAATGATTGATGATGATTACAAATGATTGAAGTCCCTTTTATATAGCAGGAGAACCCTAAATAAGGTATATTTCTATTTACAGTAAGGAATCTTATTGGGACAACTATCTAACCGCCTAGTACGAATTCGTATTAACTCGTACGAATCTATTCCGGAATTTACGTCATGATCTTGGGGACGTGGCTAGAATCTTGCTCTTTTTGTTACGAACCTATAACGGCATCATCTCGAGGTTGGTCGTACTCGACTTTGATGCTCATTGCGTACTTCGATCCTCGAGTCTTGTACTCTATCATCGGGCTCGAGTTTGGTCCATCGATCGGGCTTGAACTCGAACTCGATCCATCCTGAACTTCAAGTTTGATGTGACTCCTCGAGCCCGCAAAATCGGGCGACCGTATACATGATTTTCTGTTTCTAGTTCGATTTGGAAAATGTTGAAATGTTTCTAAAAAGTAATTGCAAAAATTAAGATATTGGTGAAATGAGTTTAGTTACGTGCCCTTACAGTGTAAAAAATATTTGCAGAATACATAAATGATACCTGCAATTTAATCGAGTTTTAGCACATAGGAAAGGTACAAAGAACTCTAATAAAAAACTGAGCTGAGCTAGGAAAATAAAAAAGGAAGTCACGAACCACTTGGCTTCCTGACGATGATTCAATGTTGAAGTTGTTATTATATGATCAGGGTGTTACGAGTTTGAGCAGGAAAAATAATCTTTTATAAAAATACAAAGTAAAATATATACAATAAATTTTTATGGCACGACCCTTTTACGAAAATCGCACGTAACAAAAACTTAGTGCCACCAAATTTAACTTTTTTTTTAAAGTTCACTATGGTAAGCTAGACGAATAGCTAGTAGTTATGACTTATGAGCAACAATTACCACTACACATATTGAATGACCAAAATTGTTTATATTATTACTACTTTTTCTTTAATAAGCAAATCATTTAGTGGTATGTGTCTTTAGCAATTTCTTAAGGCAAGTGTGAAATGCAAACTTATTTTAAATGCATTTCTTTTTAAAAAAAGGTACAGTAAAAGGGGAAAACTAATCGGCCGAGACAAACAACATCACAGCCAGTCAAAGGTCAAAGAATCGGCAAATAATCGCCGACCTCAAGATTTAATTTTACAACTCCCATCACCCTCTACAAAACAAAAACACACACTCTGCAGTCAGCAATTCCACAGCAGAAAAGAAGAGAAACTCTCTCTCTCTCTCTCACACACACAGTAGCTTAGAAGATACAGAGAGACAATCTAAATGGAGTACGAGAGGATTCACAAAGTGCAGGTACTAACTCCATTTCTTAATGTACTTTGTTTGTCTTTATTTGTGCTTTTAAAAATGATATGTTGATCTGGGGTTTAAAGCGGCTGTCAAGAATTATGTTTCTAACTCAATGTGAAAGTTTTTCAATTAGCTTTTTTTAAAGATTTGGTTATAAAGTTTTAATCTTTTTGAAAAATTCTAAGGTGAGTGTTTTTTAAAATTGCTTTATGTGATGTAAAATTGCTTGGTTTTTAATATTTTTTTTGTTTTGTTTGTTACTTGCAGAATGGTATATTATCTCCAAGTAAGTTAAGGATGAAACTAATTGGAGCTCACAATCAGAAGAAGAAAGAAGGATCAAATAGTAATTCTTCAAGAACTTCTCCTGCTAGGCTTGAGGATTCTGAGTTTGTCAAAAACAGTTTGTTGGCTACCCAAAGTGGAGATTTTGAGGATGAATGTATGTTAATTTCTTCATTCAAATTTACTGATGTTGAAATAAATTTTTTGTTAGCTATAAAATCTAGTGGAAGTTTGACAAACAACAACATACCCAGTGTAACGTAGTGAGATCTGGGGAGTGTAGCGTGTACGCGCAGGCCTTTGCTCTTACCTTGTGGAAATAGCCTCTTGATATAGCAATCCCTCGACTCTGGTGGAAGTTTGAATATTTTAGTGAATTGTTGCATCCCACCTTTTCCCCCAGTTTCTGTCAAATCTAACCACCATAGTTTGTTAAATATTTGATGGAGACTAAAGTGCTGCAAATTTAAAGGACCAAAACTGTTTAGTGTATATTTAAGGGGTTATTTTACACCTACCATAAACATAAGGGACCACTTTTGTCAATTTCTACTTTTTGCAGCATGAGAAACTTGTAGCTTGGATATGTGCCTCTGGGATAGTACTATATGTTATCTTGGAAGGGTCTAATTATTAAGATTTATGTTATATACACTAATAGTTTAAAATCTTATTTTTCAGTTGCCAATCCACATTTGCTATATGCATTACCTGTAATTAGCTTTTAATAACATGATAGTGTAAAATTATTTTCCACTGTAACTCATGTTGAATTTGTGTTGAGTTGCTAGGAGAAGAAATATGTTTTAGAAACACTTTAACTTAACTGGGAAACCGCTTTTTTTATTGTGCAGATTCCAATATAGAAGTTACTGCAAATAAATTGCCAGGAAATTCATTGCTAAATTCTAGTCAAGGTGATGAGACTTCAAATTCATGCCTGCCAAAGGAAACTTCGGAAGCTGCTCGTGCAAAAAGGCAGCAATTTTCTAAAATAGATGGCGGAAATTCTAGTTCGGTTCATCCAGTTAAAGGATGTGAAGATGAGAATATCGATTATGATAGTACATCCAGCTTCGAGTTTCATAAAGGGGAGAGATCAATGCACCACCATTCCATGACAACAAGGTCGTTTTCACGGCCCATGTCTTCCAAGTGGAATGATGCAGAGAAGTGGATAATGAATAGGCAAAATGTGCAAGCTAATTATTCGAAAAAGGTTCATTTACAGAACCAAGCACACCGGGGGCCTGCCGCAAGCATGGTTAGAGTAGCTCCGGAATCTAGTGGTTATGAAAGTAAGTTAGCAGTTAAGAAGGTTGATTTTTGTCAACCTGCAAATCAGATAGTGCCCGAGAAGTTTGCTTTTGATCAACCTGGTTCTCATAGTCAAGGAAATGGTGCGAATGCCGTGTCACTTGATCTTTGCCCTGAAAGTAAGGATTTGACAGAGGTGGTCAATAGGGATTCTTCTTGTACAAAGAGTTTAACAGAAGATAGAACAGGTACATTATGGCTTCTTTTGTTCCTAAATGTTGATTTTAGATTCCTTAACTTAATGTTAATATTCTAAAAAAGTTTTATACCATCACCAGGAGAGGAGGGGAGAGGAAAAGCAGTAGGAGAGAGGGTGAGTTGTTGGGGTTTTCGGATGAACTATTGTCTGTCCTACTAACATTAACGGTTGGAGTGTAATGGACATTGTGTGCCTCAAGTAGAATTTTGATGCATTCTTAGAGGCATGCAGAATTGTCAGATCATTTTCTGTAGGCATCTAGCGACAAGCTTATGCGATGCAAGGTGTATTTTAGATCGATTTGTAGGATTTTCAGATGGAGCACTGCCAATCCTACGAACTCAGGTGGTTGCAAGGAATGACGGCTATCATAGTGCCTCAAGTAGAATTGATACATTAGGAAAAGATTGTTGCCTGGTATGTGCCAAAGGACACACGTGTATTTGTCGTTCCATTCACGCTAAGACGGTTTGACCAGTTGTCGACCTTTAACCAATACAATGACCAGCTTTTTCTTGGGCAGTCTGTTGGTATGATTACTTAAGTGACTACGCTTCTGTTTAATGATACATAAAAACTTGTTAAAGATCTGCTAAAAATCAACAAAGGTTATGGGTGGGATAGAGCTTAAAATTATGCCATTTGAACTGTGATGAAGTTCCTATAGACCAGGGGTTAGGATTTCAACGTTCTGGGTTCTAGATTTTAGAAAGACGACTTCAAGTGCTAACAACTGGGTTCTGTATTTATTACTTGTTGACATTTAGTAATTTTTGTAATACACAAACAATATTTGAGCAAAAGCTATTGGGTTCCGCTTAACCCGTATTTATGCTTCTAGCTCTGCCGCTGCCATACACTACATTCAGATTGATATGTTGACTAAGTTGATGATTTCCCTCTTATATAGGTCATTGATAATACTGTGCTGATGTAAACTGTTTGTTTGAACATTGATGCAGTTTTCCCCGCAATAAGATCAGTCTCGATGAGAGACATGGGAACAGAAATGACTCCTATTCCAAGTCAGGAGCCTTCAAGAACAGCTACACCTGTTGACGCAACGACCCCAATCCGCAGCCCTACTTCTTCAATCCCATCTACACCTCGTAGAGGAGAGCCAGCGCCAACGCCAACGCCTACAGAGAATTGCATCGGCAATGCTTCTCAAAATTCAACAGAAAACAATAAAAAAGAATTGTCGGAGGAAGAATTAAAGATGAAGACAAGAAAAGAGATTGTAGCCCTTGGTGTCCAACTCGGTAAAATGAATATAGCTGCTTGGGCGAGCAAGGATGAGAAGGATAAGAGCGAGGCTGAAGCAGCTGAGGTTGCACGGATGGAATATGCTAAAAGGGCAGCTGCTTGGGAGGAAGCTGAAAAGTCAAAGCACTCTGCAAGGTTTGCGCCAATATCAAACACATTTTTAAATCTATGTTCTACTGTTAAATTATAAATTAACAGAAAGATCGTTGATATTCCAGTTATAAGCGTGAAGAGATAAAAATCCAAGCTTGGGAAAGCCAGCAGAAAGCAAAGCTAGAAGCAGAGATGAGGAAAATAGAGGTGCATCTTATTATCCATTTAGTAAATTATGTTATACCATGATTAAGTAGCCTTGTTCTTGAAATTTCTTGAACGTGTTTAAATGATCTGAACTTGATTATGGATGGTTGGTTGTATATTGAACTTTGCTACTGAGACACCTAGGAATTTAACCAACCCGAGTTATGTGCTCATACTGAGGCCATTTAACATCATATTGAACTGTTACCACTTGAGGTAATGATTCAGGAGTCAACTTATTACAAAATTCATATGTTATTTTGCATCATTGTATGTATTATTCAGGCACAAGTCGAACAAATGAGAGCACAAGCTCAAGCAAAGATGGTGAAGAAGATCGCAATGGCAAGACAAAGATCAGAAGAAAAGCGAGCTGCAGCTGAAGCTAGAAGAAATCAGCAAGCTGAAAAAACTACAGAGCAAGTTGAATACATACGTCAAACAGGTCGACTTCCATCTTCTTCCTTCTCGTGTTGTGGCTGGTTATGATAAGATTAAGCAGCAGCAGGTGCAGCGCAGATCATAATCGAGTTCACAAGGCACCTTACAAGTTAGGCTCTCTTATACTGTCAGGTTTTGTAATAACAGAAAGTATAGTATCATGCCGAACGTTGTCCACCCTTGTATCTATTCTTTTTGCAATCTGCAAATGTAAGTTTTTACATGGAATGAAGTTTGGTTTGGTCATTGATTTTTAGCTTCAAACATGTATTAAAAACTGCTGTTAGTTTATAGCAGGAATTTTCAAGAAAAAAGAAAGCAAAGCAATTGTCATAAGCTTGTCTTGCTTTGAAAATATGGACTATAGCAGAATAAGGGCCTTTTCTGAAATAGTATTATGAAACAAGTGAAAGAAGATAGTTGTATCTTTTTTGGAGAGAGTTTCGGCTATTAAAAAATTGCTGTTAGTTTTGTTGCATATATTTTTTTAATGGAAAAAACACAAGTTGTCTAATGCTTTTCCACAACTAGTCTGTGTATAATGCGTCAATCAATAAAAATAGTGATTGACCTTAAAATAACATTTGTCTAAATGATGAAAATAAATATTGTTACATTAATGCAGCAGCTAAATTCAATATCTTTTGAAATTGCTGATGAATTTAGTTAAAATAGGTGTATAGAGATAATGGCATATAATTAATAGATAACTTTAAGCTTTATTCTAATTTATGAAGAAATTGTTTCCATCTTTCCTAGAGAATGAAAATTAAAACCATATCTTGAATTTGTCAAAATTTAAAAATAAATATGTAAACTTATTCGATATATTCCAACAATAAAATGTTATTTTAATTGTTGAATCCCAAATCTAATCTACTTTTTCCTTTTTTATCCAACGATAATATTGTTGCATCAATTGTCGAATTTGATTCTTATACGTTTTTTTATTCGCGGCAATATTACATTACTACTGAAAGCTAACCTTAAAGTGAAATTTTTAAGTTAAAAGTGGTCGAAAGTTTCACCTAAAAGATTATGAATACTTGATTGGTTAAAATTTAATAACAAACAAAAAAAAGCTCCTAAAACCTAAAGGAAGTTCAAAGTGCTCAATGGTTCCTCACGTGATTTGCTATGTTACTACTTTCAATTTATAAATTTGGTATATTACATACTTCTAATAAGGAAAAATATAATAATTCACATTTTAGTTAATTTTAAAGTCCTAATACTAAAAAATAATGAAATGACTATTGTGTTCAATGTGAACTCTATTTTTAAAGGATAAAAAAAGCGAATGACATTTCACCAAAATTCTTTCTAAAATGAAATAGAATCTTTCATTTTCATTGTATAAGGTTAAAAATTGTAGGTAGCTCAAAGTGACAAATAGATAGTAGACATAAAAAATCCTAAATATTAGTTAATTAAATTGTTAATTAGTTTTATGATTTATATAGTGATTATTATTACTATTTTATATTGAACATGTTTGAAGCTTTTGTTTAAGTAGTCTTCGAAGTTTATATGCCTTTAGTCCTTTATTTAGCACCGTATACAAAAATATTCCTTTTTGCAATTCAAACTTCAAGGTGATAAATATTAGGTAACATAACTTAGAATCAATGTTTTAAAAGGCGGGGGCGTGAGGCGAGGCGTTTTACCGCTGATGAGGCGAGATGTAACCCCTGAGACATGGGGCGTAAGTCCCATGGATCTTCAAATTTTACTAATTTCAAGACTTTTAAGATAGTATAAAATAAAAAATAGTTATAAAAATTACATTAAAATCACAAAATTACTTATAAATTATAATTCGATTATGAATAATACGAAAAGTATGACATATACCATAATATGAAAGTTATCTGCAACGTCGTTACAACTTAAACATCAAAAGTAATGTATTCGATACGAAATCTTACATGCATCTCTTAATGAGATTTCGATATTATAATTTTGATTTTTTTTAAATACTCCTTTTATTTAATATACTTTTAATTTGAATGAGAATTTATACAAAAATATAATTCACAATTTAAATATAATTCTCTAGCATCATTTATTTAGAAGATATGGATTATGTAATAGTGCTGAATAACGGAAACATATGCTGAATATATTTTTAGTTTCAGAAAGATAAAATAATTTTCTTTATAGATATATTCCGCGCAAATCCGGATTAGTAATGCTAGTGAAATCTGAAAGCAAAAAGACAAAGAATCATAAGATATTCTCTCCACCTTTTCAATTTTCATGTGGTAGTGTTTGCTGTAGACACTTCACAGCAAAACATTACCAATTAATGCTATTTTTTAAGTTTTCCACTCAATACAATATAACTATATAATACAACCAATCAAACTCTACCGGCTACAGATAGAATAGCTGTGTGACTGTGAAAATTCTGCATCGTGGTTCCAGCCATATAGAAGGGTTTGTAATATATGCATAGAGTCCATTGCCGAATCAGGAACTAAGCTGTGGCTCCCAACTGAATGACAAAAAATGCATCCTCTGCGTTGATATTAGATAATGTGAATTCTTTTTTCCTGACAGATCAAGAGAGTTCATCCAATTTTAGATAAAAAGAAGAAGAGAAGATACGTTTAACAAACTTTTGGCTTTCTGGAATCAGTAAACAACAGTTTTCCAGATTGCTCATGTAAAAAAGGCAAGAGAAAAGTTTTCAAGAACGAATAGAATAGAGCACAAGCATATCTTACATTACATGCTAACGAGCTTTCTTCATACGTTTTGGGGGCCTCATCGTTTCTCTCCTTGAATCTTCTGCAGGTTTGGCGTTAATCAATGACTGAAAGCATTTGGAAGGAAAAAGAAAGGTTATTATGATAATGAATATATCAAAAGCAAGAAGCAAGGAAATATTCTCTTGAGCTTTTCCCCACGCAAATGACATTTGGTAATTTACAAAACAAGCAAGCATTGTACTAGAAACTGGAACTAAGGAGTTAGAAAAGTATTGCAAAAGAGGATTCCTTTCCAATTTTTACAGGACCTAAGAGTCTAGAGAACAATTGGGATAGAAGAGTAGCTATCAAGGTAAGAACAAATAAGGCCTAAAAAAGACAAGACTTTAATTAGGAGTTGAGGTGTTTTATTATACTGTTTGAGTTGTTAAGAGCATTAGAGCTGGTTTGTATTACCAGAAAAAGAATCTATAACCTCGGTGACCTGCGTGTTCATTTAAATTGGAACATTCTCATTTTCTTTGACAGAATAAAATTCTTGCATCTTCTTCTCATAAGCTTCTTATCTAGCCTCTTCAGTTTTGCTCCTCTTTCAATTATAGTTCACCTATTATCAGATGGTTAAAAACATCATCTGCTCATCAACACATATAAAAGTACAAGATCCTTCTCTTATAATTTCCAACCACGATTCCCTAAGTCCTCTCTTTTCTCTGATGATGGTATATACTTCTCGGCAATGTATGTATACCATTTTTTGTTTTCGACAATGTATTTACAAATAAGAGCTAGAAAATCTTTAAATCAAGATCACAGGAAAAAAGGCGGAGCCAGGAACACCATTATACGTCTACAGGTAGGGAAAAAAGGCGGAGCCAGGAACACCATTCAAGCAAATAAGACCATCTAGCGAAAAGTAGAATTGCAAGTCAAACATCATAATAGACTGATAATCAAAACACAGGAATTATGGACCAGGACAACAAGATATACAAGAGTTTGCACATGAAAACAACTCACACCCATCTTGCTAAAATATAAAAATAAAACTGTAAAGATCCTCTAGTTCGAGAAAGACAAGAAAATTTACAAGCATAACGTCACTGTTAAGACCATGTTATACTGATGCTAAATATTAATCTCATGAATATTATACTCAGTCTAAATAATAGGTTTCAATTATTCCATGAAAGTTGGGATTTCACAAGCCACGAGAAAGCAGGGGCCTCCATCAAAGTGAAATGAACAAAGTTGCAGGACTATATTTCTAACCTCTTCCACTTTTTTTTGAAGTTCCAAAAGTTCTTGACAATATGCAAGGCACTCTGCATGGTATATAGCAGCTAAGTCTTTTATCATGGCCTTCCTTCTGATGATACCAATCACTGTAATATCCAAGAAGAAACAGCACATGTAAGATTAAACAAATCTAACTCTCCTTTATGCCAAATCTAACACAATTTTTTCTTTTGGGCACAAACATTTCGATCAACAAATACGCAGTCACTGACTTCCTTGAAGGTGATATTATTTGTTTGTCATATATCATTGGAAGATAAGTGTTCAAGAGACAAACTGATAACTAGTTATCTATTACAGTTAACCACCATCTTATCTCATTGGAAGATAATTGTTCAAGAGACTAAAACTGACAATTAGTTTAATCTATTGCAACAGATCACCACTGCAAGTTGGCCAAAGAGACACAATAAATGGGCAGCGGAAAGAAAGAAAATGAGAAGTCAACCAATATGAAGATGAAAAGTTCTGTTTTCACATAAATTATAATCAGATACCAAGAAGGTAAAAGTTTACAATACAACCTTTTTAAGATTGATTTTTATTTTTAGTTTTAGGATTATAACTAGATAATTCTTTTCTTTGACAGGTAGGATTGTATCTAGAATTCTGTGGCCCTTTAACTGCGACTCTTCCCGCCATGAGCAAGAAGTGACATATTATTGCAATGTTCATTCTTTGATTATTATCTCAACCCACCTCCAACCCTCCCAAGAAAAGGAGAAATAGAAAATAAAACAAACAAATCTTTAGTTTATTATTAATGAACATTGTTTCTGGCCTTTAGGGTTCAAGTAAATCTGTTGAAGAATTCCTTAGGTGAACAAAGTGCAAGTAATAAATATTGAAGTATTGGCTTGAAACCCCTAAAGTGTCTCAGCTACAAAAGAGAAACAAAAGAAACTAATAGGAAAAAAACAGCCAAAAAAGATACAATAACAACTACACATCAATCACAAACAAGTTGAGGTCGGCTATGTGAATCCTCACTGGCCATGTTGCTTCATTTAAGCCCATGCATGTTGGTCCAAATATCATAAAAGATTAGGTTTTCTAACACTAGAGGTTGTCTACATTTCCTACTGGCATATAAAAAGATAAAACAACTAATAACATTATAAAATTACAACATTACTGTAGTTAAAAACAATAATGCAAAATTTGGCAAACACAATGATGTAATACATCCAAGACCATACAATTACATCCCTCTTCTCCGTCGCCGATTCAGAGGAAAACCAAATCCCAGTACACCAATTAGGTAGTTTTCAAACTGAAGCTAAAAATTCTAATCCCAACGTTAACAAACAGGACATTCTAATCACTAGTTCTTAAATAACAGGAAATTATGTAAGGTACTTCCCAAAGATATTACTATGAACAATTAGCAAGACTCAATGCGTAATTTTGACAAACGTGAGGATGTAAACAGATATATGAAATTTCACCAATTACACCCCTTTCCTCACCATCACCATATCAGATTACTTCCAAACTAAATCTGAAAATTTTCATCCATAGTGTCAGCAAATATTAAATCCTAAACATTATATCAAAAATAATGGGCAGAAATATAATTCCTTTATATCAGTCATTTTGGGAAACAACCTCTCTACTTCATCGGGGTAGGGGTAAGGTTTGCATACACACTACCCTCCCCAGACCCCTTACCCGTGGAATTTCACTGGGTTGTTGTTGTTATATTAGTCGTTTTACTCGAACCAGGGCGGAGAGTGATGGAGCTAGGAATTTATTCAAGGGAATTCAAAACTATTAAGAACGTCACGTGGGATATCAACCTATGACCTAAAGCAATTTCTGAACCCCTTTTGCCACTTCACTAGAATTTTCTTTAAGTCTAGGGGATTCAACCGTTTAAATATAACAAAAAGATAGGGTTTTGCCCTATTTGCATAGTGTAGTTTTCCGACAAAAGGGATTTAATTGAACCCTCTTTCTTCAACTTAGCTCCACTATCCACAACTGTCTGGCAAAAGATTGAGCGCCCATCGCCAGAAAATTATACAGTGTGTATAGGTCAAACATTACTTTTTATACACATATATTAAATCTTGAACATCTTCCTGGATCTTAAAACCCGTTCATTCCAATACGAAGTAATTTGTAGCAAATTTCACATAAGTTTCTATTAAGACTAAAAGATCAAAGAAAAAGGGGGGGGGGGGGATATCTCCCCTTTAGAATGATGGCAGAAATATATGAAGGGTTTTTTTCCAGGGAAAAAGAAGAATTAATTGCCCTCATCCCCAAAAAAGCTAATTGGGTTGGCTTAAAAATTCTCTATATCCATTCCTTAAGACCCATAGTACATTAATTAAAATAATATAAGGCAAATTAGATTCTACAAATCTTACACTTACTTCTGCTGGGATTGAACCCAGTTCGAGGAGGTGGGGTTGTTGCTGGATCTGATGGTTGTGATGAAGGAATAGGAATTGGATCAGACGGTGGAGGCTGTGGCTTTGGCTGTGACTCTGGGGGATCAGAAGGAGGAAGAAGAGAAGATGGGTTCTCAAGTTGTTCAACCATATTGTAAGAGATGAGGGTTCTGTCTCTGTCTCTGCAAGTAAGTAGTAACTTTTGTAGGAGACGAGCCTTTTTAGGCTATGGTATTGTGAACCCATCTTGCCCACCAGCTCTCTTTGTTCTACTGTTGATTTGCAGGTAAAATATGTGAAGTAGATGTTGGTGGAATAGCAAAAAAGAAATTCTTACCAGCATCTGGAGTAATATTTATAATAAAACCAAATAATTTAATATTTCAATTTAAAAATTTAATTTATGTTATGAAATAAAGACTATAAAGTAAATAAATCAAAAACAAGTATATAGAAATAATGATATATTTTTTAACTTCAAACTGTGTTATACTAAAATTTTCTCTATTTGCAGAAGAAAGGAAGTTGATGCGTAAGATGTTGTATAAGTTGCTTGTAAATTGCTACCGTAAGCTGCTGTGTAAGTTGTTTGTAAGCTCCTACCGTAAGCTGTTGTGTAAGCAGCTTACAAGCAGCTATAGATAATTTTCGAAAGGAAGTAATACTTATCCACAACATAATATCGAAATGATAAGCTTCTTTAGGAGGCTAATTTCCAATAGAGTACTAAATAGATAAACATATTTACGGCGGAGTCCAATATGGATAAGCTTCTTCGTGAAGCTTATTTACAACAAAGTACTAAATAAACATCCACAATATAACAACAACAATATAATACCCAATGTAGTCCACAAATAGGGTCTGGGGAGGATAGAGTGTACGCAGATCTTACCCCCGACTTTAAAAAGACAAAAAGGCTGTTTTCGGTAGACCCTCGGCTTAGGAAGGGGAGAGGGGAGGGGAAATAACAAGCAAACCGATCTGACATCCAAAGCAAAAATACAAAACTAGCAAAAGGTAATGCAATCAAAAAACCGAAACACAAGACAACATCAAGTAGTAACCGAAGACTAGGGGTACGAAAAATAACACGAAAGGCACCAAGTGGTGTGTCAAAGCTACTGCTACAAACAAGGACAACACTCGACTACCTAACCCTTTACCTTTATTCTCAACCTCAACACCTTCCTATCCATGGTCATGTCCTCAATGAGATGGAGCAATGTCATATCTTGCCTAATCACATCCCCCCAATACTTCTTCGGCCTGCCTCTACCTCTACGTTAGTCCTCCAATGCCAGCTTCTCACACGTCCTCACTAGAGCATTAGTGTTTTTCCTCTTCACATGCCCAAATCATCTTAGTCTCTCCTCCCGCATCTTGTCATCCGTAGGGGCCACACCCAACTTGTCTTGGATAACTTCATTTCTAGGTTTATCTAACCTGGTATATCAAATATTCACCTCAACATCCTCATCTCCTCCACCTTCATCTTCTGGATATGGGACGTCTTGACCAGCCAACACTCCGCCTCATACAACATAGTCGGCCTGACCACAATATAATATATTGATAACACTCCCCCGTAGATGTTCATTAAAAGATAATGTGCCTCATTAAAATCTAACTAGGAAAAATCCGGTGGAAAAAATCCTAGTGAAGGAAAAAGAGTACACATATTTAGTAGTAGTTGCCTCATTAAAAACCTTATAAGAAAAAACCTATGGAAAAAACCTTAATAAGGGAAAAAGAGTACAACGCGTTTTTACTTCCCCTGACGAAAATCTTATTTCAAATATTTGAGTCTTTGAATTCCATTCTTGTATACCATCTTCTCAAAAGTTGAAGTTCGCAAATATTTGGTGATAAATCTGTCGGATTGTCACTTGAACGGATTTCCTGCACATCGATATTACCATTCTTCTGATAATCATGTGTGAAGAATAATTTTGGTGAAATATATTTCTATTTTCTTTTATGAATCCTCCCTTCAATTGGGCTATGCATGCAATACTGTCTTCATATAAAATTGTGGGTCTTTTATCACATTCCAAACTATATTTTTCTCGAATGAAATGAATCGCTGAACAACCATACGCATTCCATACTTGCTTCATGAATAGCTATTATCTCAGCATGATTTGAAGAAGTAGTAACAATAGATTGCTTTGTGGAGCGCCATGATATGATAATACCTACACATGTGAACACGTAATCAGTTTGAGATCGAGCTTTATGGGGATCATATAAAAAACCTACATCTACATAACCAACCCGATCTGCACTACCTTTGTTAGCATAAAACAAACCTATATCAAGATTGCCTTTTAAATATTGCAATATATACTTAATCTCATTCTAATGTTTTCTTGTAGGAGAAGAGCTATATCTTTCTAGTAACTTAACAAAAAATGCAATGTCAAGCCTTATAGCATTAGCAAAATACATAAGTGCACCAATTGCACTAAGATAGGGTATTTCAGAACTAAGGAAATCCTCATCTTCTTCGGGAGGTTGGAATGGATCCTTATTTACTTCAAGTAATCGAACAACCGTTAGCGCACTTTGTCCATGGAAAAGCATTTTAAGATCTTTTCTGTATAGGTAAATTGATAGATAAAGATTATGTCTTCTAAATGTTCAATTTGCAGACCAAGACAAAGTTGTCTTTCCAAGATCTTTCATCTCAAATTCTTTCTTAAGATATTCAATTGCCTTTTAGAGATCTTTTAGAGTTATTATAAGATTTATATCATCAAAATAAACAATGAGTATAATGTAATTTGATGTTGATTTTTTATAAGAACACGTGGATAAATGACATCATTTATATAACCGACATTAATCAAATATTCATTGAGGCGATTATATCACATGCAACCTAATTGTTTTAAACTGTATAAACATTTTAGTAATCTGATCGAGTACATTTCTCGAGACTTTGGACTATATGCTTCAACCATTTTGAATCCTTCGGAAATTTTCATATAAATTTTGAAAAGCTATATCAATAGTCTCTAACTATATCTATTATCGTCTTAAATGACATGACATCTTCTGGTGGGTGGACTACTAGTCCTGTGATAATCCGGCCAGTCGTCTCATGAGTTACTGCTCCATTTTCCCTATTTTTTATTTCATTATGCTTTGTTCATCCGTATTTTGTGGTATCAGATTGGTCAGATCGAATCCGAAATGATTTTGGTAAGATTTGAGACACTTAGTCTCTTTTAAGGAAGTTTAAGTTGGAAAAGTCAATCGGATGTTGACTTATGTGTTAGAGGGCTCGGATGTGAGTTCCGATGGTTTGGTTAGCTTCGGGAGGTGATTTGTGACTTAAGAGCATGATCGAAATGAATTTTGGAGGTACGTAGTCGATTTAGGCTTGAATTGGCGAAGTCGATATTTTGGCGAATTTCGGTTGGTAGACGAGATTTTGATATAGGGGTCGGAATGGAATTCCAAGAGTTGCAGTAGTTCCGTTGAGTGATTTAGGATATGTGTGCAAATTTTCAGGTCGTTCGGATGTGGTTTGGTTGAGTTTTTGATCAAAAGCGAAATTTAGAAGATTTTAGAAAGTTTGGCTTGAATCCGATGTGTTTTGGGTGGTTTGATGTTGTTTGGGGTGTTTTGATGATTGAAACAAGTTTGAATAATGTATTAAGATATGCTTGTGCTTTTGGTTGAGGTCCCGAGGGCCTTGGGGTGACTTGGGTGGTTAACGGAGAAGTTGAGATGTTATTTCAGTTGCTGAAATTGCTGCTTCTGGTGTTTTCGCACATGCGGTTTGGGGACCGCAGGTGCAGCGCCGCATGTGCGAGAGAGTGGCCACAAAAGCAAATTATGGGGAATTTTCAGGGATCGCAAAAGCGGCTAAGAGGACCGCATCTGTGGAGCCGCAAATGCGGATGGATGATTGCAGATGCGGATGTGGTCGGTTAAGTGATTTCCGCAGAAGCAGAATAATGACCGCAAATGCGGTACCGCAGATACGGTTGAAGGACCGCAGATGCGAAAAGGCCTGGGCAGAACATATAGGTTATTTCATTTCGCGAATTTGAGTTATTTCGCCATTTTTGACTTCGGCTTGAGAGCTTTTTGGGCGATTTGAGAGAGGGATTTCAAGAGAACTTCATTGAGGTAAGGAATTCGGACCTAAAACTCGTTCCTATGCTATTATTTCATGGATTAGAGCTAGAAATTTTGGAAATCAAAGGTTAAAATTGGGGAAACTAGGGCTTGGAAACTTAGGCCTTTAATTATAGATTTGAAGGACCATTTGGGGTCGGATTTGAGAACTTTTGATATGTATGAACTCGTGAGGAGATAAGGAACCTATTTATGTAAAAATTATTGAATTCCGAGACGTGGTTTTGGGGGTCGGGTTTTGTAATTTGGGGATTTGTGCCCTTTATTGATTGTTTTCGCTTGAGCTTCGTTCCTTTAGCATATTTTGATATCCTCGTTTTGATTTTGGATAGATTCGACGCGCGTGGAGGCCGATTCGAGGGGCAAAGGCGTCGCGAGATAGAGATTTAGCCTGTTCGAGGTGAGTAATGATTGTAAATGATGTTTTGAGGGTTTGAAACCCCGAATTTCACATCACAGTGCTATATTGAGGTGAGGCACACGCTTGATGATGAGCGTGGGGTCGTGCACTGTTGGGGATTGTGACTTAGTCCGTTCCGAATGATTATTGTGAGCACGTGATTTTTGCCCTATATGAGAATTACTCCCAAAAAGTCAAAATAAAATAATTTTTCTTTGCGTGCAATTTTAGAATTTTAGTCCATAATTTTTCACAGGCCCAAAGAGACCCAATCTTCCCAAACGACCCAGTCAATTTCAAACTGGGTCGACCCAGTCCATAACCCAAAAGACCCAAACCCCCTTTTCATTTTTCTTTCATTTTTCATAAAACAAAACAAAACAAAAAAAAAATAAACCAAAAAAACCCTAAACTACCCGCCCACCCCCTTTCTTCTTCTTCCTCTCTTTCTCTCTTCTTCTCCAAAAACTCAAAAGCCCCCCTCCCATGGCTGCCCCTCTCCCATCGTCCCCTTCATCCCCCTCGCAACACACACACACACGAGCAGCAACCATGGCTGCTGCCTCCCTCATCCTCACGTCGACACACAGAAACACATACACATACAACACACAGCCATAGTCCACAAAAACACACGTACGCATGCACGAGCTGCCAGCTCCATCGTCAATGGCGCCCTTTCACTGCTTCGTCTTCACGATGGCGCCCTCGTCCAGTCATTGTTGCTGCTGCTGCGTTCTTCATCCGTCGAGTTGTTCCCGCCATGGCTGCTGCCCGTGCTGCTGTTTCTCCTCCATGGTTCACGTTGCTACTGCTTTTCTCCTCCATGTTTCATGTCGCTGCTTGCTTCTCCGTTCGTCGCTGCTACTGTCTTCTTCTTCAGATCGTCACGTTGATTGCTTTTTCTTCTCCGTTCGTTCACTGCTGTTGCGGCCTTCACATCGTCGAGCTGCTACTGTTGTGTCTCCTTCTTCGCCCTCGTCCAAACGACCAAACTACTTTCCGTTCGAGTTCGTCGTCGCTTCGATCCGGTTAGTGGGTTTGAGTTTCATTTTGTCCGTATTTTTGTTTTGATATTCTCGGATTTAAAAATTGATAAATGTTTGATTCTTGTTTTGTTCGTGTTTATCGCTTAATTAATTAGTTTTTCAGTTTATTTCATGTGTTTTTATTTATTTTTGTAAAAGAAATTGTTAGTTTAATTTTAATGTTGTTAGATTCAAATTGAAATTGTTAGTTTAATTTGTAAAAGAAATTGTTAGTTTAATTTTAACGTTGTTAGATTCGAATTGAAATTTAATTAATTGTTTTTTAGTTCATTTCATGTGTTTTTATTTGTTTTTGTAAAAGAAATTGTTAGTTTAATTTTTAATGTTGTTAGAATCAAATGAAATTTAATTAATTATTTTTCAGTTTGTTTCATGTTAATTTTATTGTTAGCTTAATTTTAATATTGTTAGAGTCAAATTGAAATTGTTAGTTTAATTTTAATGTAAAAGAAATTGTTAGTTTAATTTTAGTTTAAATTGTAAAAGAAACTGTTAGTTTAATTTTAATGTTGTTAGATTCGAATTGAAATTTAATTAATTATTTTTTAGTTTGTTTCATGTGTTTTATTTATTTCTGTAAAAAAAAATGTTAGTTTATTTTAATGTTGTTAGATTCAAATTGAAATTGTTAGTTTATTTTTAATGTAAAAGAAATTGTTAGTTTAATTTTAGTTTAATTTTTAAAAAGAAATGGTTTATTTAATTTTAATGTTGTTAGATTTAAGTTGAAATTCAAATAATTATTTCTTCTTCGGTTTGTTTTTATTCGTTTTAAAAGAATTCAGTTGTAATATAGAAATAGGGTAGTTTAATCGCTGGAATCATCCATCTTTGTTGATTAGTTTAGATTAAATTCGTGTTCATCTTTTGGTTGAAGTTCGTTCTTAATCCGGTCATTTAATGTGAGTTTATGTTTTAAATGCTTGATTTAATTTGAATATTCATCTTGGTTGTAATGTTGTTAGATTTAGTTTAAAGATCAAATGATTAGTGAATTTAGAAATTCAAATCTACTTATTTGTTATGTTCAATTTGTTAATATTATTGAATCTGAAGATATATGTGTTGTTAAAAATATCGTTCAATCAAAATAATTCCGATTGTTGATATGTTGTTCATCGTTTAAGTTTGAATTTGTTGATTGAACTGTATTAAAGATTGGTTATAGCTGGTAATTTAATTTTAGGTTCTTAGATAATTTTGAAGTTTGAACAGATTTTGAATCAGGGCGTAACAGTAGTTTTAGAGATAAAATGGGAATTAACTAATTACGGATTATTTAATTATAGTGGGTGACAAGACATAATAATAAAAGCAAAAAGGAAAAGGTTGATAATGATGTCTTCTTTTCAAAAAGAGGGAACATGGGGGGCTCACGTTGACTACTTTTACTAAAGTAAAAGTGTAGGTAATAATAAAAAGTTAAAGGATGCACATAGTAAAAGAATATTGGGTTAATAAAGTAAAAGAGGTAAAAAGGGTAGTAATAATAGTTTTAAAAAAAAAGTAAAAAGGAATGGGGTAAAAAAGAAAAAGAAAGAGTCTTGTTTTTGGTATAAAAGGAGAACTCATTTGACACTTAAAAAAGAGGAGAATTTTGGGGAGAGATAAAAAATTTCAAAACTAAAGAGGAGATAAGAACATACTTTTAATCTTGAAGAAGAGGAATTCTAAAATATCCGAATACTATTTCCGTGTATTTCTGAGTGTGACCTCTGCCTACTGTTTGCTTCCGGGATTTTCAATTGGCTTCTTAAGTTAACTATTGGTCCTTTGTTATTGCTTTATTGAGTGATTGCTGGAATTTCTGTTTGGTTTTCAAGTCTACTGCTGGGTTTTCTGACTGCTGGTTGTTTGTTGTTGCTGCGCTGTTTCTACTGCTGCTGATCTTATTCTTCCTTTCCTTGTATTCAAATATCAGGTACACGACTGTAATACTAGCTATTGCAAGCTGAAAAATGTGAAAGCATGAATACATGAAGAATGGAACTTTGAAGTTTTAATTTCGCTTTTTTCTTCGTTTCTTTTACTGATTGTATTTAGGCTATTTCATGTATTACTGTTTAATAATTGGAATAAGAGAAAAATAACATAAGTTGGTCTTTAGTGAATCAGCTTGACAAAATGGGTTAATTTACTAGCTATGAAAGTTTTAATATGGTCAACAGTAGTTCAATCATGAATGGATAGTTAAATTTAGTTAAAGCCAAACAAGACTAGATAATGTTTAAGTTTAATAAACTTTCTAATAAGCTTTAGTAATTGTGGTTAAATCTAGTTTCAAATGGTTATGAATAATTAATTCCAATAGTTGTTTTTTTATATAACAATGCGAGCTTCAATCTAGCTATATTTGATTTCTTTTGAATATTAATTGTCGAATTTCTTATTTTATTTATAATTTCGAATTTTTTTTCTTTAAAATTCTTTCATTTAAAATTGGTCCTAATCTAGCAATTAGTATGTTACATGTTCTTAATTTTTTCTAACTCCTAATTAATTAGGATTTTCTTTCTTTATTTTAGAGACTAAACTTAATAGAAAAAATGTAGTCATTCTAAGATTATCTTTTTTTTTAAAAAAAATAAAATAAAAAAATAATGAGACGAGCCTCGCCAAATAAAAATGCAAATTGCGGGGCCCTCACAAAATGTATATGTTAATTACTTAGAACTCGGGATAGGCCGCTTAGCGAACTCCACGGCCCTACCCAAAATAACAACACGCTAGTTTCTTTAGGACGCGTCTTAATTAATCTTACTTTTTTAAACTCGGGTGCGCATTTATGTGACCCAAATCCAAATCTCAGCGGAGTCGAAATGTGTCTCTAATCACGGGTACATTGATTGTGACGTGGTTCGAAATGCGTGTCCATGACGTTGCAAATTCCTTTTAAAAAATAAGAATGAGATAAGCCTCCGCGAATAAAAAATACAAATTTGCGGGACCCTCAGTAAATATTTGCTTTAAAATTGCTTAGACTTCGGGATGGACCGTTTAGCAAAATTTCACGGCCCTACCCAAAGTAAATGATACGCTAGTCGCTTTAGGCGCGCCTTTAATAATTTAATCTTCTTAAACTCGGGTGCACATTTATGTGACCCAAATCCAAATCTCAACGGAGTCAAAGTGTGTCGACGATCACGGGTACATTGATTGTGACGCGGTTCGAAATACATTTTCACAACGTGGCAATTCCCTGTAAAATAATAATAATAATAATGAAAGCGGTAAAGAGTTAAAATCTGCACATAAGCTCATAATTGTATAAAAAATCAGATAAACAAGCCGAATATGACAGTTGAGCGACCGTGCTAGAACCACGGAACTCGGGAATGCCTAACACCTTCTCCCGGGTTAACATAATTTCTTATCCGGATTTCTGGTTCGCGGACTGTAATACAGAGTCATTCTTTTCCTCGATTCGGGATTAAATTGGTGACTTGGGACACCCTAAAATCTCCCAAGTGGAGACTCTGAAATAAATAAACAAATCCCGTTTCGATTGTCCTTTAATTGGAAAAACTCCTGTACACTCGGGGGGTGGAAAAAGGAGGTGTGACAGCTCTGGCGACTCTGCTGGGGATTCCTTCGGCCTAGAACCACTAGTTCAGGGTTAGAAATTCGAGCTTAGATAAATTGTTATATTTGGTTTTATCTGATTTTTGTTACATGTTTGGGCTCAATGTGCTAAATGATGCTTTTACTGCTTTGATATTATCTGAACTGTATATAAACTGTGCCGACACCCTTCTCTCTTCACCTCCGGGGATATGCTTACTGGTTGAGACTCCCTATTCTGTTAGTGTCATACCTTGAAATAAGAAAGAGGCCGGACAAGTTACTAAGCCGGATGACCCTTTGGTTACCGGAAAGTTGCCCCCTCCTCGATTTGAGTTGTCCGCTCGGGTACACAGTCTAGAACACCGACTTAGGTTTTGAACATAGAATAACATGACTTCATGCCGGATCCCTAGTAGGAACGATTATTTGCATCATGTTGCATTTGACTTAGGGGACTCAACACAGGGGTTGGGTCCGTCTAGGACTTTCAACCTGAAATGAAAAGACCATCCTGCTGCATCTTGTTTGCTTTATGCATTCATTTGCTTCAGACTTGCATACTGACCGGCTTCAAAAAATCAGGAATATTGGAAAATTATGAAAAAAAGAGCGAAGTAACAATGTAGAGAATTAATTGCCTATTTTAGAAAAAGAAAAAAAAACAATACCCAAATACTGTCGAAATTCTGCCGAAAATCTTGAAAAAATGAAGAAAAGAAAAATGTTTTATTTTATTTCACTCAAAAAAAAAAAGGAAAAAAAGAGAGTCTTTTATTTTAAGTTTGGAAGAATAGGTTGGTCATTTTGGTGAAACGAAAAAGAAAAAAAAAATCTTCACTTTGTTTTGTTTTCAAAATAAAAAAAAAAGAAAGAAAAGAAAAATAGTTTGTCTTGCCATGAAAAATGAAAATGAAAAAGAGTCTTGTTTTTAAAATGTTTTTTTTTATTTTGTTTATGAAAAGGCCAAAAATAAAAATAAAAAGAGTCGTGCGTTGAACGTGGTTTTATTATTTGTTGCAAAATATATATATATATCCAGAAAGTATTTTTTTTTCTGTATTTCCTTTTAAGAAAAGTTTTTTTTAGACCCCCAATTTTAAAAAAAAAAATCCAAAATATTTTCCATTATTTATTTCTTTAGAATGTCTTTTTAATTGTTTTTTTAAAATAATAATAATAATAATAAAAATAAAATAAAAAATAAAAATATTTTCTTTTAATTGCTTCCAAAAAGTCCGAAAATATTTTCATTCTTCTTTCAAAATTGAAAAGAAAATTCAAAATTCAAAAAATATTTTTAGAAGCATTTCTTTCATTGAAGGTAAAATTCGAAAAATATTTTTTTTCTTCTTTAGAAGTTTTTCTTTCGAAATTCAAAAAAAAAAATTTAATCTTTTCTCTTTAGAAATCATTCTTTGCAAAAATGCTCCCTTTCATCTTTATAAGTCTTTCCTTCAAAAAAAAAAAAAAGTGAGTTTATTTACTTTATTCATGATCACCCGAACTGCGCCAGTTTGATTCTCACAGGGTGTGAGATACGTAGGCAACCCTAATCAGGTCCAACTTCCCATTTTGCAAAAACGACCAGAAAAGAAAAAATGACAAAATGTTGCCACTTTTATAAAAGAGTCGGGTGATGCTATTTTTTGCAAAAATAGCCGAATGTTCCTAAGCGGGACGCCGGAAGGCCGACATTGCATAAACGGCCATCTTTGGTCATCATTTTTTATTTTTGACCGGTTGACTCTCGCAACCTTAAAATCTTCGTTCCCGAAGTGCTAAAAGGCCGCATTTGAAAACCGAGTCCATCGTTTTGAAAAAAAATCTTGGAAAAGAAAATAGATAGTTTTATTTTGAGTTTAATAAAAGTTTTTCGTTGGCATAATCACCTTAATAAATATGCAGGATGAGCACAATTCAAAACAAACCCTTTTCAATAATGACCAAGATCCCTTTTGAGTTGCGATTATGGTGGAATGACCTAGGCAAGGAAGGGCAAGACAAAGTAAAGAAGTATCTGAAAGATCTCCCGGATTTACTAGATATCCAGCCTCGGGGTGATGTTATCAGATCATTGGTCACTGGCTGGGATTCAGCACACAATGTATTTCATTTCTCGGACTTTGAGCTCACCCCGACATTGGAAGAAATAGCGGGATACATCGGAAGTGATGAAGCTCCATTAAGGTTCAAGTACTTGATTGCACCCAGGGCCGTCACTGTACACCGGTTTTTGGATTTCCTAAAAATACCCCGAACATTTCACCATCCAAATTTTGCAAAAGGTTTCTGCAGTCTCCGCCTCATATATGCTAGATACGGCCACGTGGGCTGGTTCAATAAGCCAGACTTCAAACTATGCAGTAGAGATAACCGACAGAAGTGGGATGAACACAGGCTGGTAGCTTTTATGATAGCTTTCTTGGGTCTTATAGTGTTCCCAAGGAAAGACAGAAACATTGATTTGAAAGTAGTTGGGGTCGTCAGTACCTTGCTCACCCAAGATAAAAGCACTCTGGCGCCTATGATTATGGCTGACATCTTCCGGGCTCTCACTGCTTGCCGAGCCGGGGGCGACTTTTTCGAGGGATGTAACCTATTGTTGCAAATGTGGATGACCGATCATTTATGCCACCGCTCCAAGCTCTTGGGTTACGATTCGCCCGAGAAAACTTGTATTGGAGAATTTTACACAAGAATCAAAGGGGTTAGTCTACCCGAGGGAGTCACAGCTTGGACGTCATTCTTCCGAACTCTCACTGCCAGCCAAATCCAGTGGACGCTCGGATGGTTGCCTGTTGAGGAAATCATATACATGCCGGCAACCATGCCCCACTTTCTGTTGATGGGACTTAAAAGCATCCAACCCTATGCACCATATCGGGTTTTGAGGCAACTTGGGAGGTATCAAGTAGTGCCGAAAGATGAAGACTTGAGTACCCAAGTGGTTGAAATCAGTCCTGACGGTCGGTTCCCCGAAGAAGAAGTTCTCCAGATTTGGAGTAAGTGTCAACATTTGACGGCAAATACTTGTGTGTTGGATAGGGCTAAAGGAGAAGTTTCACCGGGGTATCACGCTTGGTTCAGAGGTGACATGTCCTGCGGGAGACCAACTAAAAGACCTCATCTCAAAGATTTCGCGTCATCCCAGGAGCAATGGAACTGGTTATCAAAGGAAAAAGGTTATCGGGCGGAGATCGGTAAGTTGAAGCAACAAGTTGAAAGTCTGAAATTCGATAACAGTATGCAAGTTGCTGTGGATCGAGGCGAAAAGAATAGATTGGCCCAAGAAAATGAAGCACTTAGGACCCAAATCCAGAAATTGAGAATGGCTCCTGATAAACAACCAAGGAGTCGATCAGATGAGCAGTTGATAAAAGGGCTGAAAAATGAAGTTAGGGAATGGCGGGATGGTTTAGAAAAGTCTGAGAACGTCATGGCAGAACTCAAAGCACAGTGGGGTACAAGAGCATATAAACGTCGCCGATACTTGAATCAATTGAAACGGGACCACGAGAAAACTCTTGCCAATATGAAGAGAAAGGTGGCTACACTTGAGGTTAAAGCAGTTAAGCAGGCTGAGGATTTCCAAATTGAAAGCGGACACTGTTACCACTTGTTGGCCCAAATGGAGGTAGAAGTGCAACAACTAAAGAATCAGCATATGCAGGATTCTCAAGCATTAAAAACATGCAGTGATCAGATAAAACGCCTGCTTATAGAAAAGAAGCAAGCAAGGGACAGGATTAGAGCCATTGCCCGCGCCATTTTTAGAAGATGTCGCGCTCGTGAAGACATGACCCATGCTACTTTTGTCTCAGCAGTGCTAATCTATGTGAAACGGACCATGAATGAATTAGAGCAACTCAAAAGCGATTTGGAACCTAGGCCCGCGGCGAGGCCGAACGATGCCTCGCGGGCACCCATATTTGAAGCTTTAGAGTATGCGTAGTTCGTGTCTGTATTTCTCTATTTTTTTAGCCTGTGGTTTGTCTGTCCATTGTCTTTTCGCATCAAAGTATTCCGTAGTATTGGAACTTGTATTTGACCTTAGTTTGCGTTTGTTATTTTCTTTCTGCAAAAAGGATTTTAGTTTGTAATAGTTTGTTTTAAGTAATGAAAAATTGAAAATCTTTCTTCACGAACTACGCCTGGTCTGATTTGTGCGGGGTCACGATACGTAGGCAATCTCCATAGGATTCGACCGTAATTGAAAAAAAAGAGAAGAAGAAAAAGAGGGGTTTCTGAAACACTCGAAAGAGGTAAATAAAATAAGCCGGGATGATGCATGCGGTTAGAGCAAAAGCATATTAGAAATGGTTAACTACCTTGGAGCATTGCATTCCCCAATGTGCAATTACAATATCTGTTAAGACTCTAACACTGACAAGTTTGTTGTTTTTCCAATCCAATACCAGTCAGTTTGTTAGAGCGTACTGGCACCGTACCATTATCAAACAAGATCGAAAGGTCCTATACCAGAAAGCATGACTGGGTCAGACAACATCGCCGAGTTGGAAAAAACGACAAATCAGATGCTGAAAGAAGCCCTGGAAAAAATGGAAAAAATGAGGCTGGAAATGAATGAAATGCAGATAGCCTTAGCAAGAGCCCAGAAGGGGCATGAACTACCCGTTACTCCCACTCTCCAACCAGGACACACGCCTGAGTACCCCTCCACCGGCCCTTCAACGAGTTTCCCAAGCCATCACTACTATCAGGGAAGAGAGGCCTATGATCCCCAAACTCCACTACCCAGTCAAAACCCTCATCCACCAAATGTTCCCGTCTTTGTGGCGCCTCCCCCAGCCCCATTGCACAGATCATCTAGTGAGCCGTTGTTTCAGGCTCACGACACACAATATTACCCCCCTGAACTCACATTCAAAGCACCCGAGCCACACACCTATAATCCCCACTTTGAGGTCCCGACGAAGATTGAAAAGCCGGCTAAGAGCCCAGAGCAGGACGAGGTGATGCGGAAATTTAAAAGCCTGGAGCAGTCCTTCAGGAACATGCACGGGTTAGGCAACCAGGTCAGCTTGGCCTACAAGGATCTATGTCCTTTCCCTGACGTCCAATTATCGGCAGGGCTCAAGATGCCCAAGTTCGATCTATACGAAGGACATGGCGATCCTATGGCACATCTACGGGGCTTTTGTAGCAAGATGAGGGGAGCAGGGGAAAAGATGAGCTACTGATAGCTTACTTTGGCCAAAGCCTGAGTGGGTCGGCACTGGAGTGGTATACCAGACAAGATCCGAGCAGGTGGTACACCTGGGACGATCTAGCACAAGCATTCGCGAGTCACTTCCAGTACAACCTTGAGATAGTCCCTGACCGTCTCATGTTGCTAAATCTTGAGAAGAAGCCCGGGGAGAGCTTCCGCGAATTTGGATTCCGATGGAGAGAACAGGCAGCACGAGTTGATCCTCCAATGAGAGAGAGAGAAATGGTAGACTACTTCCTGCAAACTCTAGAGCCGACTTACTTTGGTCACTTGGTGATGTCAGTGGGCAAATCTTTCAACGAGGTGGTGAACATGGGCGGTATGATTGAAGAGGGACTTAAGTCCAACAAAATCCTGAGCTATTCGGAAATCAAAGCAACATCTCAGGACATCTAGAGCGGCACGGGAGGTGCGCTCGGAAAGAAGAAAAGGGAAGATATCGCAACAGTCGAGGTAGGTACTTGGTCCAGATCCATAGGCCCATCACCCCACTACAGCCAACCATGACCCTACCACCGAAATTACCCCCACACTCCATATATCCCTCCACAACATTACTACCCGCTGCCAGATTCCCATTTTTCCGTTCATCATGCACAAACCTATACCCAAGCCCCAGCTCGCCCGTAATGGCGCGCGTCGGCTCCCCAAAATACTTATTCACCTACGCAGAATACATATCCACCACCAAGGGCCTACAGGAACCCTTCAGGGCCTGGTTTCCGTGGGAATCAGGCTTTCAAAAATGAAAGGGTACAGAGAACATTCACTGAATTGGGAGAAACCTATACTGCCTTGTTCCACAAATTAATGCAGTTAGGCTTGTTGAGTCCTGTTGAGCCCAGATTGCCAAATCCCCTTCCCAAAAATATGGACCACTCGGTAAGCTGTGAATATTGTTTGGGGGCTCCCGAACATGATACCGAGAAGTGTTGGAAGCTGAAACATGCAGTGCAAAATCTTA